>NC_086453.1:241420957-241765957 GCF_028390025.1 Pseudophryne corroboree | reverse complement strand
AAAACAGCTAAAATAACAGAATTTGGGGGTGTTTTTGTTCATACTATATTATTAACCTCAATAACATTCATTTCCACTCATTTCCAGATTATTCTCAACACCTCACACCTCACAATATTGTTTTTATCCAGTTAAGGCCAAAAGGTTGCACCGAGGTAGCTGAACGGAGCAGCAGCAGCCCTTGGATGTATAAACTGGAAGGACAAAATATAAAAAAAATGCATTTAAAAAAAGATGCATTAGGCAAGGCTCAAGATTTCAGTTCACAAAAAGATAATTAAGGTAAAGAAGAATAAAAAAGACAATATTTTAGATTTAATATATTTGCTTTATTTTAATTTCAATTTATGTTAATTTATTTAATTTAATTTTAGAATCAAATTCTTCATTTCCTCCAAGATATCATCGATATGCAGAAAGTTCACTATATGAGTGTGGAGAGTTTATTTATACTCATTTAATTTAAATGTATCTAATTTATAATTATTATTAATAATATTAATAATAATTTGAATTAATTACAATGTGGTGAGAAGAAGAGTTATAAAAATAGGACAATAAGTTATAATAAGAATATGAGCTACAGACACCACACCCTGAAATGGATGGAGCATGCTTGGATGTATTCTGAGAGGATACAGCACAAAATATTTAAAAAAAAAATATTTTATTTTGGGTGGACTCACAGAACACTCCTAGATGGATGGAGTAACTGCAGTCCCTGGATGTGTACTGAGACAACACAGCACAAAATATTAATTGAAATCAAATTATTAGAGATGAACGGGTTCGGTTCCCTGAGAACCGAACCCCCCCCCTTCCCCAAGCTCGAGCCCAGATTGGAGTCCGGCTTGGGACTTCCCGCCAGACTCAGAAATCAGAACAAGGCAAAATGTCATCATCCCGCTATCAGATTCTCTCGGGATTTGGATCCCATATAAACAGCTGTGCATCGCTGCCAATTTTATTTTGGACTTTGAGAGTGAGGTAGACAGATCTCTGTCTCTCTCTTTGGGTAGTAGCGTCGGGTGGGGTTAGTGTGTGCTCTGTAGGGGTGCTGCTGTAGTCACTGTGGTGTACCTGTGCTGTATTGGGGGTGTTTCATGTGCTGCAGCTGTACATGGGTGTTGCTGTCCTGGCTGTCACTATGTTGTACAGGGTGCAGGGGCACTGTCCTCCTGTATGCTGTAAAATATAGGTGTGCTGCTGGCCCTGTATGTTTAAAAAGTCAGAGGTACAGTTGTTAAACATTAAAAGCACACTGCTGTATGCTGTAAAATATAGGGGTGCTGCTGGCCGTGTATGCTGTAAAAAGTCAGAGGTGCAGTTGTTAAACATTAAAAGCACACTGCTGTATTCTGTAAAATATAGGGGTACTGCAGCTGTTCAAATAACATTACACTGACCCTGTATGTTGTAAAAAGTCAGAGGTGCAGTTGTTAAACATTAAAAGCACACTGCTGTATTCTGTAAAATATAGGGGTACTGCAGCTGTTCAAATAACATTACACTGACCCTGTATGTTGTAAAAAGTCAGAGGTGCAGTTGTTAAACATTAAAAACACACTGCTGTATGCTGTAAAATATAGTGGTGCTGCTGCTGTTCAAATAACATTACACTGTCCCTCTATGCTGTAAGCATACAGGGGTGCTGTGAAAATAATGGGGGTACTGCTCTGTGTGTTGTAATAATAAAGGAGTGCTGTCCTATGAAATGGAGAACAATTTGGAGGAAAAAATAGTGGAAGGTCAGGAACCACTTCCAGTTCCAAGTACTATCGCTGAAGCTGCTGCTGCCACCAGTCATGACATTGACAATGCAATTCCATTAACATCGTCTGCTAAGGCTGATGCCCAATGTCATAGAGGGCATGTAAAATCCAAGAAATCAAAATTAATAATCAGAAAAAAAAGAAATAATCTGACGAGAAACGTAACATTTGCAATATGCCTTTCACGACACAAAGTGGTAAGGAAAGGCTAAGGCCTTGGCCTGTGTTCATGACTGGTGGCTCAGCTTCTCATGAGGATAGAAGCCCTCCTCCCTCTCAAAAAATAAAAAAAATTAAGCTTGTTAAAGCACAGGAAAATACATTAGTGCATTTAAAGAAATCCCCAAAGAGATTCCAAGTGTGTCCGCGGTTGCGATGTCTAGGCCTGACCTTCCCAAGACAGTATGGAAAGAGGAGGCTCCTATTACCATTTGCACACCTCCTGCAAGTGTTGGGGAAGAGTGCCGCCTGTCCAGTTGCTGATATTGAGATTGAGGAGGTTAATGTAGACGTACACCAGGATGAGGAGGATATAGGTGTAGCTGGCGCTGAGGAGGAAGTTGACGATGAGGATTCTGATGGTGATGTGGTTTGTTTGAATAAGGCACCAGTGGAGACTGTTTATGTCTGTGAGCTGAGAAAGCCCATTGTCATGCCTGGGCAAAATACAAAAAAAGCCACCTCTTCGGTGTGGAATTATTTCTCCACAAATCCGGACAACAGGTGTTAAGCCTTGTGTTGCCTTTTTCAATCCGTAATAAGTAGGGGTAAGGATGTTAACCACCTAGGCATATCCTCCCTTATACAGTACGTCAACTACAGCATATTTACTGTATCAGAAGTCATTGTTAAGTTCAGAAACTTTGGGTAAGAGCGTAAGCAGTCCACTGACACCTAAATCCCTTCTTCCTCTTGTACCCAAGCTCCTGCAAGCCACACCACCAACTTCCTCAATTTACTCCTTAGTCACGAACATTAGTAGTCCTGCAGGCCATGTCACTGGCATGACTGATGAGTCCTCTCCTAACCGGGATTCCTCTGGAGAATCCTTGAGTGGTATGACTACTGCTGCTGCTGCCGCTGCAGTTGTTGCTGCTGGGAGTCGATCGTCATCCCAGAGGGGAAGTCGGAAGACCACTTGTTCTACTTCAACTAAGCAACTGACTGTCCAACAGTCCTTTGCAAGGAAGATGAAATATGACAGCAGTCACCCTGTTGCAAAGAGGATTAGTGAGGCCATAACAACTATGCTGGTGATAGACGTGCATCCTTTATCCACCATTAGTGCAGTGGAATTTAGACAGTTGATGGACGCAGAGCCGGATTAAGGGGGGGCCCAGGAGGTCAGTACCCCGGGGTCACTCGTCATAAGAGGCCCACCGGCTGGAACTGCTCTTCCCTGCTCTGGTGCTGTTGTCCCCTCTCCAGCCTCCGCCGCCAGCAGCTCTTCTGGCTGCAAAGGAGGCTGGAGATTGCTGCCTGTATCTGTCCCTGAACCGCACAGCCCATGAGGAGGGGGGAGGAAGCCGCATGCACAGCTGCATGCGGAACATCACACCCGCTGACAGCATGGAATCCTCCCTCCCCAGCAGCCAGGAGTCATTCTCCCCCCGCTGCAGCATGGGGCCTTTCCCCGGGCAGCTCCTTTTGCCGGTGGCAATGTGGCGGGCATTGTGTGGAGGGGGGGATGGATCAAATATTTTTTATTCAATGGCTGTGGTCCTATTGGCTGTATGCCGCAATTGGGGGGTTCAGAGCAGAAGGGTCAAAGCTAATATGAGATAATACTTATATAATCACTTAATTTTAGCTCCGCCCCTTCCCGCCAACCCGCTAATCACAGAATTTTTGCTGTGGGGGCGGGGTCTAATGGTGAACTGTTGTCCTGGCTCCCATCAATATGTCCTGCAGCATTTGACTTCACTCCTTTCCTCAGGGCAGGCTTCAGTGGAAGTGTGCACACAGTGTGTGTTCTATATGTGTGTGTGTGTGTGTGTGTGTGTGTGTGTGTGTGTGTGTGTGTGTGTGTGTATGTGTTCTATCTGTGTGTGTGTTTGTGCGTATATGTTCTATTTGTGTATATGTATGTGTGTATGTGTGTATATTTTCTATGTGTGTGTATTAGAGATGTGCACCAGAAATTTTTCGGGTTCTGTGTTTTGGTTTTGGATTTGGTTCCGCGGTTGTGTTTTGGATTTGGCAAAACCTCCCTGAAAATTTTTTGTCGGATTCGGGTGTGTTTTGGATTCGGGTGTTTTTTTTCAAAAACCCCTCAAAAACAGCTTAAATCATAGAATGTGGGGGTCATTTTGATCCCATAGTATTATTAACCTCAATAACCATAATTTCCACTCATTTCCAGTCTATTCTGATCACCTCACAAATCACAATATTATTTTTAGTGCTAAAATTTGCACTGAGGTCGCTGGATGACTAAGCTAAGTGACCCAAGCGGCCGGCACAAACATCTTGCCCATCTAGGAGTGGCACTGCAGTGTCAGACAGGATGGCACTTAAAAAAATTGGCTCCAAACAGCACATGATGCAAAGAAAAGAGAAAAAGAGGTGCACTGTGGTCGCTGGATGGCTAAGCTAAGGGACACAAATACCTCAATTTCACAGTAATTATTTGTTTTAATCAATGGAATTATTGGTCCAAATCACTGGAAGAAAATGACAAAATCACTGGAATTATTCGTTCTAACCAATGGTATTATTGGTCCAAATCACTGGAAGAAAATGACAAAATCACAGTAATTATTCGTTCTAATCAATGGTATTATTGGTCCAAATCACTGGAAGAAAATGACAAAATCACTGGAATTATTCGTTCTAATCAATGGTATTATTGGTCCAAATCACTGGAAGAAAATGACAAAATCACTGGAATTATTTGGCAAGATCACTGTAATTAATAATTATAAATCACTGATATTAATTGGTAAAATATCGCTATCGCCTGCATAGTGAAGTGGAATCTAGATGGGATTTTGTACCGGGGGACATAATAACTTCATCAATTGTCTAAATCCCACTGCACTAATGGCTCAAAATGGGCACATGTCTAACAGCGCACTGATTATACTGAGAACTGATTATACTGATCACTGATGATACTATGGAGAACTGACACTGAGCAGCGAGAACAGCACTGGACTATTGTACTGTAGTATACTGGTCACCACAATGCAGCACTGACACTGAGCACAGATATTAAGCACTGATCAGGATATTAGAACTGACACAGAGCTGCAAGATACAGCAATGGCCTACTGTACTGTACTACTATATACTGGTGGTCACCACAATGCTGCACTGTACTACTATATACAGTATATATATATATACTGGTCACAACAATGCAGCAGATATTGAGCACTGATCAGGATACTAGAACTGAGTCTGACACGGAGCTGAAAGATACAGCAATGGCCTACTGTACTGTACTACTATAATATACTGGTGGTCGATACAATGCAGCACGCTGAGCACATATATTACCAGGTGTATCTCATACATTTCTTAGTACAGATTACAGGATGTATAATCACCAGGTGTATAACACATGTCGCACAGTACAGTATACAGGGTGTATAATGAATTACTAGGTGTATCACACACATCGCACAGTACAGTATATAGGGTGTATAATCCCCAGGTGTATCTCACACATCACACAGTACAGTATATAGGGTGTATAATCCCCAGGTGTATCTCACACATCGCTCAGTACATTATACAGGGTGTATTTTTAATTACCAGGTGTATCACACACATTGCACAGTACAGTATATAGGGTGTATAATCCCCAGGTGTATCTCACACATCACACAGTACAGTATATAGGGTGCATAATCCCCAGGTGTATCTCACACATCACTCAGTACAGTATACAGGGTGTATAATTAATTGCCAGGTGTATCGCACACATCGCTCAGTACAGTATATAGGGTGTATAAACCCCAGGTGTATCTCACACATCACACAGTACAGTATATAGGGTGCATAATCCCCAGGTGTATCTCACACATCACTCAGTACAGTATACAGGGTGTATAATTAATTACCAGGTGTATCACACACATCGCTGAGTACAGTATATAGGGTGTATAATCCCCAGGTGCATCACACACATCGTACAGTACAGTATATAGGGTGTATAATTAATTACCAGGTGTATCACACACATTGCACAGTACAGTATATAGGGTGTATAATCCCCAGGTGTATCTCACACATCGCGCAGTACAGTATACAGGGTGTATAATTAATTACCAGGTGTATCACACACATCGCACAGTACAGTATATAGGGTGTATAATCACCAGGTGTATCTCACACAGTACAGTATATAGGGTGTATAATCCCCAGGTGTATCTCACACATCACACAGTACAGTATATAGGGTGCATAATCCCCAGGTGTATCTCACACATCGCTCAGTACAGTATACAGGGTGTATAATCGGTATCCGTTCACATGGTCGACCATGTTATGGTCGAGAGTCATAAGGTCGACCACTATTGGTCGACATTGACATGGTCGACGTGGACACATGGTCGACACATGAAAATGGTCGACACATGAAAGGTCGACACATGAAAAGGTCGACATGAGTTTTTTAACTTTTTTTCTTTTGGGGAACTTTTCCATACTTTACGATCCACATGGACTACGATTGGAATGGTAAAGGGTGCTGAGCGAAGCGGTAGCGGAGCGAAGGCACCATGCCTGAAGCATGGCGAGCGAAGCGAGCCATGCGAGGGGACGCGGTGCACTAATTGGGGTTCCCAGTCACTTTCCGCAAAAAACGACACAAAAAAAGTTTAAAAACTCATGTCGACCTTTTCATATGTCGACCTTTCATGTGTCAACAATTTTCATGTGTCAACCATGTGTCCATGTCGACCATGTCAATGTCGACCAATAGTGGTCGACCTAATGACTGTCGACCATAACATGGTCGACCATTCATACCGGAACCTGTATAATCACCAGGTGTATCACAAATGTTGCACAGTACAGTATAAAGGGTGTATAATTACCAGGTGTATCACACGCCGAACAGTACAGTATACAGGGTGTATAATCCCTAGTTGTATCTCACACATCGCTCAGTACAGATTACAGGATGTATAAAATCACCAGGTGTATAAGACACGTCGCACAGTACAATATACATACTGGTCACTACAATGCAGCAGATATTGAGCACTGATCAGGATAGTGACACAGAGCTGCAAGATACAGCAATGTCCTACTGTACTGTATTATATGTATACTGCTGGTCACCAAAATGCTGCACTGTCCTACTATATACTGCTCACAATAATGCAGCACAGATATGGATAGTATACTTGACACAGAGTTGCAAGATACAGCAATGGCCTACTTTACTGTACTATATGTATACTGCTGGTCACCAAAATGCTGCACTGTCCTACTATATACTGCTCACAATAATGCAGCACAGATATGGATAGTATACTTGACACAGAGCTGCAAGATACAGCAATGACCTACTGTACTGTACTACTATAATTATATACTGGTATATACTGGTGGTCCCCACAATGCAGCACACTGATCATAGATATTTGCAACACACTGAGCACAGATATGGAGCCTTTTCAGGCAGAGAACGTAGATATTTTCAGCACACTGAGCTCAGATATTTGCAGCACACTGAGCACAGATATTTGCAGCACACTGAGCAAAGATACGGAGCTTATCAGGGAGAGAACGCAGCCAAGTTCAATCTCCAATGCACGAGTGAAAATGGCGGCGATGCGTGGCCCTTTTAATAGAATAAGAATCTTGCGAGAATCCAACAGCGGTATGATGACGTTCAGCCGCGTTCGGGTTAACAGAGCAAGGCGGGAAGATCCGAGGCTGCCTCGGACCCGTGTAAAATAGGTGAAGTTTGGGGGGTTCGGATCTCAATGAACCGAACCCGCTCATCTCTAGTGTGTATGTGTGTATTTGTATTGCTCTATGTAATATCTGTGTGTGTCAAAGGAAACCCCTCTCTTCCGAATCCAGCATTTGCCCCTGTGGGGGTGGTTGCTAGTAGGGTGGCCCCCTGTCTTGGGTGCCCTGGGCCTTCAAGGGCTTAATCTGGCCCTAGATGGACGTACTGTGTCCCCGGTACCAAACCCCATCTAGATTCCACTTCACTAGGAAAGCGATACCCAGACTGTACAGAGATATTGTTCTGAAAAATGTGGTTGTAGCCAGTGTCCACTTAACCACGGACATGTGGACAAGTGGAGCAGGGCAAACTGAGGACTACATGTCTGTGACAGCCCACTGGGTAGATGTAATGCCTCCCGCTGCAACAACAGCAGCGGCACCAGTAGCAGCATCTCATAAATGCCAGCTCGTTCCTAGGCAGGATATGCTGTGTATCATCGGTTTCCGCTGACAACCTCTTATGGAAACTGAGGGACATCATCACACAATGGCTTACCCACTTAGACTCTCCTGGGGATTTGCGATATCGGACAACTCCACCAATATTGTGCGTGCATTACATCTGATAAAATTCCAGCACGTCCCATGTTTTGCACATACAATTAATTTGGTGGTGCAGAATTTTTTTAAAAATGACAGGGGCATGCAGGAGATGCTGTTGGTGGCCCAAAAAATTGCGGGCCACTTTCCGGAGGAGCTGCGCATCCCTGTCAGTTAGCGTCTGTGTCTGCTGCAGAGGGAAAATGGCACTGGTGAGCTGCTGGATCTGCTCATAGTGAAGCCCCGCCCCTTCAATGGCGCATGGTCTTCCCACTCTTTTTTATACTGTGTGAGGCAATTTTGAGCCTAAAATGGAGTCAGCCCCCTTTTAAGTCTGTAATGTCAATCTGCGTACTGTGTAAACATATAGTTTACCGAGACTCAATTCGCCCCCTCAGAAGCTGTGCGTCTGCCCTGTGTACTGAGTCTGGAGACTCAGACGCCCCATGTAGAAGCCGTGTGTCTCCGTACCCTCATGGCGCCATAATGATCGGCGACCCGCTAACCAGGACACCGGCTTAGTACTCACCACTCTTTTTTCTTCTGGCTCTTTTAGCGGTGGCGGCTTGCTGCGGGAATGTATGGTCGCCGTGGTGGGGATTGCAAATAGTTCCCTTAGGAGCTAGTGTCCTGTCAGCAAGGAATGGGACCATTAACCCTTTAAGAGGTTGGACCATTCCCACCCTAAGTCCCATGAAGTAGGCAAGCTGGTGCCATTCAGTCCTGAATGAAAATAACTAACAGATAAAATAGATGCAAAAAACTCTTCAGGAGCTTCTAGCGACATGACCGGCTCCTCCGGGCACATTTTCTAAACTGAGTCTGGTAGGAGGGGCATAGAGGGAGGAGCCAGTGCACACTATCAAATTCTTAAAGTGCGCAAGGCTCCTAGTGGACCCGTCTATACCCCATGGTTTTAAATGGATTCCCATTATACCCTAGGACATAAGAGAAATATATTTTTTGCTTTGGATCACACACAGAGGATATATAGTAGTAATGTACCGCAGTACTGGTAGTCATCACTGAGTGACGCACCAAAATAAATTTATTTTTTGCTTTGGATCCCATACAAAGGATTTATAGAATTAGTGGATGGCAGTGCACAGCCCTTTATACAGAGAACAACACCTGGTCCTATACACAGCTACAGTATACTATATGCAGTGCACTGTCTACTATGCAGAGCCCTAACACAGTGACAGACACAGCACACCTACACAAGCAGCACCCCAGGTTAACTCAACTCTCCTGCTGCAATCCCTCTGCTCTCTCCTTCCCCCCTTTCCTAACCTGCCTATCCAATTGCAGCACAGAATACAGCACAGAAGGAACACGTCCTTACTGTGCAAAGTCCGAAGTGAAGATGGCGCTGATCACCGGGACTATATATAGAATCCAAAACCCACAAGATCCGACAGTGGAATGATGATGTTTTGCCTCGTTTTCGGATCCGAGTTAGGCGCACAAAACCAAGCCTGAATCGAATCCGGGCTCGGATCTCATTCAGACTCTTTATTCACATTATACCACACCATAATTCCCCTTTATACATGTTACACCACACAGTAGTGGCACCCCTTACTAACATAATTGTTTTCAGAACGTACTTTGCATAGCAGTTTGGCCTGGCTTACTTTAGCTGGCTATAGGGGGTGGTAAAGCTCTTCATGTCAGTTACTGACACCAGCTCTCCAGTTAATCTACTGACCCTCCTGTACGTGGCCAGACTAACTAGTGGGAGCCACAACAGCGTGTCGCTGACTTAAAGGGTGGTGATTGCTATGAGCAACATTACGAGTTCTAAAAAATTCCCACCTTAGTAAATTAACCCCAGTGGGTGTATGGGAGTTTTAAGCCCCTCTCCTGTGTCTGACTTCCTGCTTGCCTGTGTGAGCTGGAAGATCTGGAATTCTATTTTACCACCTTGAGCCGTGCAGCCCATAAACCCGGAGTTTCACACCTCTGCTACAGATACAGAATGTGCAGGTCTTGTTTTCCAATCTCTTGAAGGGAGCAGACACCACAGAAATGTGGGCAATTGTTGGAAGTCACAAACCCTCTACCCACTATATATACACACACATATATATTAGTGATGAGCGGGTTCGGTTTCTCGGAAACCGAACCCCCCCGAACTTCACCCTTTTTACACGGGTCCGAGCCATACTTGGATTCTCCCGTATGGCTCGGGTAACCCGAGCGCGCCCGAACGTCATCATCCCGCTGTCGGATTCTCGCGAGATTCGGATTCTATATAAGCAGCCGCGCGTCGCCGCCATTTTCACTCGTGCATTGGAAATGTTAGGGAGAGGACGTGGCTGGCGTCCTCTCCGTTATTGTTGAATTTGATTGTGCATTATTGCTTAATTCATTGTGGGGAGGACTGGGGAGCAGCTGTATAATATAGGAGGAGTACAGTGCAGAGTTTTGCTGATCAGTGACCACCAGTTATCCGTTCTCTGCCTTAAAAAAACGCTCCATATCTGTTCTCAGTGTGCTGCATATATATCTGTGCTCACACTGCTTAATTGTGGGGACTGGAGAGCAGCTGTATTATATAGCAGGAGTACAGTGCAGAGTTTTGCTGACAGTGACTACCAGTATACGTTGTCTGCCTGAATACACTCCATATCTGTGCTCAGTGTGCTGCTTTATTTTAATGTGGGGACTGGGGACCACCAGTATAATTAATATTATATAGGAGGAGTACAGTGCAGAGTTTTGCTGACAGTGACCACCATTATACGTTGTCTGCCTGAAAAACACTCCATATCTGTGCTCAGTGTGCTGCTTTATTCTGGGGACTGGGGAGTCGGGACCAGCAGTATAATATTATTTAGAAGGAGTACAGTGCAGAGTTTTGCTGACACAGTGACCACCAGTATACTATATATAGCAGTACGGTACGGAAGGCCACTGCTGTACCTACCTCTGTGTCGTCATTAAGTATACTATCCATCTACATTCTATACCTGTGGTGCATTTTAGTTTTGCAGTTTGCTGACACAGTGACCACCAGTATACTATATATAGCAGTACGGTACGGAAGGCCACTGCTGTACCTACCTCTGTGTCGTCATTAAGTATACTATCCATCTACATTCTATACCTGTGGTGCATTTTAGTTTTGCAGTTTGCTGACACAGTGACCACCAGTATACTATATATAGCAGTACGGTATGGAAGGCCACTGCTGTACCTACCTCTGTGTCGTCATTAAGTATACTATCCATCTACATTCTATACCTGTGGTGCATTTTAGTTTTGCAGTTTGCTGACACAGCGACCACCTGTATACTATATATAGCAGTACGGTACGGAAGGCTACTGCTGTACCTACCTCTGTGTCGTCATTAAGTATACTATCCATCTACATTCTATACCTGTGGTGCATTTTAGTTGTGCGCAGTGTATATATTAGTAGGCCATTGCTATTGATACTGGCATATAATTCCACACATTAAAATATGGAGTACAAAAATGTGGAGGTTAAAATAGGGAAAGATCAAGATCTACTTCCACCTCGTGCTGAAGCTGCTGCCACTAGTCATGGCCAAGACGATGAAATGCCATCAACGTCGTCTGCCAAGGCCGATGCCCAATGTCATAGTAGAGAGCATGTAAAATCCAAAAAACAAAAGTTCAGTAAAATGACCCAAAAATAAAAATTAAAAGCGTCTGAGGAGAAGCGTAAACTTGCCAATATGCCATTTACGACACGGAGTGGCAAGGAGCGGCTGAGGCCCTGGCCTATGTTCATGGCTAGTGGTTCAGCTTCACATGAGGATGGAAGCACTCATCCTCTCGCTAGAAAAATGAAAAGACTTAAGCTGGCAAAAGCACAGCAAAGAACTGTGCGTTCTTCTAAATCACAAATACCCAAGGAGAGTCCAATTGTGTCGGTTGCGATGCCTGACCTTCCCAACACTGGAGGGGAAGAGCTTGCACCTTCCACCATTTGCACGCCCCCTGCAAGTGCTGGAGGGAGCACCCGCAGTCCAGTTCCTGATAGTCAAATTGAAGATGTCACTGTTGAAGTACACCAGGATGAGGATATGGGTGTTGCTGGCGCTGGGGAGGAAATTGACAAGGAGGATTCTGATGGTGAGGTGGTTTGTTTAAGTCTGGCACCCGGGGAGACACCTGTTGTCCATGGGACGAATATGGCCATTGACATGCCTGGTCAAAATACAAAAAAAATCAGCTCTACGGTGTGGAATTATTTCAACACAAATGCGGACAACAGGTGTCAAGTCGTGTGTTGCCTTTGTCAAGCTGTAATAAGTAGGGGTAAGGACGTTAACCACCTCGGAACATCCTCCCTTATACGTCACCTGCAGCGCATTCATCATAAGTCAGTGACAAGTTCAAAAACTATGGGTGACAGCGGAAACAGTCCACTGACCACTAAATCCCTTCCTCTTGTAACCAAGCTCCTGCAAACCACACCACCAACTCCCTCAGTGTCAATTTCCTCCTTACCCAGGAAAGCCAATAGTCCTGCAGGCCATGTCACTGGCAAGTCTGACAAGTCCTCTCCTGCCTGGGATTCCTCCGATGCATCCTTGAGTGTAACACCTACTGCTGCTGGCGCTGCTGTTGTAGCTGCTGGGAGTCGATCGTCATCCCAGAGGGGAAGTCGGAAGACCACTTGCACTACTTCCAGTAAGCAATTGACTGTCCAACAGTCCTTTGCGAGGAAGATGAAATATCACAGCAGTCATCCTGGTGCAAAGCAGATAACTCAGGCCTTGGCAGCCTGGGCGGTGAGAAACGTGGTTCCGGTATCCACCGTTAATTCAGAGGCAACTAGAGACTTGATTGAGGTACTGTGTCCCCAGTACCAAATACCATCTAGGTTCCATTTCTCTAGGCAGGCGATACCGAAAATGTACACAGACCTCAGAAAAAGAGTCACCAGTGTCCTAAAAAATGCAGTTGTACCCAATGTCCACTTAACCACGGACATGTGGACAAGTGGAGCAGGGCAGACTCAGGACTATATGACTGTGACAGCCCACTGGGTAGATGTATTGCCTCCCGCAGCAAGAACAGCAGCGGCGGCACCAGTAGCAGCATCTCGCAAACGCCAACTCGTTCCTAGGCAGGCTACGCTTTGTATCACCGCTTTCCAGAAGAGGCACACAGCTGACAACCTCTTACGGAAACTGAGGAAGATCATCGCAGAATGGCTTACCCCAATTGGACTCTCCTGGGGATTTGTGACATCGGACAATGCCAGCAATATTGTGCGTGCATTACATCTGGGCAAATTCCAGCACGTCCCATGTTTTGCACATACATTCAATTTGGTGGTGCAGAATTATTTAAAAAACGACAGGGGCGTGCAAGAGATGCTGTCGGTGGCCCGAAGAATTGCGGGCCACTTTCGGCATTCAGCCACCGCGTACAGAAGACTGGAGCACCACCAAACAATCCTGAACCTGCCCTGCCATCATCTGAAGCAAGAGGTGGTAATGAGGTGGAATTCAACTCTCTATATGCTTCAGAGGATTGAGGAGCAGCAAAAGGCCATTCAAGCCTATACATCTGACCACGATATAGGCAAAGGAGGGGGAATGCACCTGACTCAAGCGCAGTGGAGAATGATTTCAACGTTGTGCAAGGTTCTGCAACCCTTTGAACTTGCCACACGTGAAGTCAGTTCAGACACTGCCAGCCTGAGTCAGGTCATTCCCCTCATCAGGCTTTTGCAGAAGAAGCTGGAGACATTGAAGGAGGAGCTAAAACAGAGCGATTCCGCTAGGCATGTGGGACTTGTGGATGGAGCCCTTAATTCACTTAACCAGGATTCACGGGTGGTCAATCTGTTGAAATCAGAGCACTACATTTTGGCCACCGTGCTCGATCCTAGATTTAAAACCTACGTTGTATCTCTCTTTCCGGCAGACACAAGTCTGCAGAGGTTCAAAGACCTGCTGGTGAGAAAATTGTCAAGTCAAGCGGAACGTGACCCGTCAACATCTCCTCCTTCACATTCTCCCGCAACTGGGGGTGCGAGGAAAAGGCTAAGAATTCCCAGCCCACCCGCTGGCGGTGATGCAGGGCAGTCTGGAGCGAGTGCTGACATCTGGTCCAGACTGAAGGACCTGCCAACAATTACTGACATGTCGTCTATTGTCACTTCATATGATTCTCTCACCATTGAAAGAATGGTGGAGGATTATATGAGTGACCGCATCTAAGTAGGCACGTCAGACAGTCCGTACGTATACTGGCAGGAAAAAGAGGCAATTTGGAGGCCCTTGCACAAACTGGCTTTATTCTACCTAAGTTGCCCTCCCTCCAGTGTGTACTCCGAAATAGTGTTAAGTGCAGCCGCTCACCTTGTCAGCAATCGGCGTACGAGGTTACTTCCAGAAAATGTGGAGATGATGTTCATCAAAATGAATTATAATAAATTCCTCCGTGGAGACATTCACCAGCAGCAATTGCCTCCACAAAGTACACGGGGACCTGAGATGGTGGATTCCAGTGGGGACAAATTAATTATCTGTGAGGAGGGGGATGTACACAGTGAAAGGGGTGAGGAATTGGAGGATGATGATGAGGTGGACATCTTGCCTCTGTAGAGCCAGTTTGTGCAAGAAGAGATTGATTGCTTCTTTTTTTGGTGGGGGCCCAAACCAACCAGTCATTTCAGTCACAGTCATGTGGCAGACCCTGTCACTGAAATGATGGGTTTGTTAAAGTGTGCATGTCCTGTTTATACAACATAAGAGTGGGTGGGAGGGCCCAAGGACAATTCCATCTTGCACCACTTTTTTCTTTCATTTTTCTTTGCATCATGTGCTGTTTGGGGACAATTTTTTTGAAGTGCCATCCTGCCTGACACTGCAGTGCCACTCCTAGATGGGCCAGGTCTTTGTGTCGGCCACTTGTGTCGCTTAGCTTAGTCACAGAGCGACCTTGGTGCGCCTCTTTTTTTCTCTGCATCATGTGCTGTTTGGGGACAATTTTTTTGAAGTGCCATCCTGCCTGACACTGCAGTGCCACTCCTAGATGGGCCAGGTGTTTGTGTCGGCCACTTGTGTCGCTTAGCTTAGTCATCCAGCGACCTCGGTGCAAATTTTAGGACTAAAAATAATATTGTTAGGTGTGAGGTGTTCAGAATAGACTGGAAATGAGTGGAAATTATGGTTATTGAGGTTAATAATACTATGGGATCAAAATGACCCCCAAATTCTATGATTTAAGCTGTTTTTTAGGGTTTTTTGAAAAAAACACCCGAATCCAAAACACACCCGAATCCGACAAAAAATTTTCGGTGAGGTTTTGCCAAAACGCGTCCGAATCCAAAACACGACCGCGGAACCGAATCCAAAACCAAAACACAAAAACCGAAAAATGTCCGGTGCACATCACTAATATATATATATATATATATATATATATATATATACAAAAGCAAAAAAGCATAAATTATATATATATATATATATATATATATATATATATATTATGATTGCAATAGTCACATTGGTGCAAAGGGTATCTATCTAAATATATAAAGCTCAAGACACCGTATAGAGAAGGCAAATAAATATAAGATGTTTTGAGGTTTATATAGCCGTTATTATAACTTTCATTTTGCAATGTAAAATACTTTCCTTTTAAATTGTTTTCTTTTTTTTCTCATTCTTCTGTGCCCCTCCATGTCTATACACATGTTTAAGATGACGTTTACCCACCCATCAGTAATATCATACTACTTAGCTCTCTTTATCACTAATGACTACCCTGCAGGACCCCCTCATCCCCATTTGCATGATATTAATGTGTTCTCTCCCATACACACACAAACAAAACCTTATGATCTTTTGTAAATTAGTATTACTTTTTTTATACTCTCCCCTTCCCTGGCTATATGTTCCTCAAAGTGATCCTCTTCCAGCCAACCCTCCATCATTATATACCTCAGTCACCCCCTTCACCCATCAGGCTGTAATTGTACAGTGCGTTCCGGACACCAAGTAGCCAGAGCCCCTGCCCACTTCTCCTTCCCTATCCTCACCTCGTAAGTTCCGCCCTATTAGTTTTCTTACCTAAGTGCTGCACTTCTCTCCACTCCATCCTAGCTCCTCAGATACAGGCATCAGCGGCCACCATGTGCATCATTCATGAATGATAAGGGCCTTTGTTATTGTGTGGCCCACTCCTATGAATGCCTGGACCAGTCAACTCAACAGTTTAGCCAATATAGAGGATAGTGGCATACACAGAAGGAGGGGCTGTGTGTATGCATTGTACATGGGCGCTGTGTGTGCTGTCTCCCAATCCCTGCCTTTGCTTCTGGCAATAGAAAGTGCTGTCTGCACGTGCCAGTGGCCAGCCCAAAGTCTTTAAAATGGGACTGGTCCAGTGGGCATCTGGCACTCTGCCCCCCTGACCCAGTCTGCCACTGATGGTATCCAACCTGCACTTTATCTGACCCACACTGTGTGTCCCACACAGTAGCCCACTCAATATTTAACTGTGTGTCACAATGTATACTGCACTGTACCCCACACTGTATCCAGCAGATTTGGAATACTGTTTTTATGGTTGGGGAAATATTGAGAAGCTGCTGAACAAAAAGTCTTTACATGGGCACAGAGTGACCGTCAGTATTGGCCACGGGCCTACAGGAGGGTGGTACAGATTGGCCACTGAAAATAAGTATGTGCTGCGGGCATGTGCACTTGTGTAGGGGGCATGCACATCTGCTGTTGCTATTTTACACATGCTTTAGGGTTATTTATTTGCTCTTTGTTAACTACTACTACTACTACTACTACTACTACTACTTTTGAGCAATGCTATCCCACAGATGATTCTTAGTAAATGTCTATGTTGTATTGTTTTCTAATTAAAGTACTTGCAAGATGGCTTAATTGTTTAATGCTAATACAATACTAATTTGCAAAATTTTTAAATAGAAATAACTGTTGTGTGTCTGTCCCACTGCTCTGTTGCTTAGCCAGCCAGCCTTTAGCCTATGTTAATGAACAATGGTGGTACATTCCGACCCGTTCGCATGCAGCGGTTTATCGCTGCGGTGCGAACGGGTGCGGAATGCGCATGCGCAGCGGCCGCAGTTTGCATGCGCGATGTTGCCTGGCGACAGGGGTCACCGGGTTATGCTGCGTCTTGAGAAGAAAGCGGTCGCAGAGCAGACCACAAAGAAGATGGACAGGAAGAAGGCGGACCTAGGCGTCTCCACAGCGTTTGCCGCCATTTTCGGGGAGTGGATTGGAAAACGCAGGCGTGTCCAGAACAACGGAGGGCGGATGTCTGATGTCAGATGTCAGAAGCAGCTACATCATCGCAGGGATCATCGCACAGGGTAAGTAGGTATAGGGCTGGTCAAGTTCTGCTTGAATTTTTTTTAGCTTAGCAGGGCTGCACAAGCGATCGCAGCCCTGCTAAGCTAAAATACACTCCCCCATAGGTGTGGACTAGTTGATCGCAGCAGCATCAAAAAAGTTGCTGGCTGCGATCAACTCTGAATGACCAACAATATTGTGAGCTGTGAGGTGATCAAAACTTAGTGGAAATTATTGAAAAATAATGATCTTGAGGTTAATAATACTTTAGGAACAAAAAAAGGGTCAATTTATGTGATTTTGTTAGAGCAAATTCCCACAGTGCTACTGACATACAGGGCCTTAACTAGGTGAGTGTGGAGGGGGCACCACACATAGCACTCCAGGGTACGGGTCGATGTTGGTGGTACTTGTCAATTATCTTTTTAAATTATTTTCACTTGCAGCTTCCCCCCTTTTTGAAGCCCAGCATCTCCTGCCCCACCCCCATCTCCTTCCCTGACCCCTTCTATTGCTAATACCTATACAACATTCATGAACTCAAATTGAGATTTTGTTTTTCCATCACACTGTCCTTTATTACATTTCAAAATGCTGACATACCCAGGATTCGAACCCATTTCCTGTGGCATTGTAGTTAGACAACCTATTCAGTGAGCTATCTGCCCTTGCATGGAAAGGTAGATAATTCTAAGATAGAGAATTCTAACTATTTAAAGCTTACCTTGTACTTTGTGAAAAAATGTACAGCATTGTGGCTTAGCAAATCTATGTAGTGTGTGGTTGCAAGGGATTGGATATGTGGCTGCACACTACATAGATTTGCTAAATTGCAAAGTTGATTTTTATTTTTACCAGTAGCTTCATATAGTGTTCATAGTTTTTTATGCAAGATCAATTAGCTCAATGAGTAGGGTGTTTGAAGAGAATTCAATAGGTTATAGGTTTGAATTCTGGGTATGGCAGTATATTTATATGCTAGCAGAATACTTGTGGTTCGCTATGGAATTTCAAGTTTTTCCATGCGTGCAACTTTAATTTTGAAGGACTTCCTGGTAAACTGCATTTTTAGTCTTTCCTTCAGGCAGGAGAATGGCTAGGCTGTCAGAGGCACTGACTCTGGAACAGGCAACAAACAATTGGCCATGTGAGCAGCAGTCACTCCTCAGATCCACACCAGCCACTTTCAAACTCTACCCCTGAGCTTTGTTAATAGTCATGGCATAGCAGGCCTTTACCGGGAACTGCAGCCATTTGAACTGTAACTGCTGACAGGAGGGGCTTAGGTCCCAGCCAGAGCCTGAGGTAGCAGTGGGGTCTGCAGTGGAGCATACAGAGCCACCGGTTTCTGCTAAGGGCATCTCATTAGCATCTCTATCCAAATCTGAGCACCAAAGATTGGTAACAAGATCCCCAAGGAGAGTCTCCTGGCCACAGGGAGGTATACAGGAGGACCGAGCAGCATGCAGAGAGCTCTGGATCTCCTTAGACCACCAGGAATAAAAGTTGACATGCCTGGTCAATGAATGAGGTGGAAAATCTTGAGGTTAATAATACTTTAGGAACAAAAAAGGGTCAATTTATGTGATTTTGTTAGAGCAAATTCCCACAGTGCTACTGACATACAGGGCCTTAACTAGGTGGGTGTGGAGGGGGCACCACACATAGCACTCCAGGATACGGGTCGATGTTGGTGGCACTTGTCAATTATCTTTTTAAATTATTTTCACTTGCAGCTTCCACCCTTTTTGAAGCCCAGCATCTCCTGCCCCACCCCCGTCTCCTTCCCTGACCCCTTCTATTGCTAATACATATACAACATTCATGAACTCAAATTGAGATTTTTGTTTTTCCATCACACTGTCCTTTATTACATTTCAAAATGCTGACATACCCAGGATTCGAACCCATTTCCTGTAGCATTGTAGTTAGACAACCTATTCAGTGAGCTATCTGCCCTTGCATGGAAAGGTAGATAATTCTAAGATAGAGAATTCTAACTATTTAAAGCTTACCTTGTACTTTGTGAAAAAATGTACAGCATTGTGGCTTAGCAAATCTATGTAGTGTGTGGTTGCAAGGGATTGGATATGTGGCTGCACACTACATAGATTTGCTAAAATTGCAAAGTTGATTTTTATTTTTACCAGTAGCTTCATATAGTGTTCATAGTTTTTTATGCAAGATCAATTAGCTCAATGAGTAGGGTGTTTGAAGAGAATTCAATAGGTTATAGGTTTGAATTCTGGGTATGGCAGTATATTTATATGCTAGCAGAATACTTGTGGTTCGCTATGGAATTTCAAGTTTTTCCATGCGTGCAACTTTAATTTTGAAGGACTTCCTGGTAAACTGCATTTTTAGTCTTTCCTTCAGGCAGGAGAATGGCTAGGCTGTCAGAGGCACTGACTCTGGAACAGGCAACAAACAATTGGCCATGTGAGCAGCAGTCACTCCTCAGATCCACACCAGCCACTTTCAAACTCTACCCCTGAGCTTTGTTAATAGTCATGGCATAGCAGGCCTTTACCGGGAACTGCAGCCATTTGAACTGTAACTGCTGACAGGAGGGGCTTAGGTCCCAGCCAGAGCCTGAGGTAGCAGTGGGGTGTGCAGTGGAGCATACAGAGCCACCGGTTTCTGCTAAGGGTATCTCATTAGCATCTCTATCCAAATCTGAGCACCAAAGATTGGTAACAAGATCCCCAAGGAGAGTCTCCTGGCCACAGGGAGGTATACAGGAGGACCCAGCAGCATGCAGAGAGCTCTGGATCTCCTTAGACCACCAGGAATAAAAGTTGACATGCCTGGTCAATGAATGAGGTGGAAAATCTGGATTCCTGAGATTGGATTTAGCCATATAAGGGACGTATGGTTTTAATTTTAACACTGTCTTTAACACTCTGTGGCACCTTTGCGATATTTTGCTCCTACAGTACCTTCTCTTTTTGGTTTATGCTATCCTTTGGTGTCTGTGGAGAGGCACCTCTTTAGGAGTAAATAATCTAAGGGCAGCCCTTTTTCGTTTTACATGGTTGCGGTGTTCGCGGTGCACAGGAAAGATTTGTTTGTTTCCATATTAGTAGCGAGTTTCTTCAACAGAGTGTTGTTGATGCTAATTGCTGAGTCATTTGTTGGAGTGAGAATAGCCCTCTCCTTCAGCCAAGAGATGCTTTTACCTCCATTCTTATTCAAGGCCGGGTAGATCCTCTTAGTCAAAGCATTCAAGTTGCAGACTAAATTGCAGAGGCTTTTAGGAATATGGACTCTTCCCCACTTCTCTAACAACTTGCAATTATCTATTTTCAGAAGTAATTCAGAAAACTCCTCTGCTTTCAAGTCGCCTTTAAGATGCACTCGCATATTGACCCTCAAGGAAAGGATGTTGACTTTTAGCCATAAGTAGGATGACTTGAGACATGCCTTGACCTCATCGACACATGTCCCCCATGGCATAACAGGTACTTAGGCACATAATTTAGTAACGTTCATATGCAAAAACCAAATGTAAATCTTATCTGGATTAAAAGATAATTAGAAGAATTTATTAAAAAAAACTAATCTCACCCCTTTTCACCCCTTTGGGGGTGGAATATTAACAAATCCCTTCTTATCGGGTGCCTACATTACACAACGAAGCACCTGTCCAAATTTCAAGATCCTAGTTCTTATGGTTTCATAGATTTTGTGATGAGTCAGTGGTCAGTGGTATTTGGCTTTTATATACAGTATGTAGATAATGTATATTAGGGGAATAAACTGTTGCCATCTATAATATATATTTGTGATTTACAGTATACACTTTAAACCAAAAAAAAGCAATGTGTAATAGATTCAGTATAGGTGTAATACAGCATTTTGCTGCTAAAATTCCCAATAATTTGAGACTTTGTTTTTATAGGTGATATTGTTTTAATTTTGATATATACATTTGATATTAGGATATACCTTGTGTCATTTTCCTAGATATTAAATCTTGCTTATATATTTGACTCCTATTTGGGCAATTTACATGATAAAAGTTGTGCTGTCTGTATTACATATTATAACATCATAAAGTTGCATTATCATCATCATAAAAATGTATTGAGAATAAGTAATAATGGTCAACAATACATTTTTTATAGACAATGCTTTTTAAATACTTCTATTTGTATTATGTCTGTCCAGATTTTTGTTGTGTAAATGGCTGATGCTTGCTCTGCATCATATGTTTAGTAATAACTAGCTGTTCTACCCATTCTTTGCATGGGAGTTTTTGATTTTCATGGTTGTAAATATAAATGAGTGTTAAAAATTTGGTAAACCTACAGAGCTGTAAATTTGAGATAACTTAATGTAAATAATTATTGACCTATGGTTCTTTGGGGGTCATTCCGAGTTGTTCGCTCGCTAACTGATTTTAGCAGCATTGCACACGCTAGGCCGCCGCCCTTTGGGAGTGAATCTTAGCATAGCAGAATTGCGAACGAAAGATTAGCAGAATTGCGAATAGAAAATTCTTAGCAGTTTCTGAGTAGCTCGAGACTTACTCCTACACTGCGATCAGCTCAGGCCATTTCGTTCCTGGTTTGACGTCACAAACACGCCCTGCGTTCGCCCAGACACTCCCCTGTTTCTCCAGACACTCCCGCCTTTATCCCTGACACGCCTGCATTTTTTAGCCAACGCCGGGAAAATGCTGAGTTACCACCCAGAAATGCGCCTTTCCTGTCAATCATTTACCGAACACCAGTGCAACTGAAAAGCGCCACAGAAGCCACAGCAAAACAGATAAGTTTTTAGTAAAATAACTAAGCGCATGCGCTCTGCATACCTTGTGCATGCGCAGTAAGCGACTAATCGCAGTATAGCGAAAATCTGCAATGAGCGAACAACTCGGAATGACCCCCTTTGTGTTACCCAGTGAGCACCTGTAACAGATACGGTAAAAGGTGACAGGACCACTTTTGTAGTTTTTTTAATTCTACACACTAGGGGTGCAATCCAAATTTTTGATCCTATTGTCCATTTGGGCGTTATCATTCACGCAATGCAAGCCACGCATTGGTAATGATGTCATTATTTCAACCCTTTTTTCATCCCCTTAGGGGAGGTTTATAAAAATTCTAATTACATAGTTTTCCCATTTCCAACCTAAAGAATACCTATGTTAAATTTCAGCTTCCTAACATATCAGGAAGTAAGAGAATTAGGGGCCTATTTATCACCATCCGAATCCAGGATGCAGATGAGATGACAGGTGATAAAATCACCCAAACTCACACTGTGATAATTGACTACATCGCAGGGATGTATCAATTATCGCGTGCAGGAACAGAGCTTGCGGTCAAGCTCTGTCCCTGCGATGATACTCTACAGCATCATCGCAGTATTTTTTGGAAAAAATACTCCGATGTCCTGCTGCGCATGCACCGCCCCCGTCGACATCGACTCCCCTGTCGCGACTACCCCCACGCCACGGAACCCCCACAGAAGATCAATATACTTACCAGTCCAGGGAGCCGGTCCGCGCTGTTCCTGCTGGGCTGCTGGGCGCTGGATCCTGTGTGCTGCGGTGACCCCCGGTGCTGTAAAGTGTGCTGCCGCTTTGCAGCGTCACTTTACTGCACCGGGGTCACTTTGCAGCACATGGGGGACCCGCCACCTGGCAGCACTCACTGGAGCAGCGGACACCGGCTCCCCGGACAGATGAGTATGTTTGTTTGTTTTTAAATATTTTTTTTTATTCTTACACTCCATTGGACACACATAGCTGATCACTCTGCCGGGTCCCCGCTCAGCTTTCTCTGCCAGGGGCAGAGAATGCTGGGCAAAACGGTGCTTTTCACAGTGCTGTCCTGTGAACTCACCAGCCTGAGCTGGCGAGATTATCACAGGGCACACTGCGGTATTTTAATTTTTTTTTTTTTTTTTAGTAAATTCGGCCACATCACATTTCCTATTAAAAGTATGGGGAATGCGATGTGGGTTACTAAAAAAAAGTGAATTAAAGGGTTTGGAGCAGTTTTTCGTGAAAACTGCTCCAAATGCCCTTTAATAAATTCAGGTGATACTAAAATAATGTGAAAAAGGGTGTTTTCACACCCTTTTCACATTATTTTAGTAGAAATAATTTTTATAAATAGACCCCTTAGTGATCGATCAGTCAGTCAGTCAGTCAGTCAGTCAGTGAGTGAGGAGGGCTTTCGCATTTATATACATAGATATATAATGTGGTTAGGGCCATCATAGCATGGGTTTTCTCTGGAAACAATCTTGTCATGCCCTGTCCCCATGAGGCATGTGCCTTATGTTCCTACTGGAAAAAGAGGAGAGTGGGGTGGGGTGGAGGGGCAATTCTCTCTCTGGCACAGGGCACCAAAAAGTCTAATTATGGCTCTGCTGGTATATATAAATAAATACTCAATTTGATGCAGGTGCTGTGGCTCAAAAGACCCACTGTGTAGAGTCCAGTAATAGAATATAAAAAGAGGGGAAAAAGAACTACGCAATTGCAACAACAATATTAATCTAATATTTGTATAATTTATTCCATACACATACAATAAAATGACAAAAAAACACAAGTATTAAAAAAGGGGAATATTGTCCCTCGAACAGAGCAAATAGCCTTAATTAATGAGACATGTATTTGAACATGAACCCAGTCAATGGTATTGGAAGGCAAGCTATTTATGAAGCAGGATCAATATTTTGATACTTTATTTGAGCTATGGATACAATAATTACCATTTGATTCCATAACATTAACATCTTGCAATCCCATACCATTGACTAGGTTCAAGTTTAAATACATATCAATAATTAATGCTATTTGCTGTGTTTTGAGGGACAATATTCCTCTTTTTCCAATAATTATGCTTTTGTTTTTGTCTTTTTAAAACTATACAAATATTGAATTAATATTATTTTTGCAGTTGGGCAGTTCTTTTTCCCCTTTTTCAAATTCTGTGATTTTAGCTGTTTTTCTCAATTTTTGAAAAAAATACAGATCCAAAACTGAAACATGTGAGTGTGGTTTTGGCAAAATGAAAACGCAAAGCGAATACAGATCCAAAACTAAAACACAAAAACTGAAAAGTGTCCGCCACGCATTTCTAATTCAATAAGTTATTTAAGGAACTAAAAATCCTTGGATTCTACTGAAAGGAAGGGGGATGGATAGAGGCTTGGTTATGGTTTTGGGAGACAGTGTTGTAGTCAATGGTTTACTGTAAGCTCAGATAAGGGAGCGGTAACCAGTGAAGGACCTCAGATATTATCCTGGTTTCTGCTTTGTGTAATACATTAATTAGTGATATTATCTGTGGTATACTGATAAAGGTATCTTTTTGCAGCTGAAGCAAAGCTTTGAAAAACAGAGTAGAAGCATCAGAAGGAGTAAAAATAAATGTGAAGTGATTTACAATAAAAGGAAATGTTGCATCTGGAAGCAAGATAGTGTATAATCTTGAATGTACAGATGGAGCTTCCATCATCTTTGCCTGCCTAGTCGCAGGCGTGCACTCCCGGCGTGACTAGGTGATTCGTCCGCCTAGTCACGCCGAGAGTGCGCAGAGATGCTCCCATTCAGAGCGTCTCTGTCCAATCGTGCAGACAGGGATACTTTCCATTTAAGTGATTGGGGTGCGCCTCTGTCCTGGCTCGTGCCTCCATCCTGACGTAGACGCTCACAGTGACTAGGTGCGCCCAGGCGGGTGCCCCTAGTCACAGAATAAGGACAGATAATGGAGACTCCATCTGTAAGACATCAAAATGTAAAATGTTTAATGTAGGGCACATTGTTAAATGCAGAACACTTAATGATTATGGATGTAATAACATAGGAAAGGGTACTTGGCATTACAGGTGGCAATTGAGGTGGACTTTTGTTACAGCCACTAGTACAACTTTATGATAATGCCGAGGCCAATGTGCATCCTGAGACACCCACCAGCTGCAGCTTTTTACCACCGCTGTGCACAAAAAAATCACTCCATAAATCGTGCATCAGCTGCACCATCAGACATTAGAGAAGGCCTATGTGTCACATATCTAGGGTTTTATGGATTTTTGGAAAAAGTTTTGTGTGTACTATAACAGAAGCTTGAGGCCCTCATTAGAACCCTTCTCATTAAACCAGTTCTAGGGAGATATGTATGGGTGCTTTTGTTTAATATAGTCTCTGATAGATACAATACATGGAGCTTCTAAGCAGGAAGAGGTAGCAGATGTGACCACAATGGAGTGGTAAAGTTGTACTGATGACAGTCTTCAGAAGAATATATATTTGTGCACTGCACAGGGCTGAGAGCAGGATGTAGATGGAACTCCACAGTACGGTAGGTCACATGCTGGATTGAGAGTGCACTGCAGGATAAATCAGATGATAGATGCTTGAGATAAAAATTGAGTGAACGAATGCAGATTACACTTGTATGCAGGCAACTGAAGACTGATGCAGATACACATGTGAAAGCAGAGTACTGAGGCAAAACCAGATCAAGGTGCACCTTATAAATGCTAGAAATTAAAAGCAGAATCGGATGCAGATGCAATTTGTGAACGCAGGTCACTGAAGACAGTATTAGATGCACTTTGTTAATGCAGAGCACTAAAAGCAGAACCAAATGAAGGTGCTTTTTGTAAATGCAGATTACCTAAGTCAGAACCAGAGCCTTATGAATGCATGGCAATGAAATTAGAATCATGCAGAAACTGGAACACAGCAGAAAGGTCACAGCAGCCAGAAGCTGCAAGCCTGTTCTCTGGAAGAAGAGAGTTGTTCTGGAAAGGGCTGGAGTCAGGAAAAGGTTTAAATAGGGCACTCTCCAGGTCACGTGAGTATGGCTGCTGGAATCTGGTTGGCAGATTGAATCATGCATGAAAAATAAAAAACGGCCATGTCCATGCATTGTGGGAACTGACAGATGGGCAAATGCCAGACACTGATGACAGGTGGGCAAAAGCCAGGCACCCATGCCACAGTGCCAGCCCAAGTCTAAAGTATACTAGATGCCTCCAGTAATGTGACACAGCTTTACCTGGTAACTGGGGCTAAGATGACAATGTATGTTACACTAGGGTTTCTCCAAATGCCCGTTGGTATATGTCATTCTTGCCAGTGGAACTGCAATTTTTGATGCATGCTCCCAACTGCTTGTTGATAGTTACCTACCCAGTCACTGCGCAATAATGCCATTCAAAATTGCAAGGGTCTCCTTGCAGTGCTGATACGTGTCCCCAATAGGGTACATAAACAAATTGTTTTTTTCTTCCACCTCAGAATCAGGCCCATAGTTTCAGATGAAGTGAAGGTAAACAGTGTAGCGAAGCATTGGTCAACAGCTGAAGAAAACTCAAGTGTAGGAGGAGGTAATGATAGTAGGTAGAGGTGGTAATATTCACATTTGTTAAAGTCACTTAAGACCTTACCTTGAGTACTGTGCTCACTTCTCAAGGTCCTATCTCTAAAAAAAAAAAAGAAATACAAAATTAAATCATCAGGGCTGCATAAGAAAACTTATAAGGAAAGACTTCAAGAGCTGAACATGCAGAGCTTTAAAGAAAGAATGGACCAAGGTGAAATTATATAAATACTCAAATAATTTAAAAGTATTATATAGCTTCAAGATTGCATACATTTAAAAATACAATGTATATAATAACAATGAGACTTATTCTGAAGTTGAAGGGAGGAAGGCTGAAAGGGAAGATGTGGAAGATCGGTTTTTACACAAGCATTGATGGCTCAGTGGAACAATGTGGGAGATTCAAATGTGGGAGATTTCCATCCTGCTACATCACCCCCACCCAAATAAAAACCCTTAAAAGCAGCAAACTAGATGGAGCTGTACATTTTTTTTTACCACAACATTCTGTTTGCATTTTTTAGTTTCTAAATTATTGGTTTAAAATGAGCAGAAGCTGATAATCTCTACTAAAATACTATATAGTCTTCTAGCAGTACATTATTTATTAATCTGCATTTCACAGAATTTCTAATATATAAATCAAATGAATTACTATGTTTTATTCACTCTGTTGTATGGTATGGCTTGGATAGGACAGAGAAAACACAACATCAAATTTCATTTATGAAATATGTAAAAAAAAAATTTAGCCAAATATAGAGTGAGGCAAATATTTTGCAGAACAGTTTTGAAAATTATGGGCAACTATAATGTTTATTTGACTTTGATATATTTCTGAATACTAATTAGATCACCTTGAAGCTGTCTTTTTACAAATATAAAAAGTCCAGTTTGTCTTGTATGTCTATACAATTAACAATTCCTCTCCCTTAGTTAATGTTTAATTTCTAGTAACCCCCTCAAATTCTATGTCCTTTTTAAAGATAACCAAAATTGTACCCCATTTTCAAAATATTGACTCTCAAGTGACTTATACTGCCTTTCGGCTATGATGCATGTCCAGGCTTGGGTGGAATGTGCATCTAAATCAAAAGTGAACAATGCACCTCGGAAGTACAGGGTGAGGCAAAAAAAAAACCTCCAAGTTTTTAAAGATTAACAAAAAAACATGGATTACAGTTTATTTTCAATTGGTTTTGAATGTGATATCATAATTTCTTGGCATATACTGTAGCAGCCTTCATTAATGGTCCTTGGTCGATGTTTGTAGACCTCTACTTTCCAATGGTCCCAATGGCTGTTTAGAGACCTTTCATGAAGCTGATGAGGATTGTTTTTCACCCAGTAATGAAATTTCTGCTTGGTTACCAATCAAATTAAATTGAGTTTCATCTAGAAATTGGCGTGATATTGCCAGAAATGACCAGCTGAATGATGCAAAACTTCAGAAATTGACAACAAATGTGTATCACGCATAAAGGCCACCATCTGGACCATGTCATATTCAAAATCAATTGATTGAAAATATCACCGTGTTAATGTGAATTGTTCAAAACAAACAAGAGGAAAGAAAGACTCTTTGTTGGGGCATGCTGAATACAGTAATAAAAAATATTTAAAATTACCTTTTAATCAATTATTAAAAAGACAGTAAGGGTACACACAGAAATATACAAGGATAAAGTTATTCAGTAAAAATTAAGAAACAGATATTGATATTCAAATTGAAGTGCCGCATTATAATAACCTAATATTTTCACCTTACTTTGTTCATCTATATTACATTCTGAGCACTTCAAAATTAACATTTAGGTCATTATAGACTCCATGCTACCCCCTTAGAAGGTCCATTGAAGATGCTCTCTCATTCTAATTTTTACTGAGTAACTTTTTCCTTTAAATTTCTATGTCTAACTTTACTGTCTTTTTAATAATTGATTACAAGATAATTTTTTAATCTTTTTCATTACTGTATTAAGCGTGTCCCAACAAAGAATCTTTCTTTCCTATTTTTTCTTTTCACTAATACTACTGACTGTGGGAGCACCACCAACAGGCAAAATTGCTCACACCCTCTGAGGGTATAATAACTAACTTGTACCATTGGTCCTCTTGACAATAACTCTATTAAGAAACATTGTCACCCAGTCCAGTGCAGAACCAACCCCACATGTGCTATATTAATGTGAATTGTTTGCAGAGCCCACAGTACTGTAGTATAAGCACAAGCGTGTGTGTGTGGGGGGGGGAGGGGGGATGAAATTCAGATGCTCTCAGCCAATCAGAAGTGGCTGCCAATCATCCTTGTCACAAATTTGCACTTTGCACCAGGGGTTAAGCACCTACAACTGTTCTGACTTTGAATAGGTACTGTACATCTGTATCTTTCTTGTGGTCTGTATGCGATGCATTTCATAACTTTGGCTGCTGTTACATTCCTCCTACAACCACTGTTCTGCAACGAGTCTCAAGCATAAATGCACCTCAGCTAGCATGGCTAACAATGTGTAAGAATTTATGATGCCCATATTCAGTTGGAAAAAAAATAGCACAATTAATGTGGGAAAAAGGCACACGTTGTGTTTGAAGTCAAAGCTACATGAGCCCCTATACATCAGTTTTTAAGCATCCAAGGATTAGCCTTTGTAGCATCGGCCTGTATTACATTTAACTTTCTACTACTATGACACCGCTGCTTTGACAGGACCCATGTGCTGCAGCTGAGAAGGAGCCAGCAGTGCAGCCAGAGACTCCGGGGGCAGCCCTGCATCTTCAGGGATGCTGGGCATGCCTCCAGAGATAGGTTATTATGGTCTTTCACATGAGGTCACACCCTCTATAGTAGTCATGTCCGAACTGCGGCCCTCCAGCTGTTGTGAAACTACATATCGCAGCATGCCCTGACACAGTTTTGCTGTCAGAGAATGCTAAAGCTGTGTCAGGGCATGCTGGGATGTATAGTTTCACAACAGCTGGAGGGTCGCAGTTTGGACATGCCTGCTCTATAGTGATGTCAGTAGGGACTGCCATGAGACCATGTCCCCTATTCGGGACACCATGTGCAGGTGGGCCCTTGGACGCGCCGGGTGTCACCAACCCCGGTGCTGTCACTGCATATTCCTGAACAGTTATTAAATTTGTTTAAAACTTTTGAAGTAAGTTACTGTACTATCCTTTTCTGTTTTTATGAGCACATAGCTTAGAATTACAGTATCTGCAAATAAGAATACCATACGTTCTATACCATGAACATAGTCATTATCATTAGTAAGAATCTAAAAGTACAGTTCTCTAGCATTAGTGTGGTACTTAATTGTAAATCAATATGAATTTTATAACAACTACAGTACATGTAATATCCTTATCTGTCCTCATACTTTTCTGTCATTTTCAAGTATTATGATCTTACAGTATGGGACTATCTGTTCTTTGGGACAGTATCAGAAGCTCTGGGAAATAATTATATGACTTTCTCTGCACTAGCACCAGCAAGCTTAGCATCTTGTCTCCTCATTAAAAATAATAGGGTCTGTTACTTGAAACCATGGTGACATTGTGTTGAAGAGTTTATTATCTATTGCATATTTATGAACAGCAGTTTGTACAATTAGTTTATATGTCTTACCCATAACTATCGTTACAGTATAAGTTATTTGGTGCTTCTCTTATATATTGGTAATACATGCCCTTCACATCGGTCATATGAAACTGACCTGACTACGAGGGAGGGCACTGATGAATCAGACATTTACTAATACTTCTATTTTATCTGGTATCGATGTATTGACCTTAATAATTTTTACAAAAAGCTATACTTTCTTCTAATCGGTGTAACTAGTCACTTGTGGGCTCCTTTTGTAAGAGCCATACAGTATATACAGCCCGTTGGTAAAAAAAAAAACCTCACATAAAAACATGGGACAGACAAGGAAGAAAGGTTCCCCTTCACCTGTGGGCCTCATAGTAACTGCTCCCACTGCAGCATACTTGCCGACTTCTACGTTTTTTAAGGAGACTGTATCTAAATAATTTTGTTCTTTAACAAAGTTACAGATGACACTTTCCAGAGGAAAAAAATGCTCCTATCTATTTAAATGCTAAACATATCTGTGTATGTGTGATATAAAAACCTTATTTCTTTTGCATTGTGTGATTCCTGACTGTATTTCTTGATTTTTAGCCAAGATTGCTTATTAACTCACAATTTGATGCATTTTATATCACACAAAAATTATGCCTCTTGATTGTCAAAAGGAGACTTGCATACATTCAACTCTAAAAAAAAAAAAAAAAATTGCCAGGATTGGAAATATTGGCGGCGGGCAAAGATTTAGATTTGATGGCTCTGTCAGTGGTCATACTTTTAGCAGTAGAAAAGATAGCTCCAGACTTTAATTATTAGCTATAGATCTTGTAGTTGCATGACATCTATCTGAAGAACAAATCAGCACTTAAATATTTTTTTTTACAATAAAATATTGTAAAAAATTTCTGTGCGCAACTAAGCCTTCACAGCTGTCACCTATGAGAAATGAAAATGACTCAAATTATCTGCAGCAAACTGCAAGTGGAATATCTGAGGTACAGTACTATATAATTCCGCCATAATTATTTCTACATCCTTTAAAACCTACAATCACTAATAACAATAGTAAGAATATTGAAAGACTATAGAAAAAAGCATCAATCTCAGGACAAATACACTTTTCTCATGTGACCCAAAACTACACAAAAGGTACTGAGGGCTGAGCCTGTTTTTGGACTTTGGCCACATTACCCATTTGTACTAAGCCTGGCAATGCCAGATTTTGGTGAAGTGGGTAATGCCATCTTTGGGCGGTGTTACCCTATAGAAACCAATGGGCTTCACTCCACATTGTGCTCTGAGAGGGATCCAATTGTATCCCTCCCGGTACCCACCGTGGCCCTTTGCACATGTACAGAAGGACTCCCGGAGCAGTTCTTTGCGATACTAATTGTATATGTTAGTACATATGCAATTTATCAATGCAAAGTGTGGCAGAATGTACTGCCATATGTTAGTAAATCTGCCCTGATAGTTGAAAAAAATTTCAGTGAAGTAATTTCTGTGGGGGTTATTCAGTATGGATCGCATTAGTGTTCCTAAGCACAGTTTCCTGATAATCAGGAAACTGTGCATGTGAAGGACCAATTCTGCGCATGTGCAGATCAGGTCTTCAATCTCATTGCAGTATTGGGAACGCCTCTGCCTGATTGACAGGAAGCAGTGTTTAGGGGGAGAGATGTTGGCGGAGGTAGCCGGCGATGGCGTTGCTGGAAATGGGGGCGTGTTGATTCCACGCTAAGACGGTAGGTGTTTAAGACCTTCTCTTGTATTTGCATTTTTAGTGATTGCATTAACAAATCTTTGCAAATGCAATCTTTACTGATTTAGGCCATGTATTCATCTATCAGAGGATACGTAATACATAAATAAATATATATATAAAATAAATATATATATATATATATATATATATATATATATATCATGCTAAAGAAATTCCCTGTAGTGAATGGCAGGCTTCTTTCTGACATACAATACATCTTTATGTTAGACTATTACACCTTGATTCAATACCATAGTCTCCTCACCATTTCTGAAAAAAAATTGTATTTGTGATTTATTTTCTTCTAACAAAATGTTTTAGTGTATTTTTGTTCCCTTGTGTTGATGTATTAGAAGGAGTGTATGAAGCATATCATCTTTAATTGGCATCGTTTTTAAAGGAAGTTACATATTTTTCTAAAGCACATTGATGCAGAGTAATTACAATGACACGGCACTAGAAAAACAACACATTATCTATACAAATGATATGGAAAACCAGTAACCGCATACAGAATTGATTGAACTGTATACTGCCGGCAATAAGTGCTTGTAGCCTTAATGGATTTAATTACTCATCTGCCATCAATTCTTTGGATCTTCTAGGCTAATTTATTGTGATGTAATAGCTTGTTGCCCATATACTTTGAGAGCCATTAGCAGTCAATTATCGTATTTATGAGTGATTGTTTAACTATTTAAGGGGTGTAGTACAGCAAGTTCAGGCACTGATTAATACACCTGAAATCCTGATATAAGAAGTAGAACACATGCACTGTGGGAACTAAGATGATAGGATTCCTTTCCTATCAACACTACTCTAATTTCCTATTCTACCTAACTAGTCCCATCACCATGCCTTCCAGAAATTTATAGTCCCAGTGGATGGTTGGATATAGAATTGTTTGCTGTGGATAGTTCTTTTAACTCATACTCTTGGTGGGTCTCTCCAAAAGGCCTCTGAGAATGGCTCAGTCTACAGTATGATCCTAAAGAGTATTTCACCTGATATTGTATATATAAGTGAGACTGGATTATGAACTTTACAGTTCTTTCGGACAACTTAGTATTAGTCTTCTGTATTTGTTTTCCTTTAAATCTGGACTAGCCACGACATACCTAAATAACTAGGGAACAGGTCAGACAAGGCAAGCATAGGTTGAGACTTTGTTGGCATCTACCTATAAGTGAAGAGTCATGGGGGCAAATTGACCAAACTGTTGTCAGGTTTTTGTAAGGGTATAACATTGCCAATTTTAATATAGCAACACAGCCCAAAATGATCATACCTGACACACTGCAACCAGTTTAGTCCCAATAAAATAAACATGAATATTGTCACTTACATATACTAGGAATAATTATGGTGCTCTTTATATATTTAGAATAATTGTTAAAGTCCTCTATATTATATAATTGTTATGGACCCCAATATATTTAAAAAAAAAAATATGACACTCCATATACAGTAGTTGTAAAAAATATAGTATCCTTATATTTTTCAAATGACTGTTATATCCTCCATAATTATGCACACCTATAGGCCCATATTTTTATGTAGTGTAGTGTAGTCCCATCCACTTATGCAGCTAATCAAGAACAGTCTCTCATCCATCAGAGAATTATTATAAATCTATAAGTGCTGATTCTTAGTCATACCTTGCCAATATCAGATGCAGTGGAGCAGGATTTTTCTACTGCACGTGCATCTAAGTCACACCACGCATATCTCACGATTGCTAGCACACAGAGTCATCATGCTGATCAGCTGAGTCAGATGAACGGTCTCTAAAATGACATAGAAATGTATTGTACATTCCTGGACAGTAACTGGGAGGTGACTGGGAGGTGACTAATCAGATGCATATTTTAGGAATATTGTGGGAGGGAGTGTCATGGGCATGTCACTGAAAGTGTTTGCATACAAAGACACTTCTTCACTCACATTGGAGGCCATACTCAGATGGAGAATCTACACCTATCATAGGGCTCGTGCAAGTATTTTATGCCTATAGTTACTCAGAATGGACATCCCAGTTATAGTACACTCAGACTCTGATATTGGCAAGGTGTGACTTAGAATCAGCACCAATAGATTTATAATAAATCTCTGATGGATGAGAGACTGTTCTTGATTAGCTGTATACTGTATGTGGGTGGGATTCCATTATTAACTGATTGTATACCAGGGATGGGCTTTGTAGTGGCATTAGCATAAACTTGCAGATGCTACAGCGACAAAAGACTCAGACCCAGATACCACTGCGACAGGCTCAGAATCAAGTGCACAGACAGCCACAATATTTTGTTGTGCGATATTATTACCATACTGAGCATATACTGTGTTGGAAAACAGTAGGGAGATAATAGCAAAGGGAGGTAGGTTTTTTTATTGGAACATTAGCAGTGTCATCTAAGTTGAAGTGTGTTTTTCTAAACCACATGCAATTTACAGAATGAAAAAAATGCTGCACATCGCTGGCAATTTCAGTTTTAACACTTAAAACCACTCTATATAATAAATCCAGCAGTTAGAGGGGCACAAAAGTGGCAGTATGAAGGTTGTCCAGAAAATCTGATCATTGTTATTTTTTTTTTTTACAAATGATACAGTGCTTCCAGAGGTTTGTTATTATCAAGTCTGATGAGCGGTAGTGTACTTATAGTATAATGGGCCTTACTCAGAGTTTTACCTAAAACCCGATGTTTCACGGGTTGAGCAATTATTGTAAAAAATGAATACACTGAAGGAAAAGGTGATAAAATGAGTTAGAAACGTAGGCCATTTCAGTGTGGATTGTCAGTCAGTTTGTGTCTGAGTCACAGACATTCTTCGTCAGTACCACTCATTGATTCAGAGTTGTATGCAAACCTGATGGCTTGTGTGCAACTTCAATGGCAGTGTGATACCTTGCAGTTGTTATTTTGGAAATGGGTTGAAGCCAGTGTCATTATAAAATAAAGTTGATTTAAAAAGAAAAACAGTTGGATGAGTGACAGTTGGAGCTGCAGTGAGAGGAGAGCTGAGGTGACACCATTGCGCAGTGATAAGTAGCTGAGAGAGAGAGAGAGCGAGATGGGGCAGATGTACCAAGCCTTGGAAAGAAAAAATAGAGAGAGTCTCAGCCAATCAGCTTCTACTTCATTTTTCAAACACAAATAAACTATCGAGTAACAGATAACTGCATACATGGATATTTAGAGATATCATTAAGCCTGTTACATTCTTGTCAGTAATATTAGTTACGGGGGTGCAACCTTAACAACCAAAAATAGACCTGGTATATGCAAAAGAAAGAAATAGTAGTTGTATTTGGTAGGCGCAAACAAAGTAAAAAAATATTCTAAAATATCACTTTTAATTTAGTACCTTTAAAATTCCCCTTATTGTTAGGGAAAAGGAGAAACACAGTGAAATATTGAGGTTAAAATCAATTGGACATGGACATACACAAATAGTGATTGAAACATAAAAGAGTGTTATAATAAAACAACAACAATGTGTCTGCTTATTCTGTCTTAACTTATTATATAATGTAGTTATTGTATAGCTGCTTATTGTAATGCCTCCTTGATTTATAGCTATACTATATCAAAACTGCATTTGGATCATAGTACCAATTTCTTTGATGTAAGGCCATCATTTAGTTTGAATCACAAAACTAAATCCAACTGCAAAAATTACAAAGATGAAGTGGGCACATGCACTGCATTTACTGTTGGTGACCTCAGTAAATGCGAACACCTCTGCCTGTCAGAGGGGGGGGGGCGCAAAGCTCAGTTTCCTAGGCGGAGAAGGAGCGTTGCGGGAGCGGAGACTGGGAAACTGAGGCAGCGGCAGCCGAAAGGAAGGTTGTGGCGTGGGTGTGATCAGGGAGGCTGCGTGATGTCACATGCAGCTGATGCGATCACAAAGATGGTGATGGGCCTCCTGCGGTCATAGCCAGGTTGTGCAGGCAGGAGTCTTCCCTACTTTCAGCAATCACGCTGAAATTGCGGTGTGACTGCAATTTCAGCGTGGTCTCAGAGGGGGGCCAGTGGTTAGCATACCGGCTGGCCTTGCCCTGTGATGGGCGGCCCCCAGCATGCAAACAAAAGGATTGCAAATTCTGCCATTAAGCAGAATTTGCAATCCTTACTGAATAGGGTCCTAAGTTGGTATACTTTACACAGGTAAGTATAAATAGCATTTCAATTTTCTATAAGCCTGTGCTGGGGCATTAGGGTAGCATAGAAAATGATTTTATCATGACAGGATTCAATTTGATTTGGCGACCATAAGATTCTATTTATTATACACTGAGTGTATCTCTAAATGAGTGTATACAAAGTTATCTCAGGGTTCTAGTAATGAAACAGATGGTAATTCTAGTGTTACTTATCTTGAAAAATTATTATTAATCCCTAAAAGGTAATTCTGTTTGAATATCTCCTGCTAATTACCTGTATTAAATAGAATAAATTGATTATGCAGGGATGGGGTTCTCATAAATAGAGGGAAATATTTGGCATAAACTGAATCATCTCCCAAATGGAATAACCTGCTTTTACCTAACAGCTACTATATGATCAGTAGAGATGTGTGGCGGGCACCTTTCGTGTTTTGTGCTTTGGTTTTGGTTCTAATTCCATTTTCGTGTTTTGGTTTTGGCTTGGTTTTGCCAAAAGCACCCTTTCATGTTTTGGGTTTGGTTTTGGATCTGGATGATTTTTGGGGAAAAAACATAAAAACAGCTAAAATCACAGAATTTGGGGGTCGTTTTGCTCCTACGGTAATATTAACCTCAATAACAATCATTTCCACTAATTTCCAGTCTATTCTTAATACCTCACACCTCACAATATTGTTTTTAGGCCTAAAAGTTGCACCAAGGTGGATGTATGACTAAGCTAAGCGACACAAGTGTGCGGCACAAACACCTGGCCCATCTAGGAGTGGCACTGCAGTTGCAGACAAGATGGCACTATTCAAAAACTAGTCCCCAAACAGCACATGATGCAAAGAAGAAAAAGAGGTGCAATTAGGTAACTGGATGTCCAAGCTAAGCGACACAAGTGTGTGACACAAACACCTGGCCCATCTAGGAGTGGAACTGCAGTTACATACAGGATGGCAGATTTAAAAAATAGGCCCCAAACAGCACATGATGCAAAGAAGAAAAAGAGGTGCAATGAGGTAGCTGGATGGCCAAGCTAAGCGACAAAAGTGTGCGGCACCTGGTCCATCTAGGAGTGGCACTGCAGTTACAGACAGGATGGCACTTAAAAAAACTAGTCCCCAAACAGCACATGATGCAAAGAGGAAAAAGAGGTGCAAGATGGAATTGGCCTTGGGCCCTCCCACCCACCGTTATGTTGTATAAACAGGACATGCACACTTTAACAAACCAATCATTTCAGCGACAGGGTCTGCCACATGACTGTGGCTGAAATGACTGGTTTGTTTGGGCCCCCACCAAAAAAGAAGCAATCAATCTCTCCTTGCACAAACTGGCTCTACAGAGGCAAGATGTCCACCTCATCATCATCCTCCGATTCCTCACCCCTTTCACTGTGTACATCCTCCTCACTGAGTATTAATTCGTCCCCACTGGAATCCACCATCACAGATCCCTGTGTACTTTCTGGAGGCAATTGCTGGTAAAGGACTTCCCGGAGGACTTTATAATTCATGTTGATGAACATCATCTTCTCCACATTTAGTGGAAGTATCCTCCTATGCCGATCGCTGACAAGGTTACCGGCTGCACTAAACACTCTTTTGGAGTACACACTGGAGAGGGGGCAACTTAGGTAAAATAAAGCCAGTTTGTGCAAGGACCTCCAAATTGCCTCTTTTTCCTGCCAGTATACGTATGGACTGTCTGACATGTCTACTTGGATGCTGTCACTCATATAATCCTCCACCATTCTTTCAATGGTGACAGAATCATATGCAGTGACAAGTAGACATGTCAGTAATTGTTGGCAGGTCCTTCAGTCCGGACCAGATGTCAGCTTTCGCTCCTGACTGCCCTGCATCACCGCCAGTGGGTGGGCTAGGAAATCTTATTCTTTTCCTTGCAGCCCCAGTGGCGGAAGAAATTGAAGGAGGAGCTGTTGATGGGTCACGTTCCGCTTGAGTTGACAATTTACTAACCAGCAGGTTTTTGCACCTCTGCACACTTGTGTCTGCTGGAAAGAGAGATAAAACGTAGGCTTTAAACCTAGGATCGAGCACGGTGGCCAAAATGTAGTGCTCTGATTTCAACAGATTGACCACCCTTGAATCCTGGCAAAGCGAATGAAGGGCTCCATCCACAAGTCCCACATACTTTGCGGAATCGCTCCATCTTTGCTCCTCCTTCAATTTATCCGGCTGCTTCTGCAAAAGCTTGAAGAGGGGATTGACCTGACTCAAGCTGGCAGTGTCTGAACTGACTTCACGTCTGGCAAGTTCGAAGGGTTGGAGAACCTTGCACAAGACGGAAATCATTCTCCACTGCGCTTGAGTCAGGTGCACTACCCCTCCTTTGCCTATATTGTATTTGGATGTATAGGCTTGAATGGCCTTTTGCTGCTCCTCCATCCCCTGAAGCATATAGAGTGTTGAATTCCACCTCGTTACCACCTCTTGCTTCAGTTGATGGCAGGGCAGGTTCAGGAGTGTTTGCTGGCGCTCCAGTCTTTGGCACGCAGTGACAGAATGCCAAAAGTGTCCCACAATTTTTCTGGCCACGACAGCATAAATTTATAGAATGTGTTAGTATTAGGAATGTTAGGGACCCATGTGATGAAGTCACCTGGCCATGGTACATGGGCCCACTTATTTGTGCAAATGTGTGCTAAAAACTTCAATTATACTCCATGTTAATTGTAAGGGTTTATTTAAATTATTTTAACTATCAGTATTCTTAGTGCTAAGAGTGTGCATCTGCATCTCTTTTCCTCCAGCATAGTATTAGAAGCCTCAGCATGATAACACCTCTTGATATCTTTAGTAATAGGATGTGCAGTCCATGTCCCCTCCTTAGTCCATCATTGTTCCATGAGATAATAAATAAATAAATAAATCATATGTAGCTATTGTGCTGCTTTTAAAGAAATGATCCTCTTTGCAGTGCCACTATATCAGTGCTTCCTGCTAATTACCTGTACATAATGTGATAGGCTATATTGGTTATGTAGGAACAGAGGCATCAAAAATTAAATAAGAGTGACCTGCTATTACATAATAAATAGTTTCATGATTCATTAAGCAGAATTAGGAATATAATAATGTTGTTTATTTTAAAAGTATTCAAAAAAGTTTTTAGAGTCCATCATTATTATATGAGATTTATTATTATTATTATTACTACCAATTATGTATATAGTGCACACATATTCCACAGCACTTTACAGAGACTATTTGGCCATTCAGTTCCTGCCCCGTGGGAGCTTACAATCTATACCTATCATATGTACACGCATACACATTCATGTTAATTTCAAGGTTAATTTTGTCGGGAGCTAATTAATCTTCCAGTATATTTTTGGATGGTGAGAGGAAACCGGATTACCCGGAGGAAACCCACGCAAGTATGGGTAGATAAAAAAACTCCAGATGGCTAGAGCCATGGTGGGAATTAAACCCATGACCTCAGTGTTGTGAGGCAGTAATTCTAACCATTACAACATCAGGTATATACTGTAGTTAATATACTAGATAGATAGATAGATAGATAGATAGATAGATAGATAGATAACATTTTTTTAGAGGGGGCACTCTCCAGGCTTTATATATGAAAAGGCATCATTTATTATCTACTTAACAGCATCCAGATCAGTAGCATTTCTCAAGCGCATTCGGCCCAAAGCAAGCCTTCATCAGGAGACACAAAACAGTAACATCACATGTCAACTGGCAATACACCTTCCCAGCAATCCAGCACAACAGGAGTGACTGCCTCACTGGCTCTATTTATGCCCAAACAGACTACAAGTGGTGCCAAAATCAAATCTATGACATCATCACTCAGTGACTACACACACACACACACACACACACACCACACACACACACACACACACACACACACACACGTATATCTGATGTGTCCAATCCACCAATACACCATTCAGCGCCACATCCAGCCTTATCAGGTGTCACATCACAGACCCAAATACCCACCAGATGTCTCACTGTATGCAGCAGCAAGGCACTCACCCTCCACCGGCGTTCGCGTCTGCCCGCAAATGTGACTTTCAGTCTGTGGGATGCAAGCATCACATGACCGGAAGCATCGCGTACCCAGCTGGAACACAAACAGGAAAACCTGCACGTCCCTGTACACGATGTCATTATACAAATAAAGAGACCAAATCTTCATATAAAACTGTACGAGGAGGTCATGGAGAGCAAGGAGACCACATCCAAGGAGAAGTGGCTTCAAAAGGAAGGGGTCGCAGGAATAAGGACTGAATAGTATATTTAATTTGTCAGATCATGTACTTACAGATGATGAGGCCTCCCTATTGTCACTTGGGTTGTCGTATGTTCCCACCTATAGACATGATGAGTTCCACTTAGTAGTGGACCATTATAAATTTGGTAGAAAACTGAGGTTAAGAGAGCTTTTTTGTGACAATCCCACTGACATAGGTGAAGGTACAGTTCATGGCACTTTATTCACCAGACCGGGATTGTTTGATCCCCCTTCACATAATGCTAGCATACGGATTTTCCTTAGAATGACGGATAATGATTTTAAAACTGAGGTGTTGAGAAGATCTGGGAATCTGACGCCTGGCCAGAGATCCACTTTAATAGCTTTGCGTAACAATGACAAGATTGTCATTCAGCCCACCGATAAAGGCGGTGCGGTAGTGATTCAAAATTTTAAGGATTATGATGGTGAGGTTAGACGTCAGTTGTCAGATGCCTCTACGTACACCAAATGTGATCATAATCCGATGCCTTTTATCAAAAGAAAGGTGTATGCTATAGTGGACAGATCAGTCTGCCAGGGGTGGATTGCTGAGCAGGTATTCAATTTTTTGAGGGTTGATTTCCCAATTTGCCAATGTAGTATACTATCCCCAAGGTTCATAAAACACTAATCAACCCCCCTGGCAGACCAATTATTTCTGCCAGGGGGTCTCTGTTGCAACCTTTGGCCATGTTTGTTGATAGCTCTTTCTCCAGGAGCTTTTACCATACATACCTAGCTATTTGAAAGACACTGGGGATTTTTTTATGAAAATTATGTCATTGGGTAAAATTAAGGATGGAGTGCTTCTTGTAACACTCGATGTTTTATCCCTTTATACTATTATTTCCCATGATTTGGGCATAGAAGCTGTAAGGAGACTGATGCTTTCCACTGGAGCATCCACGGTTCCCATTGAATGTATTCTTGATTGTCTATAAATGTTGGTGAATAATCACTTTATGTACCAGGGTGATTATTACATGCAATGTTCTGGCACAGCCATGGGCTCTAATGTGGCCCCGGCTTATGCTGGTATCTTTATGCATGATTATGAAACAACCAACATTTTGCCAATCTATGGTACTAAGATTATTTATTACAAACGCTATATAGATTATTTATTACAAACGCTATATAGACGACACTTGTTTGTTGTGGGATGGCACCGAGCTGGAGTTCAACTCAATGTTGGACCAGTTAAACAATTTGAATTCTACCGTACGGCTTACGGGACATTCTAATATGACTACCATCAATTTTCTGGATCTAACTGTGTATCAAGATAGTAATAAGCTTGGTACGACCTTATTTAGGAAGGAGACGGATCGAAATATGATTCTCCATGCTGCAAGTAATCACCCCCCGGCTCTTAAGAACAATTTGCCAATCTCTCAATTTATGAGTGTCCTGAGGAATAACTCTGACCCTGACAGGGCTGAGTCACAAATTTTTCGAGATGACTAATCGCTTTCTAGAGAGGGGGTACAAAAGGAGCACTGTAAATGCCTTCTTGTGTAAGACTCGCTCCAGGCTCTGTGAGAGAAAACCACCAAAGGAGCAGTGTATGATTTTTGTGACGCAATTTGATACTAAGGCATCAAGTATTAGAAACTCACTCAGGAAACTCTGGCCGCTATTACAGTCCAAACCTAAGTTTAGGGATATTTTCCAGCATCCACCAATGTTGGCCTTTAGACGGGGACAAAATTTGAAACAACTTTTAATGCACCCGCCACAACAGGCAGCTTGTGGTGACAAGACGTGGTTGAACACACAAAGAATGTTTGTGTGAAGTGCTTGGGCTGTGTAACCTGTCGGTCCATGCTGGATGGGGATAAGTTCCCACATCCTATGAGTGGAAAATCAATATATATTCGATACAGGTTACATTGTCGATTGGATCACGTGGTTTACATGCTCCTATGCCCATGTGGCTTGCCCTATGTAGGGATGACCACTTGCACCTTTTGAGAGAGAATGGTGAACCATCGGAACTCAATTCATAAAGCACTACAATTGGGCAGGACGGATAAGCCCATTGCCCAACATTTTTTAGATGCTGGACATCAAGTATCAGTGCTTAAATGTAAAATTATCGACTGGGTACCTATCCCCAAAAGGGGCGGTGACCGGACACTTCTTCTCAAGAGATTGGAGGTGAGATGGATATACAAGCTTGGCTCAGTGGCCCCCAATGGACTTAATGAGTCGAATCCTCTCAATGTGTTCTTATGCTAAATGGGCTTTTGGGTAGACCCCCGCTATGTGGAGGGTGGGCCCCGACCAATAGTTTTTGCTCTCCTGTTGGTGATCAATGCACTTTCTTTATATAAGTTGGTTTTTCATATATGTTTTTTTATTTTTTTTATGTGATTTGTATTTTTGTATGTTTTTTCATATATTATGTGTTTAATCTACACTATGGCCCTCATTCCGAGTCGTTCGCTCGTTCTTTTTTTTCGCATCGCAGTGAAAATCAGCTTAGAGCGCATGCGCAATGTTCGCACTGCGACTGCGCTAAGTAATTCTGCTATGAAGAAAGGATTTTTACTCACGGCTTTTTGTTCACACCGGCGAACGTAGTGTGATTGACAGGAAATGGGTGTTACTGGGCGGAAACACGGCGTTTTATGGGCGTGTGGCTGAAAACGCTACCGTTTCCGGAAAAAACGCAGGAGTGGCCGGAGAAACGGGGGAGTGTCTGGGCGAACGCTGGGAGTGTTTGTGACGTCAAACCAGGAACGACAAGCACTGAACTGATCGCACAGGCAGAGTAAGTCTGGAGCTACTCTTAAACTGCTAAGTTTTTTTTGTTCGCAATATTGCGTAAACTTCGTTCGCACTTTTAAGATGCTAAGATACACTCCCAGTAGGCGTAGACTAAGCGTGTGTAACTCTGCTAAATTCGCCTTGCGACCGATCAACTCGGAATGAGGGCCCATATTAAGATTTGAATTGTGCGCAGTATGGTGGCTACAATGAGAGAATAATCACTATTGAATTATTTTGATATGGTGTCTCTGATGGTTGGTCAGTTTAGACCATCTCTCAATTGGTAGCCACCAACAATAATCTGTGCATTTCTTATTTATATATATAAAGGAACAAAAAAAAAAAAAGAAAATAAATATATATGTAGGGGGATTGTTTTTATTGCACTTGCTGGCTCTAATGCCCTCAGGTGTCCCACAACAGATTCCAATCCTGCCTTACACAGTATGTCCTATTGGGTCTGGATGCAGTGTTTACTTTCAGTGAAAGCCAATGATAATGTGCTTTTGATTTACAATAGTTTTATGTGGAGATTTGGTCTCTTTATTTGTATAATGACATCGGGTCCAAGGACGTGCAGGTTTTCCTGTTTGCATTCCAGCTGGGTATGCGATGCTTCCGTTCATGTGACGCTTGCGTTCCACAAACCGGAAGTCACATTTGCGGGCAGACGCGAACGGCGGCAGCGGTTGAGTGCCTTGCTGCTGCAAACAGTGAGACATCTGATGGGTATTTGGGTCTGTGATGTGACACCTGATAAGGCTGGATGTGGCGCTGAATGGTGTATTGGTGGATTGGACACATCAGATATATGTGTGTGTGTGTGTGTGTGTGTGTGTGTGTAGTCACTGAGTGATGATGTCATAGATTTGATTTTGGCACCACTTGTAGTCTGTTTGGGCATAAATAGAGCCAGTGAGGCAGTCACTCCTGTTGTGCTGGATTGCTGGAAAGGTGTATTGCCAGTTGACATGTGATGGTACTGTTTTGTGTCTCCTGATTAAGGCCTGCTTTGGGCCGAAAGCGCTTGAGAAACGCTACTGATCTGGATGCTGTTAAGCATATAATAAATTATGCCTCTTTTATATATGAAGCCTGGAGAGTACCCCCTCTAATTTTGTTTTTTACCTAAATACTATGTGTATTGAGAGGACACCCCAGCGGATGTTTATCTTGAAGGTGTGAGTGCAACCTTTTTATGGATATATATATATATATATATATATATATATATATATTCCATAGACAAAAAACCTTACGGTTTCACATGTCCCATTAAGGCTTCTTAGACATGATCGAAATTTCAGAAACCTGTTGTAACTCTTCCACTCAAACTCCAAAAAGCAATGAAATTCCGATCATTAAGGCTGACGCCTTAATGGACGTGTTCCTTGCACAATACAGATATGGTATGCCATCACAGCCTGTGGGTAAGTGCAGATTCAGCACTCTCACAGAGTGACATTGCTGTCACTCACACAATGGTGGAGCTGCTAATTCACAGATTTGTGTGCTCATTGGAATACACACATGCAGTCTATGCAACTGAAGGTCTGAGCAATTTTGTGGTGCACCCATCCCACTCAGTGCCCACAACCATCCCATTCAGTCACCACAACAATCCCACCTTGTTACAACATCCTTCTAACTCCATACATCCATCTCACTTAGTATACACATTTAGCTCCCTCAAACATCTTGGTTAATTGCTGAAACTATAATACCCCATCTACGGTCTATGCATCTACACTTACTTCCCCTATACACCCCCATGCTGCTCTGTCTTCCCCAATCCCTACTGCTATGTTCTCCCATCTGTGCTAGTCTGTACTAACTTATCTGTACCATCTGTCTTTCCCCACCTGTGCCTTGTCTGTACCACCGTTTCCTTCTCTCTGTGCTGCTCAGTGTTTCCTTCTTCAACGTCACTCTGCCTCCTCCAATACATAGCACACTGTTTTCTCTCCCATCTGAACCAGTTTTCTACCCATCCGTGCCAGTGTTTTTAACCCATCTGCACCGATGTCTCCCTTCCCATACTTGCTGCTTGATCTACCCCCTATCCACACCACTCTTACCCTATTCATATAGCTGTCATCCTGAAGGTAAGTTTCGTGGGTCACTATTGGGGTGGGAGGGGGGTTGCCCTATCCAACCCACCCAAGGATTAGGCCTAGCTGCCACCCCCCAAGGGGAGGTAAAAATACTTATCCCCTCCGATGTTGGGACTGTATTCCCCTCATCTATGCTGCTCTGCCTTCCTCATCCATGCCGTTTCTTTCCATCTATACTGCTCTTACCCCTCCCACATCTGTGCTGCTTTTTCCCCCTCATCCACACGGCACTGTCCACCCATCCATGCAGCTGTCTCCCCACCATCTGTGCCACTGTCTTTCCCCCATCTGTCTTACCTCCCCCCCATCTGTGGGGGTAATACAGAGTTGATTGTAGATGTGCCAAATTTAGCACATCTACAATCATTTACTCTTACATGCGGCGGGATGCCCAGCACAGGGATAGTCCGCCCCGCATGTCAGGCCCTCCCCCCACTGGGCTCCCGGGTACGCACGCACAGTGCAGCCATTGCACATTCGCACCCCACAAACTAATTCAGACTGCGATCGCTGCAGTCTGAATTATCCCGTGTTTCTTTGTCACCCCCCATCAATGCTGCTTAGTTTTCCCTCTAGCCACACACTTTTGTTCCCCCATCCACAATGCTCTGTCTCCTCCCTCCAACCAACAACACTCTTACCTCATCCGAGCAGCTTTGTCTTCCGCTCAGACCTTCAGTTGCATAGACTGGAGGATGTCGGCTACATGAATGGGGTAAGAGTGGTGTGGATAGGGGGTAGATTAAGCACAAAGTATGGGAAGGGAGACAGAGCGGTGCAGATGGGGGAAATGGTGCAGATGGGTTGAAAACACTGGCTTGGATGGGTAGAAAACTGGTGCAGATGGGAGAGAAGACAGTGTGCCCTGTACTGGAGGAGACAGAGTGACGTTGAAGAGGGAAACACTGAGCAGTACAGAGAGAAGGAAACGGTGATACAGACAAGGCACAGGTGCGGAAAGACAGATGGTGCAGATAAGTTAGTACAGACTAGCACAGATGGGAGAACACAGCAGTAGGGATAGGGGAAGACAGCAGCATGGAGGTGTATAGGGGAAGCAAGTGTAGATGCATAGACAGTAGATGTGGTATTATAGTTTTAGCAATTAACCAAGATATTTTGAGGGAGCTAAATGTGTATACTAAGTGAGATGGATGTATGGAGTGAGAAGCTGTTGTAACACGGTGGGATTGTTGTGGTGACCGAATGGGATGGTTGTGGGCACTGTGTAGGATGGGAGCACCACAAAACTGCTCAGACCTTCAGTTGCATAGACTGCATGTGTGTATTCCAATGAGCACACAAATCTGTGAATTAGCAGCTCCACCATTGTGTGAGTGACAGCAATCTCACTCTGTGAGAGTGCTGAATCTGCACTTACCCACAGGCTGTGATGGCATACCATATCTGTATTGCGCAAGGAACACGTCCATTAAGGCGTCAGCCTTAATGATCGGAATTTCATTGCTTTTTGGAGTTTGAGTGGAAGAGTTACAACAGGTTTCTGAAATTTCGATCATGTCTAAGAAGCCTTAATGGGACATGTGAAACCGTAAGGTTTTTTGTCTATGGAATTTCATCGCTTTTTTTAAATTTATTTTTTTTATTCAGAAATGTAAAATTTCACTGTAAAAATAAACATTTGATTTTTTAAATGTTTAATGAAAATTTTCGTATAACATCACTGTTCTGTGCAAAATAATTTTATTTACCAAACCGAATTGTTTAAGGTCCGTACACACTTAACGATTTAATGAGCGACGTCGCTCATTTTCCCCCTCCTTGAGCGACGTCACTCGTTTTATCGTTAAGTGTATATGCCACCAGCGACGAACGATGCGCGGGTCTGCAACAATCGTCGCTGTCGGTAGGGCATGCATGAAGGATGTGGACTGTCGTCCACGACCTTCATGCAGGGCTGGCGGGGGCGTGACGTCACTGAGTGATATGAGCGGTCATATCGCTCAGTGTGTACAGTCGGCCGCCGGCCGGCCCGGGAGGGGGAAACATTAGACGATGTCGCTCACAGAGCGACATCGTTTAATGTGTATGGGCCTTTAGACTTTGGTCAAAATATTTTGCTGCCTTTGCAGCTGATGCAGGGAGGGGGGTAGGCAGCAGCAGCCTGTAACTGAGTCTGGAGGTAGGCGTGAAATGCATTGCTTGTACGTGTGAGTGCGTGGTGTCAGGTGCTGCGCGTGTATGTGTGTGTGTGTCAGGTGCTGCCTGTGTATGTGTGTCAGGTCCTGTGTGTGTGTGTGTGTGTGTGTATGTGTGTGTCAGGTGCTGCGTGTATATATGAGTGTGTCTGATGGTGCGTGTGTATGCGTCAGCTGCCGCACGTGGGTGTGTGTCAGGTGTTGCGGGTGTATATGTGTGTGAGTATCAGGTGCTCCACGTGTGTACAAGTGTATGTCTGGTGCTGCGCATGAATACGTATGTCTGGGTCAGGTGCTGCGCGTGTACATGAGTGTGTGTCAGGTGCTGCGCGTGTACATGAGTGTGCATTAGGTGCTGTGCGTGTACATGAGTGTGCGTCAGGTTCTGCGTGTGTACATGAGTGTGCATTAGGTGCTGCGCGTGTACAAGAGTGTGAGTCAGGTGCTGCGCTTGTACATGTGTGTGCGTCAGGTGCTGCGCGTGTCTGTGTGTGTGAGTAAGGTGCTGCGTGTGTATGTGTGTGTCAGGTGCTGCATGTGTATATTAGTGTGTCTGATGGTGTGCGTGTATATGTATGTGTCAGGTGCTGCGTGTATATGTATGTGTCAGGTGCTGCGTGTACATGCATGTGTCAGGTGCTGCATGTTTATTTTATTGTGTCTGATGCTACGTGTGTGTGTCAGGTGCCGCATGTGTATATGTGTGTGTGTCAGGTGTTGCGCGTGTATGTGTGTGTCAGGTGCTGCATGTTTATTTTATTGTGTCTGATGCTACGTGTGTGTGTGTCAGGTGCCGCACGTGTATGTGTGTGTGTGTCAGGTGTTGCGCGTGTATGTGTATGTCAGGTGCCGTTCCCCTTCTTCCCATCCCAGCTCTCTCTGTAGAATACAGCTCTGCACCCAGAGAGAGGGAAAGACCAGGGGGCTGATCATTGCACTGCTCACTTTTTGGTCATGAGTTCGGCCTCCTGTTTCTTCCAGTGCTGTGTTCCTGCAGCCCAGCCCTCCCTGTTGTGCCAGAGAATCAGCCCTTCCTTCCCCTGCCAGAGAGAGAGAGCCCGAGGCAGAGACACTCTTCCCGTAGCTGGCCTACCCCCAGTACTTCAGCACTGGCCATGCGGCAGTCAACAAAGGAGACCAGCAGGGGGTCCTGGCAGCATCAGCTGTGGCCGCAGCTGGATCGGGGAGGCCTGCAGTGTCTGAGGTGAGCAGCACTTCCTCCGCCGCTGTCACCTTCCCCTGCCGGAGAGAAAGCCAGAGACATACCCTTCCTGCAGCTGGGCTACCCCTAGTACCTCAGCGCTGGCCAGGCAGAAGTCTATGGAGGGGACCGGCAGGGGTTTCGGGCTGCAGCAGCAGCGGCCGCAGCCAGATCAGGGAGGCCTGCAGGGTCAGAGCTGGGCAGCACTTCCACCAACACTGTCACCTCTGTGCTGGGCATGTACACCAGTCCGTACGGACGGAGGTGTCCACAACAGGCAGCAGTATAATGAGTCAGACAAACTCATTACAGGCTGCCCACTGCTGCGCCGCATGCCCTCGATGGAGGAAGCCTAGATGCGGTCCCCAGCTGCAGCGAGGGAGAAGGGTGATCACATCACCCTTCAACCCGGCACCTCACAATCAGCTGGGGATCTGCAGTAGCTTCATCTCTCTCTTCCTCTCCCTCTCTGACAGCACAGAAGCCCCTCTGGGTCCCATGTAGCTCTGCCCCCCTGCTCACAGTTCACTCGGCCTCTCCTGATTAAAAAGAAAATAAGAGCCTGACCTGCTGCTCAGGTGCGAGGAGGGGACGGGCGGTAGGTCCTCTGTGAGTGCACTACACAGCAAAATTAACTGACTCCTCACAACAGTGTGGACTGCGGGCGACGTCAGACGCCAATTTGGGTGTGCTTGCCGCACTACCTGCCCATCAAGCCCAACGTGGTGCCATGGTGCCAGCCCCGCCCACTATACGATTCCATTTTGTATTAGGAATCCTATAACAGCATTCCGACATCCCTCCCTATGACGCTGCCATCCATACACTGCCGCTCTCATACATCCGTACACCGCCACTCTCATACATCCGCACACTGCCGCTCTCACACAACTGTACACTGCTGCTCTCATACATCCATACACTGCCGCTCTCATACATCCGTACAACCCCGCTCTCATACATCCATACAACCCCGCTCTCATACATCCGCACACTGCCGCTCTCATACATCCGTACAACCCCGCTCTCATACATCCGCACACTGCCGCTCTCATACATCCGCACACTGCCGCTCTCATACAGCCGCACACTGCCGCTCTCATACAGCCGCACACTGCCGCTCTCATACAGCCGCACACTGCCGCTCTCATACAGCCGCACACCGCCGCACTCATACAGCCGCACACCGCCGCACTCATACATCCACACACCACCGCACTCATACATCCACACACCACCGCACTCATACATCCACACACCACCGCACTCATGCATCCACACACCACTGCACTCATGCATCCACACACCACCGCACTCATGCATCCACACACCACCGCACTCATACATCCACACACCACCGCACTCATACATCCACACACCGACGCAGTTATACAGCCGTACACTGCCGCTCTCATACAGCCGTACACTGCCGCTCTCATACATCCGCACACTGCCGCACTCATACAGCCGCACACTGCCGCTCTCATACAGCCGCACACTGCCGCTCTCATACAGCCGTACACTGCCGCTCTCATACAGCCGTACAACCCCGCTCTCATACATCCGCACACTGCTGCTCTCATACAGCTGCACACCGACGCAGTTATACAGCCGTACACTGCCGCTTTCATACATCCGCACACTGCCGCACTCTTACAGCCGCACACTGCCGCTCTCATACATCCACACACCGCCGCACACCACCACACGCATACAGCCGCACATCATCGCACTCATACAGCCGCACACCGACGCAGTTATACAGCCGTACATTGCCGCTCTCATACATCCGCACACTGCCGCTCTCATACATCCGCACACTGCCGCTCTCTACATCCGCACACTGCCGCTCTCATACATCCGCACACTGCCGCTCTCATACATCCGCACACTGCCGCTCTCATACAGCCGTACACTATCGCTCTCATACATCCAACCACTTCCACTCACATCTATACATACATCTACACATCCAATCCCCGCACAAGGGAACACTGAAATCCCTATCACTTTTCCCCGGGGTGTGACCACAGCCAGCCACTACTCCGGCCACCTTCTTGTGACACCAAAATGCATCTTACCTATCATCAGGGTGGTGCTGCTGCTGGGGGCGGGTTGCTGCCTCAGTCTCCTGGTTGGTGCTGCGATTGGAGGGGGTACTGCTTCCCTGTGCTGCCACTGTCTCCCGGATCATCGTGCCGCTGGCTGAATTGCAGCTTGACGCTACTGCTGCCGGGAGTAACAGCTTCCTGACTGTTGTTGCTGGTGGCTGCCTACTGCTCATTGCCGCCGGAACACTGACCGGCTCGGCAGTGATGCTGGCGGAGGAGTAGTGGCGGTGGGGTGGTGGGGTGGCTGCTCCCTTCCCTCGAGCATGCCGCAGTGCAAAAAAATAAATAATAAATAGAGAGCATACCAGGGTGAGAGTCTGTATGGATCACAGTGATTACACGGGGCACAGCATAAGGACACCTTGCTGTGAGTGGCTCTGCCCACACAGATTGCTGCACCCTCTCTCATGTCAGCCGCTGCCCTCTCGTTCTCTGGGCGGCCAGTTCCAGTGTGAGGTAGGAGAGGAAGAGAACACACAGGAGAGCAGCCCTGATATATAACAGAGGTGGAAGTTCTATAGGCAGCAGAGACGGAGACCAGCCAGCCAGTCTCCCAGTGCCCTGATCACTACATGCCGCCAGCACAGCATTACAGGAGGTTCCGATAGTGCTGCCCTGAGCTAACAGGTGTGTGTACTAAGTGTACCCCGTACAGTGTGCTGCGCCCTGGTGTCTCTGAGAGGGGTGAGGTCACCGTGCCGCTTTAGTATATGGCTTTTCCTTAGTACTGTACATTACAGCCCTGCACTAGTAGTGGCAACTCTGCCCTATGTGAACCTGTGAGGTTATTTTCCTATTTACAGAATAACCGGGGAGAAGGCGGCCATATTGCGGCTCTCAAGTGAAGGCCCTCTAGTACACCCCCTGCTGGCGGCCACTGCGCAGGCGCAACAAATTGAAATGCCCTATCTCTATAATGGGGCATATTTCTCTTAATTAAAAAAAAACCTGTAACTTTCCGAAAAACCACAACCCCAAAAGGCACTTCACTGGGACATGCTCTATCTAATAAAACAAACCCCAAGTCCTATATTTATACATATATATATATATATATATATATATATATGCACACATACTCATGTATATACATGCATATACATGTATACACAAATACACGTATGTACATGTTTATGTATGTATAATACACTGATAGAGTACATTATATTTATGAATTAATTGCTTCCCGATTCTGCAGCATCATCATCAGCACCACCAGTGTTACTCAAAGTCACTTCACACTTACTGCTGCACAACACATCACTTAATTTCCGGGCCACCCGCCACCTGGTGAAGAGACATGGGAGATGAAGGACCAGCAGTGCCACGTTGAGCGGAAGTATTGTGAATTAGTTACCCACACACTCCTTGTGACACCTGCTCCCCGTCTGCCCTCCCACCCGCCGCCTGCCGTCCGGAACCCGCACTGACAAGTCTCAGCAGAATGTGTCTGCCAGCAGCTCCCAGTCCCTCCTAGAGGAACACTGCCAGTGGTGTGGCGGCCACGGCACACTAGGACTGAGAGACCGCAGCAGGAGGAAAGCACAGGTGGGCGGGAGGAGAGCATGGGCGGACATCACCACGTCACATTGCAAGGTGACGCCAGTCCCCCCAGTGAGGCCGCCGACGAATGCACTCAGCATAGTATTAGCAGCAGGCAGAGGGGGGGCGGGTGCAGCGGTGGTGGGAGGTACGGAAATGAGCTGCAGGCTAGGCTCCACCGATCACACACTCAGCGATCACTGTGCTACAGCAAGCGTGGCGTGTAGCGGTGCTGGACATTAGGGAGTGCCTGTGCGCACCAGGCACCCCCTGTACGCACGCCTATGCGCTACCACCCCCCATATGCCACACTACATCACTATGCTACTGCCCTCCCATATGCTGCACTTCATAATTACACTATACCCCCCATACAACATACTACATCACCACACTACACTACTCACAATAAAATTAAAACATCCCAGTTCCTCATTCTTAATGAGCTCACGTGAGTTCTCTTCCCAACGGAGCTCCAGACCAAGTAACAATGAAGACACCAGCAGCGTGTAGGGGGCAGGCCTGGTCCACTTGTCAGGAGAGAGCAGTCACTGGAGGGTAAGAAGGGGGCGGGGCCTAGTCCTACAGAGGGGAGAGAGCACAGACAGGAAAGAGCAAGGTACAGGGGTAGAAGGGGACGACTGATGTGAAGAAGGGGGCGAAGCCTATTCTTACAGGCTTTCAAAATTCGACTTTAAAATTCGACATTTGACAAATTCGACTTTTCTGCAATGGTACAAATGCGGCAATTCAACAAAAGTATATTCAATTGAAGTTTGTAAATTCGACAACAGTGCTTTTAAACAGTAAATTCGTCATTTTCAATCCGCCACACTTTGCTGGCGGAATCTAATAAAAAAATTTAAAAACATGTTTTTTTTTTTTGCTGTTTTTTTTTTTTGGTAATAGCATATCTATTTATATTAGAAGGGATTAGGTACTTGGTTTGCCTTTTTTGGAGGCACAAGTATTATTTATATATTTTTTTAAATATTATTTATTTTTTAAATGGAATGTGAAAAACCCGAAAAAAAAATTGCGTGGGTCCCCCCTCCAAAGCATAACCAGCCTCGGGCTCTTCGAGCCGGTCCTGGTTCTAAAAATCCGGGAGAAAAACGGACAGGGGATCCCCCGTATTTTTAAAACCAGCACCGGGCTCTGCGCCTGGTGCTGGTGCAAAAAATACGGGGGACAAAAAGAGTAGGGGTCCCCCGTATTTTTTACACCAGCATCGGGCTCCACTAGCTGGACAGATAATGCCACAGCCGGGGGTCACTTTTATACAGTGCCCTGCGGCCGTGGCAGTAAATATCCAACTAGTCCCCCCCATCCAAGGGCTGCGGATGGGAGGCTGATAGCCTTGAGAAAATTTAAAGAATATTGTTTTTTCTAGTAGTACTACAAGTCCCAGCAAGCCTCCCCTGCAAGCTGTTACTTGGAGAACCACAAGTACCAGCATGCAGGAGAAAAACGGGCCAGCTGGTACCTGTAGTTCTACTGGGAAAAAAATACCCAAATAAAAACAGGACACAGACACCGTGAAAGTATAACTTTATTTCACACCTGCCGACACACACATACTTACCTATGTTGACATGAAGTAGTTGGTCCTCTTCTCCAAGTAGAATCCACGGGTACCTGAAAATAAAAGATAATTATACTCACCTGATCCAGGTTCCAGATTAAATCCACGTACTTGGCAAAACAACGAACCTAACACCCGGACCAGACGGACTGAAAGGGGTCCCATGTTTACACATGGGACCCCTTTCCACGAATGCAGACATCCGAATCTCGCGAGAATCCGACAGCGGGATGAGGACGTTCGTGCGCGCTCGGGCTAGCCGACCAAGGCGGGAAGGTTCGAACCTGCCTCGGACCCGTGTAAAATGGGTGAAGTTCGGGGAGTTCGGATTCCGACGAACCGAACCCACTCATCACTAGTATGTACGTGAGTGTCAGGTGCCGTGCGCGTACATACGTGTCAGTGCCGAGCGTGTACGTACGTGTGTGTCAGGTGTCGTGCGTGTACGTGTGTGTGTGTCAGGTGGCGCGTACCTACATGTGTGTATGTCAGGTGCTGTGCATGTGTGTACGTACAGGCGTGTGTCAGGTGCCGCGCGTGTACGTACGTGTGTGTGTGTGTGTGCCAGGAGCCGCGCGTGTACATGTGTGTGGGTGTCAGGAGCCGTGCGTATACGTACATACGTGTAGGTGTCAGGTGCCGTGCGTATACGTACATACGTGTGTGTGTCAGGAGCCGCGCGTGTTCGTACATGTGTGTGTGTCAGGAGCCACGCGCGTGTGTGTGTGTCAGGAGCCACGCGTGTGCATACATGTGTGTGTGTCAGGAGTCACGCATGTGCATACGTACGTGTGTGTCAGGTGCCGCACGTGTATGTGTGTGTGTGTTAAATTCCGCGTGTGTACGTACGTATGTGTGTGCCTGGAGCCGCGCGTGTATATACGTGTGTGTGTGTGTCAGGTGCTGTACGTGTATGTGTGTGTCTCAGGTGCTGCACGTGTATATGTGTGTATCTCAGGTGCTGCATTTGTATGCGTCAGCTGCCACGTGGGTGTCAGGTGTTGAGCGTGTATGTGTTTGTGTCGCATCTGTATGTGTGTGACTGTCAGGTGCTGCGCGTGTATGTGTGTGTCAGGTGCTGCATGTATATATGTGTGTGTTAGGTGCTGTTCATGTATGTGGGAGTGGCAGGTGCTGCATGTGTATATATGTGTGAGTGGCAGGTGCTGCGTGTGTATACGAGTGTGTGAGGTACTGCGAGTGTATGTGTGTGTTAGGTGCTCTGAGTGTATATGATTGTGTGTCAGGTGCTGTGCGTGTGTGCGTTAAATGCCACATGTATGTATGTGTGTCAGGTGCTGCGTGTGTGTGTGGGTGTGTCAGGTGCTGCATGTCTGTGTGTGTGGGTGTGTCAGGTGCTGCATGTGTGTGTCAGGTGCTGCATGTCTGCGTGTGTGTGTCAGGTGCTGCATGTCTGGGTGTCAGGTGCTGCGTGTGTGTGTGTGTGTGTGTCAGGTGCTGTGTGTGTGTGTGTGTCAGGTGCTGCGTATGTGTGTGTGTGTCAGGTGCTGCGTGTCTGTGTCAGGTGCTGCGTGTCTGCGTGTGTGTGTCAGGTGCTGCGTGTCTGCGTGTGTGTGTCAGGTGCTGCGTGTCTGCATGTGTGTGTCAGGTGCTGCGTGTCTGCGTGTGTGTGTCAGGTGCTGCGTGTCTGCGTGTGTGTGTCAGGTGCTGCGTGTCTGCGTGTGTGTGTCAGGTGCTGCGTGTCTGTGTCAGGTGCTGCGTGTGTGTGTGTGTGTGTCAGGTGCTGCATGTCTGTGTGTCAGGTGCTGCGTGTGTGTGTGTGTCAGGTGCTGTGTGTGTGTGTGTCAGGTGCTGCATGTGTGTGTGTGTGTGTCAGGTGCTGCGTGTCTGTGTCAGGTGCTGCGTGTCTGCGTGTGTGTCAGGAGCTGCGTGTGTGTGTGTGTCAGGTGCAGCGTGTCTGCGTGTGTGTCAGGTGCTGCATGTGTGTGTGTGTGTCAGGCGCTGCATGTCTGTGTGTCAGGTGCTGCGTGTGTGTGTGTGTGTGTCAGGTGCTGTGTGTGTGTGTGTCAGGTGCTGCGTGTGTGTGTGTGTGCGTGTGTGTGTCAGGTGCTGCGTGTGTGTGTGTGTGTCAGGTGCTGCGTGTCTGTGTCAGGTGCTGCGTGTCTGCGTGTGTGTGTCAGGAGCTGCGTGTGTGTGTGTCAGGTGCTGTGTGTCTGCGTGTGTGTCAGGTGCTGCATGTGTGTGTGTGTGTGTCAGGCGCTGCATGTCTGTGTGTCAGGTGCTGCGTGTGTGTGTGTGTGTGTCAGATGCTGTGTGTGTGTGTCAGGTGCTGCGTGTGTGTCAGGTGCTGCGTGTCTGTGTGTGTCAGGTGCTGCGTGTCTGCGTGTGTGTATGTGTCAGGTGCTGCATGTCAGCGTGTTTGTGTGTCAGGTGCTGCGTGTGTGTGTCAGGTGCTGCGTGTCTGCGTGTGTGTCAGGTGCTGCGTGTGAGTATGTCAGGTGCTGTGTGTGAGTGCGTGTGTCAGGTGCGTGAGTGTGAGTGTCAGGTGCGTGTGAGTGTGTGTGTCAGGTGCTGCGTGTGCGTGTGTGTCAGGTGCTGTGTGTGCGTGTGTGTCAGGTGCTGCGTGTGCGTGTGTGTCAGGTGCTGCGTGTGTGTCAGGTGCTGCGTGTGCGTGTGTGTCAGGTGCTGCGTGTGCGTGTGTGTCAGGTGCTGCGTGTGCGTGTGTCAGGTGCTTGAGTGTGTGTGTGTGTCAGGTGCGTGAATGTGTGTGTGTCAGGTGCGTGAGTGTGTGTGTGTCAGGCGCTGCGTGTCTGTGTGTGTCAGGCGCTGCGTGTCTGTGTGTGTAACGGACACACAGCAGGGAGGAGGAGGGGGGGTGGCCGAACACAGCGGGAGGAGGGGGGGGTGGCTGGACACAGCGGGAGGAGGGGGGGGAGGCCGGACACAGTGGGAGGAGGGGAGGGTGGCCGGACATACAGCAGGGGGGGGGACACAGCAGGGGGGGCGAGGGGGTTTACACAGCAGGGAGGGCGGCGGGGGGGACACACAGCAGGGAGGGCGGAGGGGTATGGAAGGACACACAGCAGGGCGGGGGGATGGACAGACACATAGCAGGGAGGGCAGGGGGGCGGATGGACACACAGCAAGGAGGGGGGGACGAACGGACACACTGCAGGGAGGGCGGGGGGGGGGGACACAGCAGGGAGGGCGAGGGGGGGGGGGGACGGACACACAGCAGGGAGGGTGAGGGGGGGGGACGGACACACAGCAGGGAGAGGAGAGGGTGGCCGGACACAGCGGGAGGAGGGGGGGTGGCCTAACACACAGCACGGGAGGGGAGGGTGGCTTGACACACAGCAGGGAGGGCGGGGGGACGGACGGACACAGCGGGAGGGGGGGGGTGGACGGACACAGCAGGAGGAGGGGAGGGTGGCCGGACACACAGCAGGGAGGGCGAGGGGGTTTACACAGCAGGGAGGGCGGCGGGGGCGGGACACAGCAGGGAGGGCGGGGGTGTGTGGAAGGACACACAGCAGGGCGGGGGGACGGACAGACACATAGCATGGAGGGCAGGGGGGGGCGGACGGACACACAGCAGGGAGGGGGGGACAAACGGACACACTGCAGGGAGGGCGGGGGGGGGGGACACACTGCAGGGGGGGGGACACTGTAGGGAGGGCGGGGGGGGGACACTCTGCAGGGAGGGCGGGGACACACAGCAGGGAGGGCAAGGGGGGGCGACGGACACACAGCAGGGAGGGAATGCGGGGGGTGAGACGGACACACAGCAGGGAGGACGAGAGAGGGGGGGGTGACTGGTGACCATAGAGACCTTGATAAATACCGCATACTGCAGGGAGGGAGGGCCGGACACAGCGGGAGGCGGAGGAGGGAGGAATGGCCGGACACAGCTGCCCGAGACGCCTCCTACTGCCAGCCGCACCACAGACGCGGGGAGGAGACGCAGGCAGCCACCAGGGAAGGTCCGGCGGCCGGCCGGGCACACAGCGGGAGGGAGGGGAGGGTGGCCGGACACGCGGGGGAGAAGTGGAAGCTGGGTACACAGCGGTGGGCTGCCTGACAGATCTCACCCAGTGCTACGCAGCTCCGGCGATCTCCTCCCGCTTCATGGACCTCAGTGAACTCACACGCCGGGAACCGCTGGCTGTCCTCCTGCAGCTCCACGTGACTCCTTCCCACTCTGTCTCCTCGTGCCCAACTGCCAGAGCTACTCTCTGTACACCCCCTGCTGGCGGTCACTGCGCAGGCGCAACAAATTGAAATGCCCTATCTCTATAATGGGGAATATTTCTCTTAATTAAAAAAACCCTATAACTTTCTGAAAAACCACAACCCCAAAAGGCACTACACTGGGGCATACTCTATCTAGTAAAACAAACCCCAAGTCTTAATTCGTCCTCTATCCTGAGTTATGTCTTCCCAAAAAAATCCTCATTCACTCTATGGGAAAACGTTGTCAAAAAGCCACAGAGGGAGTGGCAGAAAAAAACTGACAGTTGGAACTTTAGCTTACTCCCAATTCCTCATTTTTTTATTATTTTGCCCTGAAATTTGGCATGCTGCAGCGGGTGACGATTCTACGCGTCCATGCCAAATTTCAGCTCAGTACGTCCAATCAGTTTTGAGGTGTAGCCCCTCAAACACCATGCCCCCATCTCAGAAGTTCCCTATGGGAGAATTCCGTTTGTTCGATTCAGCCTTAATATAAGGGCACGACCGTGCCCTTATAATATATGCACACACACTCATGTATATACATGCATATACATGTATGCACAAATACACGTATGTACATGTTTATGTATGTATAATACACTGATAGAGTACATTATATTTATGACTTAATTGCTTCCCGATTCTGCAGCAGCATCATCAGCACCACCAGTGTTACTCGCAGTCACTTCACACTGACTGCTGCACAACACATCACTTAATTTCCGGGCCGCCCGCCACCTGGTGAAGAGACATGGGAGATGAAGGACCAGCAGTGCCACGTTGAGCGGAAGTATTGTGAATTAGTTACCCACACACTCCTTGTGACACCTGCTCCCCGTCTGCCCTCCCACCCGCAGCCTGCCGTCCGGAACCCGCACTGACAAGTAAGTCTCAGCAGAATGTGTCTGCCAGCGGCTCCCAGTCCCCAGTGGTGTGGCGGCCGTGGCACAATAGGACTGAGAGACCGCAGCAGGAGGAAAGCACAGGTGGGCGGGAGGAGAGCATGGGCGGACATCACCACGTCACATTGCAAGGTGACGCCAGTCCCCCCAGTGAGGCCGCCGAAGAATGCACTCAGCATAGTATTAGCAGCAGGCAGAGGGGGGGCGGGTGCAGCGGTGGTGGGAGGTACGGAAATGAGCTGCAGGCTAGGCTCCACCGATCACACACTCAGCGATCACTGTGCTACAGCAAGCGTGGCGTGCAGCGGTGCTGGACATTAGGGAGTGCCTGTGCGCACCAGGCACCCCCTGTACGCACGCCTATGCGCTACCACCCCCCATATGCCACACTACATCACTATGCTACAGCCCTCCCATATGCTGCACTTCGTAATTACACTATACCCCCCATACAACATACTACATCACCACACTACACTACTCACAATAAAATTAAAACATCCCAGTTCCTCATTCTTAATGAGCTCACGTGAGTTCTCTCCCCAACGGAGCTCCAGACCAAGTAACAATGAAGACACCAGCAGCGTGTAGGGGGCAGGCCTGGTCCACTTGTCAGGAGAGAGCAGTCACAGGAGGGTAAGAAGGGGGCGGGGCCTAGTCCTACAGACGGGAGAGAGCACAGACAGGAGAGAGCAAGGTACAGGGGTAGAAGGGGACGGCTGATGTGAAGAAGGGGGCGGGGCCTATTCTTACAGGCTTTCAAAATTCGACTTTAAAATTCGACATTTGACAAATTCGACTTTTATGCAATGGTACAAATGCGGCAATTCGACAAAAGTATATTCAATTGAAGTTTGTAAATTCGACAACAGTGCTTTTAAACAGTAAATTCGTCATTTTCAATCCGCAACACTTTGCTGGCGGAATCTAATAAAAAAAAATAAGAATTTACTTACCGATAATTCTATTTCTCATAGTCCGTAGTGGATGCTGGGAACTCCGTAAGGACCATGGGGAATAGCGGCTCCGCAGGAGACTGGGCACAAATAGAAAGCTTTAGTACTACCTGGTGTGCACTGGCTCCTCCCCCCATGACCCACCTCCAAGCCTCAGTTAGGATACTGTGCCCGGACGAGCGTACACAATAAGGAAGGATTTTGAATCCCGGGTAAGACTCATACCAGCCACACCAATCACACCGTATAACTTCTGATCTGAACCCAGTTAACAGTATGATAACAGAGGAGCCTCTAGAAAAGATGGCTCACTACAACAATAACCCGATTTAGTTAACAATAACTATGTACAAGTATTGCAGACAATCCGCACTTGGGATGGGCGCCCAGCATCCACTACGGACTATGAGAAATAGAATTATCGGTAAGTAAATTCTTATTTTCTCTGACGTCCTAGTGGATGCTGGGAACTCCGTAAGGACCATGGGGATTATACCAAAGCTCCCAAACGGGCGGGAGAGTGCGGATGACTCTGCAGCACCGAATGAGAGAACTCCAGGTCCTCCTCAGCCAGGGTATCAAATTTGTAGAATTTAGCAAACGTGTTTGCCCCTGACCAAGTAGCTGCTCGGCAAAGTTGTAAAGCCGAGACCCCTCGGGCAGCCGCCCAAGATGAGCCCACTTTCCTTGTGGAATGGGCTTTTACAGATTTAGGCTGTGGCAGGCCTGCCACAGAATGAGCAAGCTGAATTGTACTACAAATCCAACGAGCAATAGTCTGCTTAGAAGCAGGAGCACCCAGCTTGTTGGGTGCATACAGGATAAACAGCGAGTCAGATTTTCTGACTCCAGCCGTCCTGGAAACATATATTTTCAGGGCCCTGACTACGTCCAGCAACTTGGAGTCCTCCAAGTCCCTAGTAGCCGCAGGTACCACAATAGGCTGGTTCAGGTGAAACGCTGAAACCACCTTAGGGAGAAATTGAGGACGAGTCCTCAATTCTGCCCTATCCGTATGAAAAATTAGGTAAGGGCTTTTATAGGATAAAGCCGCCAATTCTGACACGCGCCTGGCTGACGCCAGGGCCAACAGCATTACCACTTTCCATGTGAGATATTTTAAGTCCACAGTGGTGAGTGGTTCAAACCAATGTGATTTTAGGAACCCCAGAACCACATTGAGATCCCAAGGTGCCACTGGAGGCACAAAAGGAGGCTGTATATGCAGCACCCCTTTGACAAACGTCTGAACTTCAGGAACTGAAGCCAGTTCTTTTTGGAAGAAGATCGACAGGGCCGAAATTTGAACCTTAATGGACCCTAATTTTAGGCCCATAGACAGTCCTGTTTGCAGGAAATGCAGGAACCGACCCAGTTGAAATTCCTCTGTAGGGGCCTTCCTGGCCTCGCACCACGCAACATATTTACGCCAAATACGGTGATAATGCTGCACGGTTACATCCTTCCTGGCTTTGATCAGGGTAGGGATGACTTTATCCGGAATGTCTTTTTCCTTCAGGATCCGGCGTTCAACCGCCATGCCGTCAAACGCAGCCGCGGTAAGTCTTGAAACAGACAGGGTCCCTGCTGGAGCAGGTCCCTTCGCAGAGGTAGAGGCCACGGGTCCTCCGTGAGCATCTCTTGAAGTTCCGGGTACCAAGTCCTTCTTGGCCAGTCCGGAGCCACGAGTATAGTCCTTACTCCTCTCCTTCTTATGATTCTCAGTACCTTGGGTATGAGAGGCAGAGGAGGGAACACATACACTGACTGGTACACCCATGGTGTTACCAGAGCGTCCACAGCTATTGCCTGAGGGTCCCGTGACCAGGCGCAATACCTGTCTAGTTTTTTGTTGAGGTGGGACGCCATCATGTCCACCTTTGGTTTTTCCCAACGGTTCACAATCATGTGGAAGACTTCTGGGTGAAGTCCCCACTCTCCCGGGTGGAGGTCGTGCCTGCTGAGGAAGTCTGCTTCCCAGTTGTCCACTCCCGGAATGAACACTGCTGACAGTGCTATCACATGATTTTCCGCCCAGCGAAGAATCCTTGCAACTTCTGCCATTGCCCTCTTGCTTCTTGTGCCGCCCTGTCTGTTTACGTGGGCGACTGCCGTGATGTTGTCTGACTGAATCAGCACCGGCTGACCTTGAAGCAGAGGTCGTGCTAGGCTTAGAGCATTGTAGATGGCCCTTAGCTCCAGGATATTTATGTGAAGTGATGTCTCCAGGCTTGACCACAAGCCCTGGAAATTTCTTCCTTGTGTGACTGCTCCCCAGCCTCTCAGGCTGGCATCCGTGGTCACCAGGACCCAGTCCTGAATGCCGAATCTGCGGCCCTCTAGAAGATGAGCACTCTGCAACTACCACAGAAGAGACACCCTTGTCCTTGGGGACAGGGTTATCCGCTGATGCATCTGAAGATGCGATCCGGACCATTTGTCCAGCAGATCCCACTGGAACGTTCTTGCGTGGAATCTGCCGAATGGAATCGCTTCGTAGGAAGCTACCATCTTTCCCAGGACTCTTGTGCATTGATGCACTGAGACTTGCCCTGATTTCAGGAGGTTTCTGACTAGGTCGGATAACTCCCTGGCTTTTTCCTCCGGAAGGAACACCTTTTTCTGGACTGTGTCCAGAATCATCCCTAGGAACAGAAGACGTGTCGTCGGAATCAGCTGCGATTTTGGGATATTTAGAATCCAGCCGTGCTGCCGTAGCACTACCTGAGATAGTGCTACTCCGACTACTAACTGTTCTCTGGATCTTGCCCTTATCAGGAGATCGTCCAAGTAAGGAATAATTAAAACGCCTTTTCTTCGAAGAAGAATCATCATTTCGGCCATTACCTTGGTAAAGACCCGTGGTGCCGTGGATAATCCAAACGGCAGCGTCTGAAACTGATAGTGACAGTTTTGTACCACAAACCTGAGGTACCCTTGATGAGAAGGGTAAATGGGGACATGGAGGTAGGCATCTTTGATGTCCAGAGACACCATAAAGTCCCCCTCTTCCAGGTTCGCGATCACTGCTCTGAGTGACTCCATCTTGAACTTGAACCTTTGTATGTAAGTGTTCAAGGATTTCAGATTTAAAATAGGTCTTACCGAGCCGTCCGGCTTCGGTACCACAAACAGCGTTGAATAATACCCCTTCCCTTGTTGCAGGAGGGGTACCTTGATTATCACCTGCTGGGAATACAGCTTGTGAACTGCCTCCAATACTGCCTCCCTGTCGGAGGGAGACGTTGGTAAAGCAGACTTCAGGAACCGGCGAGGGGGAGATGTCTCGAACTCCAATTTGTACCCCTGAGATACTACTTGAAGGATCCAGGGGTCCACTTGCGAGTGAGCCCACTGCGCGCTGAAATTCTTGAGACGGGCCCCCACCGTGCCTGAGTCCGCTTGTAAGGCCCCAGCGTCATGCTGAGGACTTGGCAGAAGCGGGGGAGGGCTTTTGTTCCTGGGAATTGGCTGTCTGTTGCAGTCTTTTTCCCCTTCCTCTGCCCCGGGGCAAAAAAGAGGAACCTTTTGCCCGCTTGCCCTTATGGGGACGAAAGGACTGAGCCGGATAAGACGGCGTCTTTTTATGTTGAGAGGCGACCTTGGGTAAAAATGTGGATTTCCCAGCAGTTGCCGTGGCCACCAAGTCCGATAGACCGACCCCAAATAACTCCTCCCCTTTATAAGGCAATATTTCCATATGCCGTTTAGAGTCCGCATCACCTGACCACTGTCGCGTCCATAATCCTCTTCTGGCAGAAATGGACAGCGCACTCACTCTTGATGCCAGAGTGGAAATATCCCTCTGTGCATCTCGCATATATAGAAATGCATCTTTTAAATGCTCTATAGTCAACAATATACTGTCCCTATCCAGGGTATCAATATTTTCAGTCAGGGAATCCGACCAAGCCACCCCAGCGCTGCACATCCAGGCTGAGGCGATTGCTGGTCGCAGTATAACACCAGTATGTGTGTATATACTTTTAAGGATATTTTCCAGTTTTCTGTCACCTGGTTCCTTGAGGGCGGCCGTATCAGGAGACGGTAACGCCACTTGTTTTGATAAGCGTGTGAGCGCTTTATCCACTCTAGGGGGTGTTTCCCAACGCGCCCTAACCTCTGGCGGGAAAGGGTATAATGCCAATAACTTTTTAGAAATTATCAGTTTTTTATCGGGGGAAACCCACGCTTCATCACACACCTCATTTAATTCGTCTGATTCAGGAAAAACTACAGGTAGTTTTTTCACACCCCACATAATACCCTTTTTAGTGGTACTTGCAGTATCAGAAATGTTTAACACCTCTCTCATTGCCGTGATCATGTAACGTGTGGCCCTACTGGAAGTCACGTTTGTCTCCTCACCGTCGACACTGGAGTCAGTATCCGTGTCGACGTCAGTATCCACCACCTGAGGTAACGGCCTTTTTAGAGCCCCTGATGGTTTCTGAGACGCCTGGACAGGGACTAGCTGATTAGTCGGCTGTCTCATGTCATCAACTGTCTTTTGTAAGGAGCTGACACTGTCACGTAAATCCTTCCATAAAGCCATCCACTCAGGTGTCGACTCCCTAGGGGGTGACATCTCTATTATAGGCAATTGCTCCGCCTCCACATCATTTTCCTCCTCATACATGTCGACACAAACGTACCGACACACAGCACACGCACAGGGAATGCTCTGATAGAGGACAGGACCCCACTAGCCCTTTGGGGAGACAGAGGGAGAGTATGCCAGCACACACCAGAGCGCTATATATAGATATAGGGACAACCTTATATAAGTGTTTCTCCCTTATAGCTGCTGTATTGTTAATAACCCGCCAATTAGTGCCCCCCTCTCTTTTTTACCCTGTTTCTGTAGTGCAGGACTGCAGGGGAGAGTCAGGGAGACGTCCTTCCAGCGGAGCTGTGAGGGAAAATGGCGCCTGTGTGCTGAGGAGATAGGCTCCGCCCCCTTCTCGGCGGCCTTTCTCCCGCTTTTTGTGAAAATCTGGCAGGGGTTAAAATTCATCCATATAGCCCAGGGGCTATATGTGATGTATTTTTAGCCAGCCAAGGTGTTTCTATTGCTGCTCAGGGCGCCCCCCCCTAGCGCCCTGCACCCTCAGTGACCGGAGTGTGAAGTGTGCTGAGAAGCAATGGCGCACAGCTGCAGTGCTGTGCGCTACCTTGTGGAAAACAGGATGTCTTCTGCCGCCGATTTGCCGGACCTCTTCTTGCTTCTGGCTCTGTAAGGGGGCCGGCGGCGCGGCTCTGGGACCGAGCTCCAAGGCTGGGCCTGTGATCGGTCCCTCTGGAGCTAATGGTGTCCAGTAGCCTAAGAAGCCCAATCCACTCTGCACGCAGGTGAGTTCGCTTCTTCTCCCCTTAGTCCCTCGATGCAGTGAGCCTGTTGCCAGCAGGTCTCACTGAAAATAAAAAACCTAAACTAAAACTTTCACTAAGAAGCTCAGGAGAGCCCCTAGTGTGCACCCTTCTCGTTCGGGCACAAAAATCTAACTGAGGCTTGGAGGAGGGTCATGGGGGGAGGAGCCAGTGCACACCAGGTAGTACTAAAGCTTTCTATTTGTGCCCAGTCTCCTGCGGAGCCGCTATTCCCCATGGTCCTTACGGAGTTCCCAGCATCCACTAGGACGTCAGAGAAATTTAAAAACATGTTTTTTTTTGCTGTTTTTTTTTTTTTTTTTTGGTAATAGCATATCTATTTATATTAGAAGGGATTAGGTACTTGGTTTGTCTTTTTTGGAGGCACAAGTATTATTTATATATTTTTTAAAATATTATTTATTTTTTAAATGGAATGTGAAAAACCCAGAAAAAAAATTGCGTGGGTCCCCCCTCCAAAGCATAACCAGCCTCGGGCTCTTCGAGCCGGTCCTGGTTCTAAGATTCCGGGGGGAAAACGGACAGGGGATCCCCCGTATTTTTAAAACCAGCACCGGGCTCTGCGCCTGGTGCTGGTGCAAAAAATACGGGGGACAAAAAGAGTAGGGGTCCCCCCGTATTTTTTACACCAGCATCGGGCTCCACTAGCTGGACAGATAATGCCACAGCCGGGGGTCACTTTTATACAGTGCCCTGCGGCCGTGGCATTAAATATCCAACTAGTCACCCCTGGCCGGGGTACCCTGGGGGAGTGGGGACCCCTTTAATCAAGGGGTCCCCCCCCAGCCACCCAAGGGCCAGGGGTGAAGCCCGAGGCTGTCCCCCCCATCCAAGGGCTGCGGATGGGAGGCTGATAGCCTTGAGAAAATTGAAAGAATATTGGCCCTCATTCCGAGTCGTTCGCTCGGTAATTTTCATCGCATCGCAGTGAAATTCCGCTTAGTACGCATGCGCAATATTCGCACTGCGACTGCGCCAAGTAATTTTACAATGAAGATAGTATTTTTACTCACGGCTTTTTCTTCGCTCCGGCGATCGTAGTGTGATTGACAGGAAATGGGTGTTACTGGGCGGAAACACTGCATTTTAGGGGCGTGTGGATAAAAACGCTACCGTTTCCGGAAAAAACGCAGGAGTGGCCGGAGAAACGGGGGAGTGTCTGGGCGAACGCTGGGTGTGTTTATGAAGTCAAACCAGGAACGACAAGCACTGAACTGATCGCAGATGCCGAGTAAGTCTGAAGCTACTCTGAAACTGCTAAGTAGCTTGTAATCGCAATATTGCGAATACATCAGTCGCAATTTTAAGAAGCTAAGATACACTCCCAGTAGGCGTAGGCTTAGCGTGAGCAACTCTGCTAAATTCGCCTTGCGAGCGATCAACTCGGAATGAGGGCCATTGTTTTTTCTAGTAGTACTACAAGTCCCAGCAAGCCTCCCCCGCAAGCTGGTACTTGGAGAACCACAAGTACCAGCATGCAGGAGAAAAACGGGCCCGCTGGTACCTGTAGTTCTACTGGGGAAAAAATACCCAAATAAAAACAGGACACAGACACCGTGAAAGTATAACTTTATTTCACACCTGCCGACACACACATACTTACCTATGTTGACATGAAGCAGTCGGTCCTCTTCTCCAAGTAGAATCCACGGGTACCTGAAAATAAGATAATTATACTCACCTGATCCAGGTTCCAGATTAAATCCACGTACTTGGCAAAACAACAAACCGAACACCCGGACCAGACGGACTGAAAGGGGTCCCATGTTTACACATGGGACCCCTTTCCACGAATGCAGACATCCGAATCTCGCGAGAATCCAACAGCGGGATGATGACGTTCGTGCGCGCTCGGGCTAGCCGAGCAAGGCGGGAAGGTTCGAACCTGCCTCGGACCCGTGTAAAATGGGTGAAGTTCGGGGGGTTCGGATTCCGACGAACCGAACCCACTCATCACTAGTATGTACGTGTGTGTCAGGTGCCGTGCGCGTACGTACGTACGTACGTACGTACGTACGTACGTACGTGTCAGTGCCGTGCGTGTACGTACGTGTGTGTCAGGTGTCGTGCGTGTACGTGTGTGTGTGTCAGGTGGCGCGTACCTACATGTGTGTATGTCAGGTGCTGTGCATGTGTGTACGTACATGCGTGTGTCAGGTGCCGCGCGTGTACGTGTGTGTGTGTGTGCCAGGAGCCGTGCGTGTACATGCGTGTGGGTGTCAGGAGCCGTGCGTATACGTACATACGTGTAGGTGTCAGGTGCCGAGCATATACGTACATACGTGTGTGTGTCAGGAGCCGCGCGTGTTTGTACATGTGTGTGTGTCAGGAGCCACGCGTGTGTGTGTGTGTGTGTGTGTGTCAGGAGCCATGCGTGTGCATACGTGTGTGTGTCAGGTGCCACACGTGTACGTACGTACGTACGTACGTACGTACGTACGTACGTACGTACGTGTGTGTCAGGTGCCGCACGTGTATGTGTGTGTGTGTTAAATGCCGCGTGTGTACGTACGTATGTGTGTGCCTGGAGCCGCGCGTGTACATACATGTATGTGTGTGTGTGTGTCAGGTGCTGTACGTGTATGTGTGTGTCTCAGGTGCTGCACGTGTATATGTGTGTATCTCAGGTGCTGCATTTGTATGCGTCAGCTGCCACGTGGGTGTCAGGTGTTGAGCGTGTATGTGTTTGTGTCGCATCTGTATGTGTGTGACTGTCAGGTGCTGCGCGTGTATGTGTGTGTCAGGTGCTGCATGTATATATGTGTGTGTTAGGTGCTGTTCATGTATGTGGGAGTGGCAGATGCTGCATGTGTATATATGTGTGAGTGGCAGGTGCTGCGTGTGTATACGAGTGTGTGTGAGGTGCTGCGAGTGTATGTGTGTGTTAGGTGCTCTGAGTGAATATGATTGTGTGTCAGGTGCTGTGCGTGTGTGCGTTAAATGCCACATGTATGTATGTGTGTCAGGTGCTGTGTGTGTGTGTGTGTGGGTGTGTCAGGTGCTGCATGTCTGTGTGTGTGGGTGTCTCAGGTGCTGCATGTGTGTGTGTGTGTGTGTGTGTGTGTCTGTCAGGTGCCGCATGTGTGTGTCAGGTGCTGCATGTCTGCGTGTGTGTGTCAGGCGCTGCATGTCTGTGTGTCAGGTGCTGCGTGTGTGTGTGTGTGTGTGTGTGTGTGTCAGGTGCTGTGTGTGTGTGTGTGTGTGTGTGTCAGGTGCTGCGTATGTGTGTGTGTGTCAGGTGCTGCGTGTCTGTGTTAGGTGCTGCGTGTCTGCGTGTGTGTGTCAGGTGCTGCGTGTCTGCGTGTGTGTGTCAGGTGCTGCGTGTGTGTCAGGTGCTGCGTGTGTGTCAGGTGCTGCGTGTGTGTGTCAGGCACTGCATGTCTGTGTCAGGTGCTGCGTGTGTGTGTGTGTGTGTGTGTGTGTCAGGTGCTGTGTGTGTGTGTGTTTCAGGTGCTGCATGTGTGTGTGTGTATGTCAGGTGCTGCGTGTCTGTGTCAGGTGCTGCGTGTCTGCGTGTGTGTGTCAGTAGCTGCGTGTGTGTGTGTGTGTGTGTGTGTGTCAGGTGCTGCCTGTCTGCGTGTGTGTCAGGTGCTGCGTGTGTGTGTGTGTGTGTGTCAGGTGCTGCGTGTCTGTGTGTCAGGTGCTGCGTGTGTGTGTGTGTGTGTGTGTCAGGTGCTGTGTGTGTGTGTCAGGTGCTGCGTGTGTGTGTGTGTGTGTGTGTGTGTCAGGTGCTGCGTGTGTGTCAGGTGCTGCGTGTCTGCGTGTGTGTGTGTGTCAGGTGCTGCATGTCTGTGTGTATGTGTGTGTGTGTGTGTCAGGTGCTGCGTGTCTTCGTGTGTGTGTCAGGTGCTGCATGTCTGCGTGTTTGTGTGTCAGGTGCTGCGTGTGTGTGTGTCAGGTGCTGCGTGTCTGCGTGTGTGTCAGATACTGCGTTTGAGTGCGTGTGTCAGGTGCATGAGTGTGAGTGTCAGGTGCGTGTGAGTGTGTGTGTCAGGTGCTGCGTGTGCGTGTGTGTCAGGTGCTGCGTGTGCGTGTGTGTCAGGTGCTGCGTGTGCGTGTGTGTCAGGTGCTGCGTGTGCGTGTGTGTCAGGTGCGTGAGTGTGCGTGTGTGTCAGGTGCGTGAGTGTGTGTGTGTGTCAGGTGCGTGAGTGTGTGTGTGTGTCAGGTGCGTGAGTGTGTGTGTGTCAGGTGCGTGAGTGTGTGTGTGTCAGGTGCGTGAGTGTGTGTGTGTCAGGCGCTGCGTGTCTGTGTGTGTCAGGCGCTGCGTGTCTGTGTGTGTCAGGCGCTGCGTGTCTGTGTGTGTCAGGCACTGCGTGTCTGTGTATGTCAGGCGCTGCGTGTCTGTGTGTGTGTCAGGTGCTGCGTGTGAGTGTGTGCGTGTGTGTCAGGTCCGTGTGAGTGTCAGGTGCTGCGTCTGTGTGTGTGTGTCAGGTGCTGCGTGTGTGCGTGTGTGTCAGGTGCTGCGTGTGTGCGTGTGTGTCAGGCGCTGCGTATGCGTGTGCGTGTGTCAGGCGCTGCATGTGCGTGTGTCAGGCGCTGCATGTCTGTGTGTGTCAGGCGCTGCGTGTCTGGGGAAGGTGGCCGGACACACAGCAGGGAGGGGGGTGGCCGGACACACAGCAGGGAGGGGGGGTGGCCGGACACACAGCGGGGGTGGTGGTGGCCAAACACAGCAGGGGGGGGGCAGCCGGACACACAGCAGGGAGGATGAGGATGGGGGGGTGGCAGGACACACAGCAGGGAGGGGAGGGTGACCGGACACACGGCAGGGAGGGAAGGGGGTAGGGGGTGGCCGGACACAGCGGGAGGAGGGGGGGTGGCCGGACACACAGCAGGGAGGAGGAGGGTGACCGGACACACGGCAGGGAGGGAAGGGGGTAGGGGGTGGCCGGACACAGCAAGAGGAGGGGGGGTGGCCGGACACACAGCAGGGGAGGGGAGGGTGGCCGGACACACAGCAAGGAGGGGGGGTGGCTGGACACACAGCAGGGAGGGGAGGGTGACGGGACACACGGCAGGGAGGGGAGGGGGTAGGGGGTGGCCGGACACAGCAGGGAGGAGGGGGGGGTGGCCGGACACACAGCAGGGGAGGGGAGGGTGGCTGGACACACGGCGGGGGGGGGTGTGGCTGGACACACAGCAGGGAGGGGAGGGTGACCGGACACACGGAAAGGAGGAGGAGGTGTGGCCGGACACACAGCAGGGGGGGGGGGGCGGACACAAAGCAGGGAGGGCTGGGTGGCCGGACACACAGTAGGGGAGGGCGGGTGGCCCGACACACAACAGGGAGGGGGGGTGACCGTACACACAGCAGGGAGGGGAGGGGGTGGCCGGACACAGCGGGAGGAGGGGGTGGCCGGACACAGCGGGAGGAGGGGGGTTGGCCGAACACACAGCACGGGAGGGTGGCTGGACACACAGCAGGGAGGGCGGGGGGACGGACGGACACACAGCAGGGAGGGCGGGGGGGGGGGGCACACAGCAGGGAGGGCGGGGGGGACGGACACACAGCAGGGAGGGCGGCGGGGGGGACACACAGCAGGGAGGGCAGGGGGTATGGAAGGACACACAGCAGGGCGGACAGACGGACAGACACATAGCAGGGAGGGCGGTGGGGGGCGGACGGACACACAGCAGGGAGGGGGGGACTAACGGACAGACTGCAGGGAGGGCGCGGGGGGGACACACACAGCAGGGAGGGCGAGGGAGGGGGGGACGGACACACAGCAGGGAGGGGGAGGGGGGGAGACGGACACACAGCAGGGAGGGCGAGGGGGGGGACGACGGACACACAGCAGGGAGGGAGGGCGGGGGGGGGGAGGACTGGTGACCATAGAGACCTTGATAAATATCGCATACTGCAGAGATGGAGGGCCGGACACAGCTGGAGGAGAAGGAGGGAGGAGTGGCCGGACACAGCTGCCCGAGACGCCTCCTACTGCCAGCCGCACCACAGACGCGGGGAGGAGACGCAGGCAGCAACCAGGGAAGGTCCGGCGGGCGGCCGGGCACACAGCGGGAGGGAGGGCGCGGCCGGGAGGGGAGGGTGGCCGGACAAGCGGGGGAGAAGTGGAAGCTGGGTACACAGCGGTGGGCTGCCTGACAGAACTCACCCAGTGCTACGCAGCTCCGGCTATCTCCTCCCGCTTCATGGACCTCAGTGAACTCACGCGCCGGGAACCGCTGGCTGTCCTCCTGCAGCTCCACGTGACTCCTTCCCACTCTGTCTCCTCGTGCCCAACTGCCAGAGCTACTCTCTGTACACCCCCTGCTGGCGGCCACTGCGCAGCCGCAACAAATTGAAAAGCCCTATCTTTATAATGGGGCATATTTTACTTAATTAAAAAAAAAACTGTAACTTCCTGAAAAACCTTAACCCCAAAAGGCACTACACTGGGACATACTCTATCTAGTAAAACAAACCCCAAGTCTTAATTCGTCCTCTATCCTGAGTTATGCCTTCCCAAAAAAATCCTCATTCACTCTATGGGAATACGGTGTCAAAAAGCCACAGAGGGAGTGGCAGAAAAAAACTGACAGTTGGAACTTTAGGTTACTCCCAATTCCTCATTTTTTATTATTTTGCCCTGAAATTTGGCATGCAGCTCCGGGTGACGATTCTACGCTCCCATGCCAAATTTCAGCTCAGTACGTCCAATCAGTTTTGAGGTGTAGCCCCTCAAACACCATGCCCCCATCTCAGAAGTTCCCTATGGGAGAATTCCGTTTGTTTGATACAGCCTTAATATAAGGGCACGACCGTGCCCTTATAATACTATTACAAAATAAATTATATTGCGGAAATCTTGGATTCCCTTTAAATGTTCGTATAGGAATTCACTTTTTAGCATCAGATAAAATGGCTGACAAATAGGAGAAATATTGCATATAAAGTGTCAGATTTTTATTCTTAGCTATACTGTGACTGTTGTTTGATTTTGTGTAATTTGCAGTCTCTTTGTAATGTACCATGGTAGTAAATAAGTGTAGCAACTGTATTTTTCAATGTATCAACATTTGTTGCCAATTAAATGAATAGAATTTAATATTTCTCATTGATCTCTGTTAGGGTCTCCTGCCCTGTGCTGCCACGTCGTCATGGCAACCGGGAGACAAGTGCTAGTGGAGTAACCTGAGCGCAGCTGATACTCCGGTTCGGGTCTTTTGCTCTGCAGTGGTTATAGGCTCTGTGCACGGCAGGGGATCCGGTGCTGGTTTTTGTGCTCACAGTCTGTGAGGTCTGAGTGGGGCGTGGACAGCACCTGCTTTATAAGGCCTCTTTTCAGGGTAAGCAGATGCTGCTGAATCTTTGTTGGTTAGTCAGTTCATGAAAGTTAGCCAGTACTGTGTAGCTTTGTATTTGTTTGTTGCTTACTGCAAATAGGCCTGGGGATTTGGTATTACACTCTGCCAATCCAGACCTAGCAGTAAGACTGGAGTCAGTCGTTTAGCTTGCTGGGGTTCTGTTACTACTCTGTGAACTTAGCAAGTTTGCGGCTGTATTCTAAGACTTGCCTGTCTATTCCTGTCTCACTGTGCTAGGTGTCAGGGGTCAGTTTAGTGGCAGTAAGCTAAAACCTGTGCACTGCAAGTGAGAAATAGGATTGTGGAGACTCTCCTTGTGTCTATCATTCCATCTCTGACCAAGGAGTTTACTGCCACACCCGTTGGTAACCCTTTAGGGTTTTGCTGTTGCCCTTAGCAACAGCATTTCGGGTTCTCTACGTATTAAAACACAACATCTTGCTTTTTCCATCTGTGCAGTTCTAATACAAGGGAGATACCCAGTTCCTTAGCCTCTGGGCTTCTCTGTTCACTTTGTGTGTATTTTGTTACCCTATTACCTACTGTGTACGTTATGTCATATTCCCCAGTTTGTCTGTGAGTCCATTTGTTTTGCATAACAGTTCAAACACCAGTACATTCCTGCAGACACTGGAGTGCATAACAGTTCTGACACCAGTACTTTCCTGCAGGCACTGGTGTGCATAACATATTCAGCAGCCTAATACTCCTGTTGAAATTTTGTGGGAATATGGAGCATACCCCTCAAAATACGTTGCAACAGGTGGTCGATCAGGTGCAGGTCCTGACTCGACAATTTAATGATTTGTCCATTAAAATGCACACCTCCCAAGCTGCTGGCGGAGCTCCCGCAGCAGCAGCACCTGCAGGGGTTAAGGAGCCGAAAGTAAATCTCCCGGATCGTTTTTCTGGAGATCGCTCGCAGTTCTTTTGTTTCAAGGAGAGCTGCAAGCTATACTTCCGGCTTAGGCCTCAGTCTTCTGGGTCGGAGATTCAGCGGGTGGGCATAGTGATTTCCTTGCTACAAGGAGACCCACAGGTCTGGGCATATGGGTTGCAGCCTGACTGTCCGTCGCTTAAAAGTGTTGATGCTTTTTTTACGGCACTGGGCATGTTGTATGATGACCCTGACAAGACGGCCTCAGCCGAGGCTCAGATTTCGATCCTTAAGCAAGGGCGAAGGCCAGTTGAGGTTTACTGTACGGAGTTTCGGAGGTTGGCCCATGATACCCAGTGGAATGACCCAGCCCTGAGACACCAGTACCGAAGAGGTCTTTCTAACCAGATAAAGGACCAACTGGTACAATATCCCTTGCCTGATAGCTTGGATCAGCTCATGCAGTTATCCATCCGGGTGGATAGACGGCTGAGAGAGCGTAGGCTTGAAAGGGAGACTGAGATTTCCTTCCTTCCCAAGGGAACCTCAGACTCTGAGGAATTTTCTGAGGAGCCTATGCAGATTGGGGCTACCCGCCTCTCCTCGCGTGAGAAGACGCGGAGGAGACAGCAGGGGTTGTGTTTGTACTGTGGGAATAAAGGTCATGTGGTAGTATCATGCCCAGAAAAGCCGGAAAACTTCAGGGCCTGAGGGTGATGGGAAATATCCTGTCAGGCCAGAAGTCAGAATTTCCCAAGAAGACTTTTATCATTCCGGTGACCTTGAAGATCCTCGGTCAAACTGTCAAGACTGAGGCCTTTGTGGACAGTGGGGCCGACGGGGTTTTTATGGACCGCCAATTCGCCCTGAAACACTCTGTTCCCTTAGTACCCTTGGCATCGGAAATTGAGATTTGTGGGTTAAATGGGGAACCATTATCCCAAGGTAAAATTACCTCTTGCACTAGCCAGATTTCTTTGTTTATTGGAGCCACACACTCTGAAAAATTGTCCTTTTATGTGACTGTCTGTACTTTTGCCCCATTGGTGTTGGGGTTACCCTGGTTAAGGGCCCACAATCCTCAATTTGACTGGGTCTCTGGGGAGATTCTTAGTTGGGGTACTGATTGTTTCAGGAGTTGCTTGAGCCTTCCAGTCAGGCTCTCGCAGCTAAGTTTGCCAGGATTGCCAGGGTGTTATGCAGATTTTGCGGACGTGTTCTCCAAAAAAGTTGCAGAGGTACTACCTCCCCATCGCCCCTATGACTGTGCCATTGATTTGTTGCCAAATGCTAAGCTTCCCAAGAGCAGGTTGTACTCCCTGTCACGTCCTGAGACTCAGGCTATGGCAGAGTACATTCAGGAGAACTTGGCTAAGGGATTTATCAGACCTTCACAGTCTCCAGTTGGGTCGGGGTTCTTCTTCGTGGGTAAAAAGGACGGTTCGTTGCGACCCTGCATCGACTTCAGGGAATTGAACCGTATCACGATTAAAAACTCATACCCACTGCCTCTCATTTCGGTCTTGTTTGACCAGCTTCGTACTGCCACCATTTTTTCTAAGATTGACCTACGCGGTGCGTACAATCTAATCCGAATAAGAGAAGGGGATGAATGGAAGACTGCCTTTAATACCCACTCAGGGCATTATGAATATTTGGTGATGCCTTTTGGGCTCTGTAATGCCCCGGCAGTCTTCCAGGATTTCATGAATGATGTGCTCAGGGAATATTTGGATAGATTCTTAGTTGTATACTTAGATGACATCCTAATCTTCTCCCATTCCCTGGAGGAACATCGGAAGCATGTACGCTTAGTCCTCCAGAAACTCAGAGACCACCGGCTTGGGGCGAAGCTGGAGAAGTGCGAATTTGAAGTTCAGCAAATCGCATTTCTAGGATATATTATCTCCCCAGAAGGTTTCCAAATGGAGGGTTCCAAGGTACAGGCAGTCCTGGATTGGGTGCAGCCCACTAGTTTGAAGGCGCTTCAGCGTTTCCTGGGCTTTGCAAATTTTTATAGACGATTTATCGCTGGATTTTCGTCTATAGTGGCGCCCTTGGTGGCACTCACTAAGAAAGGGGCGGATGTTGCTCACTGGTCTTGTGAGGCTAAAGCGGCTTTTGCCCGTCTCAAAAGGGCATTTGTTTCGGCCAAGGTGCTGCGACACCCAGATCCAGAGCGTCCTTTTGTGGTGGAGGTGGATGCCTCTGAGATGGGTATTGGGGCAGTGCTTTCTCAGATGGGAGTGTCTGATAATCGCCTTCATCCCTGTGCTTACTTTTCCCGTAAATTTTCGCCTGCCGAGATGAATTATGACGTGGGTAACCGGGAATTGTTGGCTATTAAGGATGCACTCAAAGAGTGGAGACACTGGCTTGAGGGGGCTAAGTTTGTGGTCTCAATTCTCACTGACCATAAGAATCTGGCATATTTAGAGTCAGCGAAGCGTCTCAATGCCAGGCAGGCACGATGGGCTTTGTTTTTTGCTCGCTTTAATTTTTTGATAACATATCGCCCTGGGTCAAAAAACATCAAGGCTGATGCGCTCTCGCTGAGTTTTGCTCCAATCCAGGAGACCACCGAGGAGCCGTTGCCCATTGTTTCCCCATCATGTATTAAAGTGGGCATTACCCAGGACCTCTTATCATTAGTCCTTAGAGCACAGGAGCAGGCTCCTCCAGACCTTCCGGTAGGTCTTTTGTTTGTGCCTCCTAGGTTAAGACAGCGAGTGTTCCTGGAATTCCATGCCAAGAAGTCGGCAGGTCACCCGGGTATTGCCAGAACTCGGGAGTTGCTATCTAGGGCGGTGTGGTGGCCCTCGGTGGCTAAGGATGTGGATCAGTGGGTTCGGGCATGTGACATCTGTGCCCGAAATAAGACTCCTAGAGGGGTTCCTGTTGGCCCATTACATCCACTCTCTATCCCATCTAAGCCATGGACCCACATTTCAATGGATTTTGTGGTGGACTTGCCCAAATCCTCGGGGATGACAGCCATCTGGGTTGTCGTTGACAGGTTTTCGAAGATGGCGCACTTCGTTCCACTGGTTGGGCTGCCATCAGCCAGACGCCTGTCTGAATTATTTATGCTGCATGTTGTGCGTCTCCACGGGTTGCCACTTGATGTGGTCTCTGACCGCGGATCCCAGTTTGTGGCCAAATTCTGGAGGGCATTTTGTTCCGATCTCCAGATTTCTGTCAGCTTGTCGTCAGGCTACCATCCGCAGTCTAATGGGCAGACTGAAAGGGTGAACCAGTCCTTGGAGCAGTTCCTCAGGTGTTATGTCTCCAAGTGTCAGACTGACTGGGTTGCTCATCTGTCCATGGCGGAGTTTGCCTATAACAACGCGGCTCACTCTGCTACAGGGATCTCTCCCTTCCTTTGTGTGTATGGGCATCATCCTAAGGCCAATTCTTTTGACCCCCTGGACTCCACGCCTGGTGGTTCCTCTGTGGTTTCGGTCCTTAGAGGTATTTGGCGGAAAGTGAAGAAAGCCCTTGTGTCTGTGTCATTAGTGACCAAAAGGGTTTTTGATAAGCGGAAAAGACCCTGCAGCTTCAAATTAGGAGACTTCGTCTGGTTGTCTACCAAGAATTTGAAGTTGAGACAGCCATCTCATAAGTTAGGGCCCCGGTTCATCGGCCCTTATAAGATCACCAGGGTTATCAATCCGGTGGCATTTCAGTTAGATCTGCCCCGTTCTTTGGGTATCAATAAAACATTTCATTGTTCCCTTTTAAAACGGGCGATTAGTAATCCTTCTTCCAGTGGAAGACCTTCCCCTCTTCTGATACGTGGCCAGAGGGAGTTTGTTGTTGAAAGGATTCTTGACTCCAAGGTGGTTCGGGGTCGGCTGTCATTTTTGGTGCACTGGAAGGGGTATGGCCCGGAGGAGCGGTCGTGGGTGCGCAGTTGTGATCTTCATGCCCCCAGACTGATACGCTCTTTCTTCTCGCAGTTCCCCGATAAACCCGGTGGTAGGGGTTCTTTGACCCCTCGTCAGAGGGGGGGTACTGTTAGGGTCTCCTGCCCTGTGCTGCCACGTCGTCATGGCAACCGGGAGACAAGTGCTAGTGGAGTAACCTGAGCGCAGCTGATACTCCGGTTCGGGTCTTTTGCTGTGCAGTGGTTATAGGCTCTGTGCACGGCAGGGGATCCGGTGCTGGTTTTTGTGCTCACAGTCTGTGAGGTCTGAGTGGGGCGTGGACAGCACCTGCTTTATAAGGCCTCTTTTCAGGGTAAGCAGATGCTGCTGAATCTTTGTTGGTTAGTCAGTTCATGAAAGTTAGCCAGTACTGTGTAGCTTTGTATTTGTTTGTTGCTTACTGCAAATAGGCCTGGGGATTTGGTATTACACTCTGCCAATCCAGACCTAGCAGTAAGACTGGAGTCAGTCGTTTAGCTTGCTGGGGTTCTGTTACTACTCTGTGAACTTAGCAAGTTTGCGGCTGTATTCTAAGACTTGCCTGTCTAATCCTGTCTCACTGTGCTAGGTGTCAGGGGTCAGTTTAGTGGCAGTAAGCTAAAACCTGTGCACTGCAAGTGAGAAATAGGATTGTGGAGACTCTCCTTGTGTCTATCATTCCATCTCTGACCAAGGAGTTTACTGCCACACCCGTTGGTAACCCTTTAGGGTTTTGCTGTTGCCCTTAGCAACAGCATTTCGGGTTCTCTATGTATTAAAACACAACATCTTGCTTTTTCCATCTGTGCAGTTCTAATACAAGGGAGATACCCAGTTCCTTAGCCTCTGGGCTTCTCTGTTCACTTTGTGTGTATTTTGTTACCCTATTACCTACTGTGTACGTTATGTCATATTCCCCAGTTTGTCTGTGAGTCCATTTGTTTTGCATAACAGTTCAAACACCAGTACATTCCTGCAGACACTGGAGTGCATAACAGTTCTGACACCAGTACTTTCCTGCAGGCACTGGTGTGCATAACAATCTCTCTCATAAGAGATTTGTTAAGTTGTCACATAATTATGTTTCAATGCACAGATAATGAAACATTATGACCATTTCAGAGCAAAAGTTAAAATTCAGCTGTGTACCACAGTATCAGTATTTAGCTCCTATATTGTCTAGTAAGTGTAGCCATAATCTAGTGCATGTGAAGGTCCATACTGCAGCATATGCAACATAATTTCACATTGGTTATGAGATAAAGCACACTTGCTGCCAACACGCACGTTTCACTGCCCCCACACATAGCTGCATCACCAGCATGGAAGCTCAGTGGAATATATGAACTGGGGATTCTGTCTACCATAATGTGAACTGGGGGTACAACTGTGTGCTTAACGCATTTATGGCACTGGAAGTATCTATACATTATACTTTTTAATATCATCCCCAGTATATATTATTGACAATTTATTGGTAGGTACCCCCACAAATTAGTTACCCTGGTGTTCTGACAACCCTTAATCTGGCCTTGTCTGCAATCAAGCATATGCGCTACTCTGCAGTAGCTCCATATCGCAGAAAATTCTACCGAACACCTCACCTTGGCAAAATGTATTGTTTCTAAAGATGATATATGCAAAACAATTTTATGGATATTTATTAACCTCATGTCGCTTAAATAAAAATAACATACGTGCATTTTATCCACCAGCAAGGTAATGAAAATTAAACACTGATTAGTTTACAACTGAATTATGAATCCCACAGATTCCTGTGAGCAGTGCATAAAGTGGTCCTAGAGAGGTGCTGGAGAGGTGCTGGATTTAATCCCCCCCCCCCCCCGACACCTATGTAATAAAAAGAATTGTTGCAAAAAAGGGCATGGTTTCAAAAAGAATGGGGCAAGGTCACGCAATAGTATCCCCAATTGAAATTACGCTGCACAGTAGCACAATCTTATTCACATTCCACCACTTAGTAGTGTCCCTTATTCATGTTATGACACACATAATTGCCCCTTATACACAAAGCCAACAGTAGTAGCACCCCTAATACACATAATGTCCACAGCAGTAGTGACCCTTATATAATGCCCACTGTAGTGGTACAGCCCACAGTGGTAGTGTCCCTTATGTAGATCCCATAGTAGTGGTGCCCCTTAAGCATTGCCCCCAGTAGTAGTTCCCCTTATGTCCCCAGGAGTGATGCCCCTTACAAAGTGCCCTCTATGCAATGCCCTCATTACTAGTGCCCCCAGTAGTAATGCCCCGTGTAGTATTGCCCCAGAGCTAATACCTCTGTGTAGTATTTCCCCCAGTATCAATGCCCCCAGAAGTACTGCCCCCATAGTAGTGCCCCCCAGTGGTAATGCCCCCTGTAGAATTGCACACAGTAGTAATGCCCCCTGTTGTAGTAATGTACCCATGTAGTATTGCCTCCAGTAGTAATGCCCCCATAGTTATTCCCCCATGTAGTATTGCCCCTGTAGTTATGCCACAAGTAGTTATGCCCCTGTAGTATTGCCCCCAGTGATAATGCACCATGTATTGTTGCCCCTGTGTAGTAATGCCCCCAGTACTTGTGCCCTCTGTAGTAGCGCCGCTTACACACAAAAAAATACACACAATACTTACCATAAGCCCCGCTCCTGTGTCCTACCGCTGCTGTCCTTCTGGCCACCCACTCCTCGGAACTATGAGAGAGACATCATGACGTCTCCCCCATAGCTCACACTGCCAGACCCAGAGGTCAGAAGAGAGTGATGTGGGGAAGGTGCCAGGCACTCGCAAGTAACAAATCTCAGTGGGCACCCAGCATCTCCCTGAGCACCGGCTGACATTCCTGGTTAGGTGTAATGGTCCGGCTCACTTTATCCCTGACTGTGAGGGCAAGAGTAGAGACCGAGACCAAGGCCAGTGCAAGGTCTCTCTGCACTCTAGGCAAAGCTTCAGTCTAGTGCCCCCTAACCTGCAAATGCCCCCACCACCACCATCACCACCTCTTTGAGGGGAGATGCAGGAGGCCACTAGGAGGGTTGGGGTGAATTGCATCATTATACAAATACAGAGAAAAGGGACAACACTCAAGGACGTTTAAAGTAAAAAAGTATATTGTAGAAAAAGCCACAGAATTTTATGACTTTTTTCACAATATACACAATTTTAAAATCCATCCACTCACAACTTGTAGAATAATGCTTAGCAATGTTATGCATGGCATGCCAAATTAAGCAAAATAGAAAAGGTGTAACTGGACACAGCTGTACTTTCACTTTCAAATCCTTTGATTGACGATCATTCTCTCTGCTTATGTATACATGCTAGTTGGCGTGTTAGGAATTGTACAGGACACTGAGGCCAATTTCACATTTTTCCTGATTATTTTTGTGGAATACATATATATATATATATACATATATCCATAGACAAAAAACCTTACGGTTTCACATGTCCCATTAAGGCTTCTTAGACATGATCGAAATTTCAGAAACCTGTTGTAACTCTTCCACTCAAACTCCAAAAAGCAATGAAATTCCGATCATTAAGGCTGACGCCTTAATGGACGTGTTCCTTGCGCAATACAGATATGGTATGCCATCACAGCCTGTGGGTAAGTGCAGATTCAGCACTCTCACAGAGTGACATTGCTGTCACTCACACAATGGTGGAGCTGCTAATTCACAGATTTGTGTGCTCATTGGAATACACACATGCAGTCTATGCAACTGAAGGTCTGAGCGGAAGACAAAGCTGCTCGGATGAGGTAAGAGTGTTGTTGGTTGGAGGGAGGAGACAGAGCATTGTGGATGGGGGAACAAAAGTGTGTGGCTAGAGGGAAAACTAAGCAGCATTGATGGGGGGTGACAAAGAAACACGGGATAATTCAGACTGCAGCGATCGCAGTCTGAATTAGTTTGTGGGGTGCGAATGTGCAATGGCTGCACTGTGCGTGCGTACCCGGGAGCCCAGTGGGGGGAGGGCCTGACATGCGGGGCGGACTATCCCTGTGCTGGGCATCCCGCCGCATGTCAGAGTAAATGATTGTAGATGTGCTAAATTTGGCATATCTACAATCAACTCTGAATTACCCCCACAGATGGGGGGGAGGTAAGACAGATGGGGGAAAGACAGTGGCACAGATGGTGGGGAGACAGCTGCATGGATGGGTGGACAGTGCCGTGTGGATGAGGGGGAAAAAGCAGCACAGATGTGGGAGGGGTAAGAGCAGTATAGATGGAAAGAAACGGCATGGATGAGGAAGGCAGAGCAGCATAGATGAGGGGAATACAGTCCCAACATCGGAGGGGATAAGTATTTTTACCTCCCCTTGGGGGGTGGCAGCTAGGCCTAATCCTTGGGTGGGTTGGATAGGGCAACCCCCCTCCCACCCCAATAGTGACCCACGAAACTTACCTTCAGGATGACAGCTATGTGAATAGGGTAAGAGTGGTGTGGATAGGGGGTAGATCAAGCAGCAAGTATGGGAAGGGAGACATCGGTGCAGATGGGTTAAAAACACTGGCACGGATGGGTAGAAAACTGGTTCAGATGGGAGAGAAAACAGTGTGCTATGTATTGGAGGAGGCAGAGTGACGTTGAAGAAGGAAACACTGAGCAGCACAGAGAGAAGGAAACGGTGGTACAGACAAGGCACAGGTGGGGAAAGACAGATGGTACAGATAAGTTAGTACAGACTAGCACAGATGGGAGAACATAGCAGTAGGGATTGGGGAAGACAGAGCAGCATGGGGGTGTATAGGGGAAGTAGGTGTAGATGCATAGACCGTAGATGGGGTATTATAGTTTTAGCAATTAACCAAGATGTTTGAGGGAGCTAAATGTGTATACTAAGTGAGATGGATGTATGGAGTTAGAAGGATGTTGTAACAAGGTGGGATTGTTGTGGTGACTGAATGGGATGGTTGTGGGCACTGAGTGGGATGGGTGCACCACAAAATTGCTCAGACCTTCAGTTGCATAGACTGCATGTGTGTATTCCAATGAGCACACAAATCTGTGAATTAGCAGCTCCACCATTGTGTGAGTGACAGCAATGTCACTCTGTGAGAGTGCTGAATCTGCACTTACCCACAGGCTGTGATGGCATACCATATCTGTATTGCGCAAGGAACACGTCCATTAAGGCGTCAGCCTTAATGATCGGAATTTCATTGCTTTTTGGAGTTTGAGTGGAAGAGTTACAACAGGTTTCTGAAATTTCGATCATGTCTAAGAAGCCTTAATGGGACATGTGAAACCGTAAGGTTTTTTGTCTATGGAATTTCATCGCTTTTTAAAAAAAAAAAATATATTTTTTTATTCAGAAATGTAAAATTTCACTGTAAGAATAAACATTTGATTTTTTAAATGTTTAATGAAAATGTTCGTATAACATCACTGTTCTGTGCAAAATTATTTTATTTACCAAACCGAATTGTTTAAGGTCCGTACACACTTAACGATTTAATGAGCGACGTCGCTCATTTTCCCCCTCCTTGAGCGACGTCGCTCGTTTTATCGTTAAGTGTGTATGCCGCCAGCGACGAACGATGCGCGGCCCCGCGGGTCGGCAACAATCGTCGCTGACGGTAGGGCATGCATGAAGGATGTGGACTGTCGTCCACGACCTTATGCAGGGCTGGCGGGGGCGTGACGTCACTGAGCGATATGAGCGGTCATATCACTCAGTGTGTACAGTCGGCCGCCGGCCGGCCGGCCCGGGAGGGGGAAACATTAGACGATGTCGCTCACAGAGCGACATCGTTTAATGTGTATGGGCCTTTAGACTTTGGTCAAAATATTTTGCTGCCTTTGCAGCTGATGCAGGGAGGGGGGTAGGCGGCAGCAGCCTGTGACTGAGGCTGGAGGTAGGCGTGAAATGCATTGCTTGTACGTGTGAGTGCGTGGTGTCAGGTGCTGTGCGTGTATATGTGTGTGTGTCAGGTCCTGTGTGTGTGTCAGGTGCTGCGTGTATATATGAGTGTGTCTGATGGTTCGTGTGTATGCGTCAGCTGCCGCACGTGTGTGTGTGTCAGGTGTTGCGGGTGTATATGTGTGTGAGTATCAGGTGCTCCGCGTGTGTACAAGTGTATGTCTGGTGCTGTGCATGAATACGTATGTCTGTGTCTGAGTGTGCGTCAGGTGCTGCGCGTGTACATGAGTGTGCATTAGGTGCTGCGCGTGTACATGAGTGTGCGTCAGGTGCTGCATGTGTACATGAGTGTGCGTCAGGTGCTGCGCGTGTACATGTGTGTGCGTCAGGTGCTGCACGTGTCTATGTGTGTGTGAGTAAGGTGCTGCGTGTGTATGTGTGTGTCAGGTGCTGCGTGTTTATATTAGTGTGTCTGATGGTGTGCGTGTATATGTATGTGTCAGGTGCTGCGTGTGTATGTGTGTGTCAGGTGCTGCATGTTTATTTTATTGTGTCTGATGCTACGTGTGTGTGTGTGTGTGTCAGGATTCGCACGTGTATATGTGTGTGTGTCAGGTGTTGCGCGTGTATGTGTGTGTCAGGTGCCGTTCCCCTTCTTCCCATCCCAGCTCTCTCTGTAGAATACAGCTCTGCACCCAGAGAGAGGGAAAGACCAAGGGGCTGATCACTGCACTGCTCACTTTTTGGTCATGAGTTCGGCCTCCTGTTTCTTCCAGTGCTGTGTTCCTGCAGCCCAGCCCTCCCTGTTGTGCCAGAGAATCAGCCCTTCCTTCCCCAGCCAGAGAGAGAGCCCAAGACAGAGACACTCTTCCCGTAGCTGGCCTACCCCCAGTACTTCAGCACTGGCCATGCGGCAGTCAACAAAGGAGACCAGCAGGGGTTTCTGGCAGCATCAGCTGTGGCCGCAGCTTGATCGGGGAGGCCTGCAGTGTCTGAGGTGGGCAGCACTTCCTCCGCTGCTGTCACCTTCCCCTGCCGGAGAGAAAGCCAGAGACATACCCTTCCCGCAGCTGGGCTACCCCTAGTACCTCAGTGCTGGCCAGGCAGAAGTCTATGGAGGGGACCGGCAGGGGTTTCGGGCAGCAGCGGCCGCAGCCAGATCAGGGAGGCCTGCAGGGTCAGAGCTGGGCAGCACTTCCACCAACACTATCACCTCTGTGCTGGGCATGTACACCAGTCCGTACGGACGGAGGTGTCCACAACAGGCAGCAGTATAATGAGTAAGACAAACTCATTACACGCTGCCCACTGCTGCGCTGCGTGCCCTCGATGGAGGAAGCCTAGATGCGGTCCCCAGCGGCAGCGAGGGAGAAGGGTGATCACATCACCCTTCAACCCGGCACCTCACAATCAGCTGGGGATCTGCAGTAGCTTCATCTCTCTCTTCCTCTCCCTCTCTGACAGCACAGCAGCCCCTCTGGGTCCCATGTAGCTCTGCCCCCCTGCTCACAGTTCACTCGGCCTCTACTGATTAAAAAGAAAATAAGAGCCTGACCTGCTGCTCAGATGCGAGGAGGGGACGGGCGGTAGGTCCTCTGTGAGTGCACTAAACAGTCAAAATTAACTCGGACTCCTCACAACAGTGTGGACAGCGGGCGACGTCAGACGCCAATATGGGTGTGCTTGCCGCACTACCTGCCCATCAAGCCCAACGTGGTGCCATGGTGCCAGCCCCGCCCAGAGTATGGATTCCATTTTGTATTAGGAATCCTATAACAGCATTCCGACATCCCTCCCTATGACGCTGCCATCCATACATCCGTACACTGCCGCTCTCATACATCCGTACACCATCACTCTCATACATCCGCACACTGCCGCTCTCACACAACTGTACACTGCTGCTCTCATACATCCATACACTGCCGCTCTCATACATCCGTACAACCCCGCTCTCATACATCCGTACAACCCCGCTCTCATACATCCGTACAACCCCGCTCTCATACATCCGCACACTGCCGCTCTCATACATCCGCACACTGCCGCTCTCATACATCCGCACACTGCCGCTCTCATACATCCGCACACTGCCGCTCTCATACATTCGCACACTGCCGCTCTCATACATCCGTACAACCCCGCTCTCATACATCCGTACAACCCCGCTCTCATACATCCGCACACTGCCGCACTCATACATCCACACACCACCGCACTCATACATCCACACACCACCGCACTCATACATCCACACACCGACGCAGTTATACAGCCGTACACTGCCGCTCTCATATAGCCGTACACTGCCGCTCTCATACAGCCGCACACTGCCGCTCTCATACAGCCGCACACTGCCGCTCTCATACAGCCGTACAACCCCGCTCTCATACATCCGTACACTGCTGCTCTCATACAGCCGCACACCGACGCAGTTATACAGCCGTACACTGCCGCACTCTTACAGCCGCACACTACCGCACTCTTACAGCCGCACACTGCCGCACTGTTACAGCCGCACACTGCTGCACTCTTACAGCCGCACACAGCTGCACTCTTACAGCCGCACACTGCCGCTCTCATACATCCGTACAACCCCGCTCTCATACATCCGTACAACCCCGCTCTCATACATCCGTACAACCCCGCTCATACATCCGTACAACCCCGCTCTCATACATCCGCACACTGCCGCTCTCATACATCCGCACACTGCCGCTCTCATACATCCGCACACTGCTGCACTCATACATCCACACACCACCGCACTCATACATCCACACACCGACGCAGTTATACAGCCGTACACTGCCGCTCTCATACAGCCGTACACTGCCGCTCTCATACATCCGCACACTGCCGCTCTCATACATCCGCACACTGCCGCTCTCATACATCCGCACACTGCCGCACTCATACAGCCGCTCTCATACAGCCGTACAACCCCGCACTCATACATCCGCACACTGCTGCTCTCATACAGCCGCACAGCGACACGGTTATACAGCCGCACACCGTCGCAGTTATACAGCCGTACACTGCCGCTCTCATACATCCGCACACTGCCACTCTCATACAGCTGCACACTGCCGCTCTCATATAGCCGCACTCTTACAGCCGCACACTGCCGCACTCTTACAGCCGCACACTGCCGCACTCTTACAGCCGCACACTGCCGCACTCTTACAGCCGCACTTACAGCCGCACACTTCCGCTCTCATACATCCACACACCACCGCACTCATACATCCACACACCGACGCAGTTATACAGCCGTACACTGCCGCTCTCATACATCCGCACACTACCGCTCTTATACATCCGCACACTGCCGCTCTCATACACCCGCACATTGCCGCACTCATACAGCCGCTCTCATACAGCCGTACAACCCCGCACTCATACATCCGCACACTGCTGCTCTCATACAGCCGCACACCGACACGGTTATACAGCCGCACACCGTCGCAGTTATACAGCCGTACACTGCCGCTCTCATACATCCGCACACTGCCGCTCTCATACAGCCGCACACCGACACGGTTATACAGCCGCACACCGTCGCAGTTATACAGCCGTACACTGCCGCTCTCATACATCCGCACACTGCCGCTCTCATACAGCCGCACACTGCTGCACTCTTACAGCCGCACACTGCTGCACTCTTACAGCCACACACTGCCGCACTCTTACAGCCACACACTGCCGCACTCTTACAGCCGCACACTGCCGCACTCTTACAGCCGCACTCTTACAGCCGCACACTGCCGCACTCTTACAGCCGCACACTGCCGCACTCTTAAAGCCGCACTCTTACAGCCGCACTCTTCCGCTCTCATACATCCACACACCGCCGCACACCACCGCACGCATACAGCCGCACACCATCGCACTCATACAGCCGCACACCGACGCAGTTATACAGCCGTACATTGCCGCTCTCATACATCCACACACTGCCGCTCTCATACATCCGCACACTGCCACTCTCATACATCCGCACACTGCCGCTCTCATACATCCGCACACTGCCGCTCTCATACATCCGCACACTGCCGCTCTCATACATCCGCACACTGCCGCTCTCATACATCCGCACACTGCCGCTCTCATACATCCGCACACTAATGCTCACATCTATACATACATAGCCTCCATACATCTACACATCCAATCCCCGCGCAAGGGAACACTGAAGTCACTATCACTTTTCCCCGGGGTGTGACCACAGCCAACCACTACTCCGGCTACCTTCTTGTGACACCAAAATGCATCTTACCTATCATCAGGGTGGTGCTGCTGCTGGGGGCAGGTTGCTGCCTCAGTCTCCTGGTTGGTGCTGCGATTGGAGGGGGTACTGCTTCCCTGTGCTGCCACTGTCTCCCGGATCATCGTGCCGCTGGCTGAATTGCAGCTTGACGCTACTGCTGCCGGGAGTAACAGCTTCCTGACTGTTGTTGCTGGTGGCTGCCTACTGCTCATTGCCGCCGGAACACTGACCGGCTCTGCAGTGATGCTGGCGGAGGAGTAGTGGCGGTGGGGTGGGGGGGTGCCTGCTCCCTTCCCTCGAGCATGCCGCAGTGCAAAAAAAGAAATAATAAATAGAGAGCATACCAGGGTGAGAGTCTGTATGGATCACAGTGATTACACGGGGCACAGCATAAGGACACCTTGCTGTGAGGGGCTCTGCCCACACAGATTGCTGCACCCTCTCTGATGTCAGCCGCTGCCCTCTCGTTCTCTGGGCGGCCAGTTCCAGTGTGAGGTAGGAGAGGAAGAGAACACACAGGAGAGCAGCCCTGATATATAACAGAGGTAGAAGTTCTATAGGCAGCAGAGACGGAGACCAGCCAGCCAGTCTCCCAGTGCCCTGATCACTACACGCCGCCAGCACAGCATTACAGGAGGGTCCTATAGTGCTGCCCTGAGCTAACAGGTGTGTGTACCAAGTGTACCCCGTACAGTGTGCTGCGCCCTGGTGTCTCAGAGGGGTGAGGTCACCGTGCCGCTTTAGTATATGGCTTTTCCTTAGTACTGTACGTTACAGCCCTGCACTAGTAGTGGCAACTCTGCCCTATGTGAACCTGTGAGGTTATTTTCCTATTTACAGAATAACCGGGGAGAAGGCGGCCATATTGCGGCTCTCAAGTGAAGGCACTCTAGTACACCCCCTGCTGGCGGCCACTGCGCAGGCGCAACAAATTGAAATGCCCTATCTCTATAATGGGGCATATTTCTCTTAATTAAAAAAAAACCTGTAACTTTCTGAAAAACCACAACCCCAAAAGGCACTTCACTGGGACATGCTCTATCTAATAAAACAAACCCCAAGTCTTATTTATATATATATATATATGCACACACAATCATGTATATACATGCATATACATGTATACACAAATACACGTATGTACATGTTTATGCATGTATAATACACTGATAGAGTACATTATATTTATGAATTAATTGCTTCCCGATTCTGCAGCAGCATCATCAGCACCACCAGTGTTACTCACAGTCACTTCACACTGACTGCTGCATAACACATCACTTAATTTCCGGGCCGCCCGCCACCTGGTGAAGAGACATGGGAGATGAAGGACCAGCAGTGCCACGTTGAGCGGAAGTATTGTGAATTAGTTACCCACACACTCCTTGTGACACCTGCTCCACGTCTGCCCTCCCACCCGCCGCCCGGAACCCGCACTGACAAGTAAGTCTCAGCAGAATGTGTCTGCCGGCGGCTCCCAGTCCCCCCTAGAGGAACACTGCCAGTGGTGTGGCGGCCGCGGCACACTAGGACTGAGAGACCACAGCGGGAGGAAAGCACTGGTGGGCGGGAGGAGAGCATGGGCGGACATCACCACGTCACATCGCAAGGTGACGCCAGTCCCCCCAGTGAGGCCGCCGACGAATGCACTCAGCATAGTATTAGCAGCAGGCAGAGGGGGGGCGGGCGCAGCGGTGGTGGGAGGTACGGAAATGAGCTGCAGGCTAGGCTCCACCGATCACACACTCAGCGATCACTGTGCTACAGCAAGCGTGGCGTGCAGCGGTGCTGGACATTAGGGAGTGCCTGTGCGCACCAGGCACCCCCTGTACGCACGCCTATGCGCTACCACCCCCCATATGCCACACTACATCACTATGCTATAGCCCTCCCATATGCTGCACTTCATAATTACACTATACCCCCCATACAACATACTACATCACCACAATACACTACACTACTCACAATAAAATTAAAACATCCCAGTTCCTCATTCTTAATGAGCTCACGTGAGTTCTCTCCCCAACGGAGCTCCAGACCAAGTAACAATGAAGACACCAGCAGCATGTAGGGGGCAGGCCTGGTCCACTTGTCAGGAGAGAGCAGTCACTGGAGGGTAAGAAGGGGGCGGGGCCTAGTCCTACAGACGGGAGAGAGCAAGGTACAGGGGTAGAAGGGGACGGCTGATGTGACGAAGGGGGCGAGGCCTATTCTTACAGGCTTTCAAAATTCGACTTTTTAAAATTCGACATTTGACAAATTCGACTTTTCTGCAATGGTACAAATGCGGCAATTCGACAAAAGTATATTCAATTGAAGTTTGTAAATTCGACAACAGTGCTTTTAAACAGTAAATTCGTCATTTTCAATCCGCCACAGTTTGCTGGCGGAATCTAATAAAAAAATTTAAAAACATGTTTTTTTTGCTGTTTTTTTTTTTTTTTGTAATAGCATATCTATTTATATTAGAAGGGATTATGTACTTAGTTTGTCTTTTTTTGGAGGCACAAGTATTATTTATATATTTTTTAAAAGATTATTTTTCTTATTTTTTAAATGGAATGTGAAAGACCCGGAAAAAAAATTGCGTGGGGTCCCCCCTCCAAAGCATAACCAGCCTCGGGCTCTTCGAGCCGATCCTGGTTCTAAAAATCCGGGGGAAAAAACGGACAGGGGATCCCCCGTATTTTTAAAACCAGCACCGGGCTCTGCGCCTGGTGCTGGTGCAAAAAATACGGGGAACAAAAAGAGTAGGGGTCCCCCGTATTTTTTACACCAGCATCGGGCTCCACTAGCTGGACAGATAATGCCACAGCCGGGGGTCACTTTTATACAGTGCCCTGCGGCCGTGGCTTTAAATATCCAACTAGTCACCCCTGGCTGGGGTACCCTGGGGGAGTGGGGACCCCTTCAATCAAGGGGTCCCCCCCCAGCCACCCAAGGGCCAGGGGTGAAGCCCGAGGCTGTCCCCCCCATCCAAGGGCTGCGGATGGGAGGCTGATAGCCTTGAGAAAATTGAAAGAATATTGTTTTTTTCCAGTAGTACTACAAGTCCCAGCAAGCCTCCCCCGCAAGCTGGTACTTGGAGAACCACAAGTACCAGCATGCGGGAGAAAAACGGGCCCGCTGGTACCTGTAGTTCTACTGGAAAAAAAATACCCAAATAAAAACAGGACACAGACACTGTGAAAGTATAACTTTATTTCACACCTGCCGACACACACATACTTACCTATGTTGACACGAAGCAGTCGGTCCACTTCTCCAAGTAGAATCCACGGGTACCTGAAAATAAAAGATAATTATACTCACCTGATCCAGGTTCCAGATTAAATCCACGTACTTGGCAAAACAACAAACCGAACACCCGGACCAGACGGACTGAAAGGGGGCCCATGTTTACACATGGGACCCCTTTCCATGACTGCAGACATCCGAATCTCGCGAGAATCCAGACAGCGGGATGATGACGTTCGGGCGCGCTCGGGTTAGCCGAGCAAGGCGGGAAGGTTCGAACCTGCCTCGGACCCGTGTAAAATGGGTGAAGATCGGGGGGTTCGGATTCCGACAAACCGAATCCACTCATCACTAGTATGTACGTGTGTCTCAGGTGCCGTGCGCGTACGTACATGTCAGTGCCGTGCGTGCACGTACGTGTGTGTCAGGTGCCGTGCGTGTACGTACGTGTGTGTCAGGTGTTGTACGTGTGTGTGTGTGTGTGTGTGTGTGTCAGGTGGCGCGTACCTACATGTGTGTATGTCAGGTGCTGTGCATGTGTGTACGTACACGCGTGTATGTGTCAGGTGCCGCGCTTGTACGTGTGTGTGTGTGTGTGTGTGCCAGGAGCCGCGCGTGTACATGCGTGTGGGTGTCAGGTGCCGCGCGTATATGTACATACGTGTGTGTGTCAGGAGCCGCGCATGTACGTACATGTGTGTGTTTCAGGAGCCACGCGCGTGTGTGTGTGTCAGGAGCAACGCGTGTGCATACGTGTGTGTGTCAGGTGCCACACGTGTGTGTACGTACGTACGTACGTACGTACGTGTGTGTGTGTGTGTCAGGTGCCGCGCGTGTACGTGTGTGTCTGTGTGCCAGGAGCCGCACGTGTACATGCGTGTGGGTGTCAGGAGCCGCACGTATACGTACATATGTGTAGGTGTCAGGTGCCGCGCGTATACGTACATACGTGTGTGTGTCAGGAGCCACGCGTGTACGTACATGTGTGTGTTTCAGGAGCCACGCGCGTGTGTGTGTGTGTGTCAGGAGCCACGTGTGTGTGTGTGTGTGTCAGGAGCCACGTGTGTGCATACGTGTGTGTGTGTGTGTGTGTGTGTCAGGTGCCAAACGTGTACGTACGTGTCAGGTGCCATGCGTGTACGTGTGTGTGTGTGTGTGTGTGTCAAGTGCCGCGTGTGTACGTACGTATGTGTGTGCCTGGAGCCGCGCATGTACATACATGTGTGTGTGTGTGTGTCAGGTGCTGTACGTGTATGTGTGTATCTCAGGTGCTGCATTTGTATGCGTCAGCTGCCACGTGGGTGTCAGGTGTTGAGCGTGTATGTGTTTGTGTCAGGTGTCGCATCTGTATGTGTGTGACTGTCAGGTGCTGCGCGTGTATGTGTGTGTCAGGTGCTGCATGTATAAATGTGTGTGTTAGGTGCTGTTCATGTATGTGGGAGTGGCAGGTGCTGCATGTGTATATATGTGTGAGTGGCAGGTGCTGAGTGTGTATACGAGTGTGTGTGAGGTGCTGCGAGTGTATGTGTGTGTTAGGTGCTCTGAGTGTATATGATTGTGTGTCAGGTGCTGTGCGTGTGTGCGTTAAATGCCACATGTATATATGTGTGTCAGGTGCTGCGTGTGTGTGTGTGTGTGTGTCAGGTGCTGCATGTCTGTAAGTGTGTGGGTGTGTCAGGTGCTGCATGTCTGTGTGTGTGGGTGTGTCAGGTGCTGTGTGTGTGTGTGTGTGTGTGTCAGGTGCTGCATGTGTGTGTCAGGTGCTGCATGTCTGCGTGTGTGTGTCAGGCGCTGCATGTCTGCGTGTGTGTGTCAGGCGCTGCATGTCTGTGTGTCAGGTGCTGCGTGTGTGTGTGTGTCAGGTGCTGTGTGTGTGTGTCAGGTGCTGCGTGTGTGTGTGTCAGGTGCTGCATGTCTGCGTGTGTGTGTCAGGTGCTGCGTGTCTGCGTGTGTGTGTCAGGTGCTGCGTGTCTGCGTGTGTGTGTGTGTGTCAGGTGCTGCGAGTCTGCGTGTGTGTGTCAGGTGCTGCGTGTCTGCGTGTGTGTCAGGTGCTGCGTGTCTGCGTGTCAGGTGCTGCGTGTCTCCGTGTGTGTCAGGTGCTGCGTGTGAGTATGTCAGGTGCTGCGTGTGAGTGCGTGTGTCAGGTGCGTGAGTGTGTGTGTCAGGTGCGTGTGAGTGTGTGTGTCAGGTGCTGCGTGTGCGTGTGTGTCAGGTGCTGCGTGTGTGTGTGTCAGGTGCAGCGTGTGTGTGTGTGTCAGGTGCAGCGTGTGTGTGTGTGTGTGTCAGGTGCTGCGTATGTGTGTGTGTCAGGTGCTGCGTGTGTGTGTGTGTCAGGTGCTGCGTGTGTGTGTGTGTCAGGTGCGTGAGTGTGTGTGTGTCAGGTGCGTGAGTGTGTGTGTGTCAGGTGCGTGAGTGTGTGTGTGTCAGGTGCGTGAGTGTGTGTGTGTCAGGTGCGTGAGTGTATGTGTGTCAGGCGCTGCGTGTCTGTGTGTGTCAGGCGCTGCGTGTCTGTGTGTGTCAGGCGCTGCGTTTCTGTGTGTGTCAGGCGCTGCGTGTCTGTGTGTGTCAGGCGCTGCGTGTCTGTGTGTCAGGCGCTGCGTGTCTGTGTGTCAGGCGCTGCGTGTCTGTGTCAGGTGCTGCGTGGGAGGGGGGGAGGGTGGCCGGACACACAGCAGGGGAGGGGGGGCCGGAAACACAGCAGGGAGGGGAGGGTGGCCGGACACAGCGGGAGGAGTGGGGGTGGGCGAATACACAGCAGGGGAGGGGAGGGGAGGCGGCCGGACACACAGCAGGGATGGGGGGGTGGGTGGCCGGACACACAGCAGGGAGGGTGGGAGGGAGGAGGGGGCGGCCGGACACACAGCAGGGCGGAGGGCGGGGGGGGGTGGACGGACACACAGCAGGGAGGGCGGGCGGGGGGGGGATGGACGGACACACAGCAGGGAGGGCGGGCGGGGGGATGGACGGACACACAGCAGGGAGGGGGGGGGCGGACACACAGGAGGGAGGGAGGTGGGGGCGGACACACAGCAGAGAGGGAGGGGAGAGGGAGGGGAGGGGGAGACCGGACACACAGCAGGGCAGGCGGGGGGGGGGTGGACGTACACACAGCAGGGAGGGCTGGGGCATGGGGGGGGAAACACAGCAGGGAGGGCGGGGGCACGGGGGGGGGGAGAAACACAGCAGGGAGGGCGGGGGCCCGGGGAGGGAGAAACACAGCAGGGAGGGCGGGGGCACGGGGGGGGGGGGAGGTGGGAGAAAAACAGCAGGGAGGGCGGGGGCACGGGGGGGAGAAACACAGCAGGGAGGGCGGGGGGAGGTGGGGAGAAACACAGCAGGGAGGGTGGGGGGAGGTGGGGAGAAACACAGCAGGGAGGGCGGGGGGAGGTGGGGAGAAACACAGCAGGGGGACACTGCCAGCAGCACCCCGTCAGGAGCGACAGCAGCGGGCAGCCCACGGCACCACAGGCAGAGGAGACGCAGGCAGCCACCAGGGGCGGTCCGGCTGGCGGCCGCGCACACAGCGGGAGGGAGGGCACGGCCGGGAGGGGAGGGTGGCCAGACACGCGGGGAAAAGAAGCAGGGTACACAGTGGAGGGCTGCCTGACAATACTCACCCAGCGGTGTGCAGCTCCGGCGATCTCCTCCCGCTTCATGGACCTCAGTGACAGCCTCACACGCCGGGAACCGCTGGCTGTCCTCCTGCAGCTCCACGTGACTCCTTCCCTCTCCTCGTGCCCAACTGCCAGTGTATAGGTTACTACAGCTACTCTCTGTACACCCCCTGCTGGCGGCCACTGCGCAGCCGCAACAAATTGAAAAGCCCTATCTTTATAATGGGGCATATTTTACTTAATTAAAAAAAATATATAACTTTCTGAAAAACCACAACCCCAAAAGGCACTACACTGGGGCATACTCTATCTAATAAAACAATCCCCAAGTCTTTCTTTGTCCTCTATCCTGAGTTATGCCTTCCCAAAAAAATTCTCATTCACTATATGGGAAAACGTTGTCAAAATGCCAACAAGGAAGTAGCAGAAAAAAACTGACAGTTGGAACTTTAGGTTACTCCCAATTCCTAATTTTTTATTATTTTGCCCTGAAATTTGGCATGCAGCACCAGGTGACGATTCTACGCTCCCATGCCAAATTTCAGCTCAGTATGTCCAATCAGTTTTGAGGTGTAGCCCCTCAAATACCATGCCCCCATCACAGAAGTTCCCTATGGGAGAATTCCGTTTGTTCGATTCAGCCTTAATATAAGGGCACGACCGTGCCCTTATAATATATATATATATATATATATATATATATATATATATAAATATTGAGGGGTTCTAATCGACCAACAGTGTTTATACAGCTATTTAAACGAATAGTACCCAGTGTATAAAATATATATATACAATTTATTATAATCACAGGAGCCAATAAAAAAGAAACAATAATAAAAAAATTCTACAAATATTCACATCTGACATATACCAAAATAATTGGTTTCATAGGAACACAAAAAATAAATAAATACAAGATATACAAAGTATTAGGATAAAAGTGCATAAATATAGATAAAAGATATGTATATATCTTATCTTGGATAGAGGTCATCAGGTCACATGACATGCTATGAGGTCAGAACCAGGAAGTTAAGGATTGCTGGTATAAATAAATGTTTAGCTTTAGTCTGTCCCTACCCCTTGATGAAGTCTATCATAGACGAAATGCGTTGGGCTAACCCCTGATGACCTCTATCCAAGATAAGATATATACATATCTTTTATCTATATTTATGCGCTTTTATCCTAATACTTTGTATATCTTGTATTTATTTATTTTTTGTGTTCCTATGAAACCAATTATTTGGTATATGTCAGATGTGAATATTTTTATAAATTTTTATTATTGTTTATTTTTTATTGGCTCCCGTGATTATAATAAATTGTATATATATTTTTTATACACTGGGTACTATTCTTTTAAATAGCTGTATAAACACCGTTGGTCACTTAGAACCCCTCAATATTTTTCTATTTAAAACTATCTTCAGGGATTTACCACCCCTGTACTCCTGGGGAATAGCTGACGCCCATAGATTTGTGGAGCGTTACTTTATATATATATATATATATATATATATATTTTGAACTATTTATTACTTTTAATTGCCAGATAAACACATAGGCAATATTATCCTCACAAGTGGTGCAATTTTTTTTCATTCTAAACACATATATATATATATATGGATATTTACTTGTATGTGTATACATACATATAAACACACATGCATATATTTGTATGCTCCTTATTGTGTTTCATCCCACCATCTGTGAGGTCATTACTGACCCCCATCTTCCATATGTACTGTATTGTGCCCCAGTGCCTGTGTTTTCCCTATTATGCTGTTATGTTCGAGAGCCAGTGTCCAGGAGCCTGGAGAAGGTGCATCGGGGCTATGAGGAGTTGACGTGGGGGCACCCCATGGGAACTATAGTTACATCTGTATTCTATGTGCCTTAACATGACTAAATATTACACATGTCGGTACATAGGAAGTGCTGAGGCACTATGTGGTACAGCCTGAATAGACCTGCAGCAGCAGGCAGTGCAGTGTTAAAGGAGAAGATCACATACAGAGTCATCCTTCAGCTTTTTGCTTCATAAATTCAGTGGCACCTAAAGCAGTCTAATGGTTGAACCAGCCCTGGGAGGGACAAGCTCAAAGGGACAACCATTGGTGAGAAGATCATCTACTTTTGTGGCACTGTCTGCAATTTCACAGATCAGCCATATAAGGATATCTGTTTTTTTATCTTACGCTTTACTATGGTCTGAAAGTAATAATTCCAGCTTTAACCTACAGTACAGTATATTCTGAAAAGTATCTTACATATACATGGCTGCTTCACCAGAACTGCACAGAACCCTCCACTGTCTTAGATATACCCATGCAGCTGTTCACATCTGTTTGCTTAAGCTGAATAAACATTAAACATTAGTGACTTGTGGATTTGCTCACTTCTCCCATATTTCTTCCCTCTGTCTGCAGACAATCAGGTGGTTGGATCAATCTCTTCCAAACAACCTGCATAGCAGATGATAGACAGGTAGTGTATGCTGGCTCTTCACAGAATGCTCCTTGCTGTGGTCCCATGAACACACTCATTATACTCTTTAACCATTCTGCTCAAACTCTGTCTTTTTAGCTTTTACTTTCTGCAAATGGTTTATATGTTTGTCTTTTTGCAGCAGTAACATATTCCACATATGAAAAAATATGCATTAAACAAATACTGTACATGTCCAAAACAATTCTCCATGTATTCTTAAGAGGCAAGTTTAGATTTACTTAGTTGTATTTATATTTTAATGCTCAGAACAACAATAGAGTTACTGAAATAACCACTTTTTGAATCAATAAGTTTACAGTATATACTGTAATATATATATATATATATATATATATATAATAGAGATGAGCGAGTTCGGTTCTCCGAGATCTGAATCCCTCCGAACTTCACCTATTTTACACGGTTCCGAGGCAGCCTCAGATCTTCCCGCCTTGCTCGGTTAACACGAACGCACCCGAACGTCATCATCCCGCTGTCGTATTCTCGCGAGATTCGTATTGCATATAAAGAGCCGCGCGTCGCCGCCATTTTCACTCGTGCATTGGAGATGATAGCGAGCGTTCTCTCAGTTTCTGTGTTCAGTGTGCTGCAAATATCTGTGCTCAGTGTGCTGCAAATATCTACGTTCTCTGCCTGAAAATGCTCCATATCTGTGCTGCATTGTAGTTGTGCGTAGTATATAGAAGGAGGACAGTGCAGAGTTTGGCTGACCACCAGTATATATCTAGCAGTACGGTACAGTAGTCCATTGCTCTACCTCTGTGTCGTCAAGTATACTATCCATATCTGTGCTGCATTGTAGTTGTGCGCAGTATATAGTAGGAGGACAGTGTATAATTTTGCTGACCACCAGTATATATAATAGAGATGAGCGGGTTCGGTTTCTCTGAATCCGAACCCGCCAGAACTTCATGTTTTTTTTCACGGGTCCGAGCGACTCGGATCTTCCCGCCTTGCTCGGTTAACCCGAGCGCGCCCGAACGTCATCATGACGCTGTCGGATTCTCGCGAGGCTCGGATTCTATCGCGAGACTCGGATTCTATATAAGGAGCCGCGCGTCGCCGCCATTTTCACACGTGCATTGAGATTGATAGGGAGAGGACGTGGCTGGCGTCCTCTCCGTTTAGAATTAGAATAGATTAGAGAGACACTTGATTTACTAATTTTGGGGAGCATTAGGAGTACTCAGTAGTGTACAGTGCAGAGTTTTGCTGATAGTGACCAGTGACCACCACTTTTATTTATAATCCGTTCTCTGCCTGAAAAAAGCGATACACAGCACACAGTGACTCAGTCACATACCATATCTGTGTGCACTGCTCAGGCTCAGGCCAGTGTGCTGCATCATCTATATATATTATATATCTGTCTGACTGCTCAGCTCACACAGCTTATAATTGTGGGGGAGACTGGGGAGCACTACTGCAGTGCCAGTTATAGGTTATAGCAGGAGCCAGGAGTACATAATATTATATTAAAATTAAACAGTGCACACTTTTGCTGCAGGAGTGCCACTGCCAGTGTGACTAGTGACCAGTGACCTGACCACCAGTATATAATATTAGTAGTATACTATCTCTTTATCAACCAGTCTATATTAGCAGCAGACACAGTACAGTGCGGTAGTTCACGGCTGTGGCTACCTCTGTGTCGGCACTCGGCAGCCCGTCCATAATTGTATATACCAGTGACCTAACCGTGGTTTTTTTTTCTTTCTTTATACATACATACTAGTTACGAGTATACTATCTCTTTATCAACCAGTCTATATATTAGCAGCAGACACAGTACAGTGCGGTAGTTCACGGCTGTGGCTACCTCTGTGTCGGCACTCGGCAGCCCGTCCATAATTGTATATACCACCTAACCGTGTTTTTTTTTTCTTTCTTTATACATACATACTAGTTACGAGTATACTATCTCTTTATCAACCAGTCTATATATTAGCAGCAGACACAGTACAGTGCGGTAGTTCACGGCTGTGGCTACCTCTGTGTCGGCACTCGGCAGCCCGTCCATAATTGTATATACCACCTAACCGTGGTTTTTTTTTCTTTCTTTATACATACATACTAGTTACGAGTATACTATCTCTTTATCAACCAGTCTATATATTAGCAGCAGACACAGTACAGTGCGGTAGTTCACGGCTGTGGCTACCTCTGTGTCGGCACTCGGCAGCCCGTCCATAATTGTATATACCACCTAACCGTGGTTTTTTTTTCTTTCTTTGTACATACATACTAGTTACGAGTATACTATCTCTTTATCAACCAGTCTATATATTAGCAGCAGACACAGTACAGTGCGGTAGTTCACGGCTGTGGCTACCTCTGTGTCGGCACTCGGCAGCCCGTCCATAATTGTATATACCACCTAACCGTGGTTTTTTTTTCTTTCTTTATACATACATACTAGTTACGAGTATACTATCTCTTTATCAACCAGTCTATATATTAGCAGCAGACACAGTACAGTGCGGTAGTTCACGGCTGTGGCTACCTCTGTGTCGGCACTCGGCAGCCCGTCCATAATTGTATATACCACCTAACCGTGGTTTTTTTTTCTTTCTTTATACATACATACTAGTTACGAGTATACTATCTCTTTATCAACCAGTCTATATATTAGCAGCAGACACAGTACAGTGCGGTAGTTCACGGCTGTGGCTACCTCTGTGTCGGCACTCGGCAGCCCGTCCATAATTGTATATACCACCTAACCGTGGTTTTTTTTTCTTTCTTTATACATACATACTAGTTACGAGTATACTATCTCTTTATCAACCAGTCTATATATTAGCAGCAGACACAGTACAGTGCGGTAGTTCACGGCTGTGGCTACCTCTGTGTCGGCACTCGGCAGCCCGTCCATAATTGTATATACCACCTAACCGTGGTTTTTTTTTCTTTCTTTATACATACATACTAGTTACGAGTATACTATCTCTTTATCAACCAGTCTATATATTAGCAGCAGACACAGTACAGTGCGGTAGTTCACGGCTGTGGCTACCTCTGTGTCGGCACTCGGCAGCCCGTCCATAATTGTATATACCACCTAACCGTGGTTTTTTTTTCTTTCTTTATACATACATACTAGTTACGAGTATACTATCTCTTTATCAACCAGTCTATATATTAGCAGCAGACACAGTACAGTGCGGTAGTTCACGGCTGTGGCTACCTCTGTGTCGGCACTCGGCAGCCCGTCCATAATTGTATATACCACCTAACCGTGGTTTTTTTTTCTTTCTTTATACATACATACTAGTTACGAGTATACTATCTCTTTATCAACCAGTCTATATATTAGCAGCAGACACAGTACAGTGCGGTAGTTCACGGCTGTGGCTACCTCTGTGTCGGCACTCGGCAGCCCGTCCATAATTGTATACTAGTATCCAATCCATCCATCTCCATTGTTTACCTGAGGTGCCTTTTAGTTGTGCCTATTAAAATATGGAGAACAAAAATGTTGAGGTTCCAAAATTAGGGAAAGATCAAGATCCACTTCCACCTCGTGCTGAAGCTGCTGCCACTAGTCATGGCCGAGACGATGAAATGCCAGCAACGTCGTCTGCCAAGGCCGATGCCCAATGTCATAGTACAGAGCATGTCAAATCCAAACACCAAATATCAGTAAAAAGCCTCTTTTTTTCTTTGCGTCATGTGCTGTTTGGGGAGGGTTTTTTGGAAGGGACATCCTGCGTGACACTGCAGTGCCACTCCTAGATGGGCCCGGTGTTTGTGTCGGCCACTAGGGTCGCTAATCTTACTCACACAGCTACCTCATTGCGCCTCTTTTTTTCTTTGCGTCATGTGCTGTTTGGGGAGGGTTTTTTGGAAGGGCCATCCTGCGTGACACTGCAGTGCCACTCCTAGATGGGCCCGGTGTTTGTGTCGGCCACTAGGGTCGCTAATCTTACTCACACAGCTACCTCATTGCGCCTCTTTTTTTCTTTGCGTCATGTGCTGTTTGGGGAGGGTTTTTTGGAAGGGACATCCTGCGTGACACTGCAGTGCCACTCCTAGATGGGCCCGGTGTTTGTGTCGGCCACTAGGGTCGCTAATCTTACTCACACAGCTACCTCATTGCGCCTCTTTTTTTCTTTGCGTCATGTGCTGTTTGGGGAGGGTTTTTTGGAAGGGACATCCTGCGTGACACTGCAGTGCCACTCCTAGATGGGCCCGGTGTTTGTGTCGGCCACTAGGGTCGCTTATCTTACTCACACAGCGACCTCGGTGCAAATTTTAGGACTAAAAATAATATTGTGAGGTGTGAGGTATTCAGAATAGACTGAAAATGAGTGTAAATTATGGTTTTTGAGGTTAATAATACTTTGGGATCAAAATGACCCCCAAATTCTATGATTTAAGCTGTTTTTTAGTGTTTTTGGAAAAAAACACCCGAATCCAAAACACACCCGAATCCGACAAAAAAAATTCGGTGAGGTTTTGCCAAAACGCGTTCGAACCCAAAACACGGCCGCGGAACCGAACCCAAAACCAAAACACAAAACCCGAAAAATTTCAGGCGCTCATCTCTAATATATATATATAGCAGTACGGTACAATAGTCCATTGCTCTACCTCTGTGTCGTCAGTTATACTATCCATATCTGTGCTGCATTGTAGTTGTGCGCAGTATATAGTAGGAGGACAGTGCAGAATTTTGGGTACCACTAATATGGTGTGACATGTGTAAAATGGACTGCAGTGCTGACCACATAGTGCAGGGAGGGGTTGCTTAGCACATATAAACATACATGTTAGGATTAGAGATGAGCGGGTTCGGTTCCTCGAGATCCGAACCCCCCCCCGAATTTTACCAGCCTCGGATCTACCCGCCTTGCTCGGTTAACCCGAACACGCCCGAACGTCATCATCCCGCTGTCGGATTCTCGCGAGATTTGTATTCTATATAAAGAGCTGCGCGTCGCTGCCATTTTCACTCGTGCATTGGAGATTGAACGGAGAGGACGTGGCTGCATTCTCTCCCTGAAAAGCTTTGTAATCTGTGCTCAGTGTGCTGCAAGTATCTGTGCTCAGTGTGCTGCAAATATCTGTGCTCAGTGTGCTGAAAATATCTACGTTCTCTGCCTGAAAATGCTCCATATCTGTGCTCAGTGTGCTGCAAATATTTGTGCTCAGTGTGCTGCATTGTGGGGACTGGGGACCACCAGTATATAATTATAGTAGTACAGTACAGTAGGCCATTGCTGTATTTTGCAGCTCTGTGTCAAGTATACTATCTCTCTGCTGCATTATTGTGAGCAGTATATAGTAGGACAGTGCAGCATTTTGGTGACCAGCAGTATACATATAGTACAGAACAGTAGGCCATTGCTGTATCTTGCAGCTCTGTGTCAAGTATACTATCTTTGTGCTGCATTATTGTGAGCAGTATATAGTAGGACAGTGCAGCATTTTGGTGACCAGCAGTATACATATAGTACAGAACAGTAGGCCATTGCTGTATCTTGCAGCTCTGTGTCAAGTATACTATCTCTGTGCTGCATTATTGTGAGCAGTATATAGTAGGACAGTGCAGCATTTTGGTGACCAGCAGTATACATATAGGGGGTAATTCTGAGTTGATTGCAGCAGGAACTTTGTTAGCATGGTGGTCATTCCGAGTTGTTCGCTCGCTAGCTGCTTTTAGCAGCATTGCAAATGCTAGGCCGCCCTCTGGGAGTGTATCTTAGTTTAGCAGAATAGCGAACAAAAGATTAGCAGAACTGCTACTAAATATATTCTTGCAGTTTCTGAGTAGCTCCAGACCTACTCCTAGATTGCGATCAGCTCAGTCCGTTTAGTTCCTGGTTTGATGTCACAAAAACACCCTGCGTTCGGCCAGCAACTCCCCCGTTTCTCCAGACACTCCTGCGTTTTTGCCTGACACGCCTGCGTTTTTAGCACACTCCCGGAAAACGCTCAGTTACCACCCAGAAATGCCCCTTTCCTGTCAATCACTCACCGTTCAGCAGTGCGACTGAAAAGCGCTGCACAAACAACAGCAAAACTGCTACTTTTTAGTTAAATAACTAAGCGCATGTGCATTTAGCAACAAATTGCAGCATAGCGAAAATCGGCAACGAGCGAACAACGGAATGACCACCCATGTGCACTGCAGGGGAGGCAGATATAACATGTGCAGAGAGAGTTAGATTTGGGTGTGGTGTGTTCAATCTGCAATCTAAATTGCAGTGTAAAAATAAAGCAGCCAGTATTTACCCGGCACAGAAACAAAATAACTCACCCGATTCTAACTCTCTCTCTGCACATGTTATATCTGTCCCCCCCTGCAGTGCACATGGTTTTGCCCAACTGCTAACAAAGTTCCTGCTGCGAACAACTCAGAATTACCCCCATAGTACAGTACAGTAGGCCATTGCTGTATCTTGCAGCTCTGTGTCAATTAAACTTTCTCTGTGCTGCATTATTGTGGGCAGTATATAGTAGGACAGTGCAGCATTTTGGGGACCAGCAGTTTACATATAGTACAGTACAGTAGGCCATTGCTGTATCTTGCAGCTCTGTGTCAAGTATACTATATCTCTGCTGCATTATTGTGAGCAGTATATAGTAGGACAGTGCAGCATTTTGGTGACCAGCAGCATACATATAGTACAGTACAGTACAGTAGGCCATTGCTGTATCTTGCAGCTCTGTGTCAAGTATACTATCTTTGTGCTGCATTATTGTGAGCAGTATATAGTAGGACAGTGCAGAATTTTGGTGACCAGCAGTATACATATAATACAGTACAGTAGGCCATTGCTGTATCTTGCAGCTCTGTGTCACTTCTAGTATCCTGATCAGTGCTCAATATCTGCTGCATTGTTGGGACCAGTATGCATACTGTACTGTGCAACGTGTGTTATACACCTGGTGATTTTATACATCCTGTAATCTGTACTGAGCGATGTGTGAGATACACCTGGGGATTATACACCCTGTATACTGTACTGTGCAACGTTTGCGATACACCTGGTGATTAAACACCCTGTGTACTGTACTGAGCGATGTGTGAGATACACCTTGGGATTATACACCCTATATACTGTACTGTGCGATGTGTGTTATATACCTGGTGATTATACATCCTGTAATCTGTACTGAGCAATGTGCGAGATACACTTTGGGATTATACACCCTATATACTGTACTGTGTGATGTGTGAGATACACCTGGGGACTGTACACCCTATATACTGTACTGTGTGATGTGTGAGATACACCTGGGATTCTACACCCTATATACTGTACTGTGCGATGTGTGTGATACACCTGGTAATTAATTATACACCCTGTATACTGTACTGTGCGATGTGTGTTATACACCTGGTGATTATACATCCTGTAATCTGTACTGAGCGATGTGTGAGATACACCTGGGGATTAGACACCCTATATACTGTACTGTACGATGTGTGAGATACACCTGGGGATTGTACACCCTATATACTGTACTGTGTGATGTGTGAGATACACCTGGGGATTGTACACCCTATATACTGTACTGAGCGATGTGTGAGATACACCTGGGGATTATACACCCTATATACTGTACTGAGCGATGTGTGAGATACACCTGGGGATTGTACACCCTATATACTGTACTGAGCGATGTGTGAGATTCACCTGGGGATTATACACCCTATATACAGTACTGAGCGTTGTGTGAGATACACCTGGGGATTATACACCCTATATACTGTACTGTGCGATGTGTGTTATACACCTGGTGATTATACATCCTGTAATCTGTACTGAGGGATGTGTGAGATACACCTGGGGATTATACACCCTATATACTGTGCTGTGTGATGTGTTAGATAGACCTGGGGATTATACACCCTATTTTATATTATTATTATCCTTTATTTATATGGTGCCACAAGGGTTCCGCAGCACCCAATTACAGAGTACATAAATAATCAAACAGGAAAACAGTAATTTACAGTTGATGACAGTGTAGGACAAGTACAGGGTAAATAAACATAGTTACATCAGCAGATGCCACTGGAATAAATATCAGGTGGCAGAAGACTGCTGAATGTGGTACAGTTGAAGATTATTAAAGTAAGACAAAGGATAAGCACATGAGGGAAGAGGGCCCTGCTTGTGAGATTTTACAATCTAAAGGGGAGGGGTAGACAGACATGGGTGACACAGATGGGGTACATAGAGAATGTGGAACAGAGGGTTAGGATGAGATTTGGCTGGGTTTGGTGAAGAAGTGGACCCCCGGAAGGCACAAGTCAATACTTAACATTGCAACATTTTACTGGGCTATGCAGGAGAAAATTAAAAATAGGGGAAAATAAAAATAAAAAATAAGAATTGATAACTTCTACCGCTTTCAAAAAAGTCAATGGAAACTGAAATAATTGACAACTACCTCATGGAAGCCAGATACAGTATATCAAACAGTACTTAGCAGAGTTAGGAATGAGTGCTTATGAAATACAGTAACATTTTGTCATAATATTTCAGAAACTGCATGGCTGGTCTCTTGCACTCTTTTGCTCTAATATACCACCTGCTTTAGGATTTATATTCAAAAACATTTTGTCTCCATAATCCCAAAAAACGTCAGTCTTCTTGGAAAGTGGTTTGTTCCTTTGTAAGGGAAAGAGAACATACTTTCTCAAACAACGGTTTCTCAATTTCTTTTTCCTCTTTGAAGGGATTGTGGATTCGCAGGAATATCTGAGCATTTCTGTAATCAGAAAGCAGCGACTTTCTACAAATGTTTACGAATAATTCCACTGATTTTGTCAATTTCTTCCTGTGATTTGGACCAATAATACCATTGATTAGAACTAATAATTCCAGTGATTTTGTCATTTTCTTCCAGTGATTTGGACCAATAATTCCTTTGATTAGAACGAATAATTCCTGTGATATTGAGGTGGTTTTGTAGCTTAGCTTAGCCGTCCAGCGACCACAGTGCACCTTTTTTTCTCTTTTCTTTGCATCATGTGCTGTTTGGGGCCAATTTTTTTAAGTGCCATCCTGTCTGACACTGCAGTTCCACTCCTAGATGGGCCAGGTGTTTGAGCCACCCTCTTGGGTCGCTTTGCTTAGTCATCCAGCGACCTCAGTGCAAATTTTAGGACTAAAAATAGTATTGTGAGGTGTGAGGTGTTCAGAATAGACTGGAAATTAGTGGAAATTGTGGTTATTGAGGTTAATAATACTATAGGATCAAAATGACCCCCAAATTCTATGATTTAAGCTGTTTTTGAGGGGGTTTTGAAAAAAAACACCCAAATCCAAAACACACCCGAATCTGACAAATTTCAGGGAGGTTTTGCCAAAACACGTCCGAATCCAAAACATGGCCGCGGAACCGAAACCAAAACCAAAACACAAAACCCGAAAAATTTCCTGTGCACATCTCTAATATATATATACAAAAATGAAGTGCAAAAGAGCGCCTACTGGTGTTTAAATTTAAACTAAAAAATTTGATAATTCACCCTGTGAGACGTGAGAGAGTGTAGAGTTTCAGAGTATGACTTATCTCTTTACACGTCTTCAATTCTGATGACACTTTTGGTGCATGTAAATTAAAACAGAAAGAGAAATATAGTGTGTACTGTATAAACCAATTACTCTTAATTAGGAACCTAGCTGGTCCCAATAACCGAATGAGAGGAATGAGAGCATGGTAACATAAAAAGATATAACAATTTAATAAACAGTCCTGAAGCAAATGTAGGTAACAAACGTACAGGATAAACAAATAAAATCAGCTTATCTGTCCACTCTGGGACAATTCATGGTTTAAGCAGCAAATCCCAGTTTCATAAAATTATGGCGAATAAGTAAATATTCCTGAAGCAAATGCAGGTAACAAACGTACAGGATAATTGAATAAAAACAGCTTATCTGTCCACTCTGGGAAGTTCAGGGTTAAGCAACAAGTCCCAGTCCCAACGCATTTCTTCCTATGGCAACGGACTTCATCAAGGGGATGCATAATGAGAGCAGAGCAGGAGTTAAATAGCAAACATACAAGGGTCACATGGGACAGGAAGTGTGACATCACTTCCTGTCAGGAAATTGAGAACCGAGTTTATATGAAGATAAAGGGGACCAACAAAAGCAATCTAAAATAAAGGTCCAGATGGTGTAAGGCCCAGTATTGTTAAAGGGGATAAAGCAGTATAAAAACGAGTACTGAGAATGTCCTAAAATGTGGTATTGAGCCGCGATAACGTCACTTCCGCCGGAAACGTGTAAACCAGGAAGCCGGGAGTTGTCTCTCGTGGCTTTGAGGCGCAGGGTGAGTCGCGCCACGTCACTTCCGCCGGATGCTGATGTCGAGAACGGAGGCGGTAGTCATGGGAGACAGTGCTGGAACGCACTGTGGGCCGCAATTCGTCACTTCCGCTAGGACTTGCGGCGACGGAACGTAACTTCCGGTCTGGCTTTAGTGGAAAGGCTTGAGCAGTCTTATAGTCTTAGAGTCATTTCCGGGATATTGTGAAACGCACGGCCATTTTACTATGGTTTTCTTCAGGCCAATTCATACTTTAAAATGTACTGAAACGCACAGCCATTTTTAGACAAAGAAATAATAATGAAATATATTATTCAGAGATTTATTATTAATGCACATATAGTATATTAATATTCATAATGATGTGAGTCACATAATATAGTGGTGATTTATACAGAAATACAAGATAAGTGTGTATAGAGGTGGAGGCATGAATCTAGGATGGAAAGCAAGTGAAAAATTGAGTGTACAAGAGGTGATTGTGATATAATATGAAATCCAATACTATTGGAGAGATAGTGTTCATAAAAAAGGGGCAATTTCGAAACCTTCATTAAAGCCAAGGGGTGAAAGTGTCTGTAGTTCAAAGATCCAAAACATTTCTCTCTTGGATAACTTGTTCAGAATATCACCACCTCTTTCTCCCAGTTCAACAGTTTCGATACCTTTGAAAGTCATTTCCTCAGGGTTTGACCTATGTGTTTCATGAAAATGCCTGTAAATTGCATGTGTAGTTATCTTGTTTTTGATATTTCTTACATGCTCCCGAATACGCAATTTAAGTACTCTTTTGGTTTTCCCAATATATTTTAAGCCACATGGGCATTCCAGGAGATAGATAACCATTGTGGAATTGCAGTTTATGAAATGCTTGATTGTATACTCCCGAGAATTTTTGCTGTTTGAGAACTTTTTCCGATCCCGATGGACCAGTTTACAAATATTGCAGCTTCCGCATTTATAACAGCCCTGGCATTTTTTTGTCTGGTGGGTTATGACAGGTTTAAGTAGGCTTGGTGCCAGGATCTCTTTTAGGTTCATTGTTTTCCTGTATACTATTTGGGTTTGAGGAGGCAGTATATCTCTTAGAACCGGATCCATCATTAAGATATTCCAATGTTTATTGAGAGACTGGCGGATGATTTTTTCATGGCAGTTGTAGGTTGTGATGAATGGGGCTGTGAACTTTTTCTCCGTCAGATTAGTATCTGTCAAGTTGTTAAGTTCTGGATTGGTACGTGTTTTTGTTAAGGCTTTTTCAATGACATCCACTGGGTACTCTCTTTCTTTGAATCTATCGGCGTAGATTCTAAGTTGTTTGTCTTGGTCCTCAATGGAGCTGCAGTTTCTCTGTATCCGGTGAATTTGGTAATATGGTATATTAGTTTTCCAACTCTGTTGGTGACAGCTTTTGAAATGAAGATAGCTGTTAGTGTCCACTTTTTTGATGTGGTTACAAGTTGTGATCTTTAGGTCTTTTGAGGAGAGTGTCAGGTCCAGAATTCTATTGAATCCTGGTTATGCTTCTCGGTGAAATTTAGGTTAAACTGGTTAGAAGAGATGTTTTGAAAAAATTCCAGAAAAGATGATTCTGTACCATCCCAAATGATGATGATGTCGTCAATATACCTTTTGTACAGTATCAATTGGCTGGTAAATGGATTGTTCGAATGGATGTGTTCCTCTTCCCAGTTCCCCATCAGTAAATTTGCAAAGCTTGGTGCGAAGATTGTCCCCATCGCGGTGCCGCACATCTGTAAGAAGAAGTCTTTGAATTTGAGTTAATTGTGACTTAAGATAAACCGGATTAAGTCACAAATAGCTTCTCTATGTGTTGGCGTCAGTTCCATATCTCTGTCTATGAATTTTTTTACATGCTGTGATTCCAGTCTCATGGATGATACAGGTGTACAGACTTTCTACGTCAATTGTGACCCACCAGTAGGTTTCTTTCCAAGAGCCATTTTTAAGGATGTCTAACACACTTTTGGTGTCTTTGAGATATGATGGTAATTTTACCACATATTTACTTAGAAAGACGTCAATATATTCCGACAGATGTGATGTGAGGAAATCAATCCCTGCGATGATGGGTCTTCCTGGGGGCTTTTGCAGATTTTTATGTATTTTCAGCAGAAAATAAAATATAGGAATGACCGGGGAGGATGTCATGAGGAATTGATATTCATCCTTATCCAGTATCTGACAGCGTAAGTAATGTACCAATAGGATTCTTAGTTAATCGATATAGTGCATGGTAGGATCTTGTTGGAGTTTTTTATAGGAGTTGGTGTCATTCAGAAGATGTAGTGCTTCTTTTTCATAGGCTGGTCTATCCATAATTACTACTCCACCTCCCTTGTCGGCTTGTTTGATGACGATTCCTGTATTGCTTTGTAGTTCTTTGAGTGCTTGCTTTTCCTTTTATATATATATATATATATATATATATATATATATCTGGCTCTGGGGCTGGCACTCACTTGATACAATTTATTCGCTGCCGGTGCCATGATACCATCCTCCTTAGTGCGGCACTCCTGACTTCAAAATATACACGACTCAGCACCCACTGCTGAGTCATGTATTTTGTGAAGCCAGGAGTGCCGCACCAAGGAGGAAGGTATATATATATATATATATATATATATATATATAAAAACAAATACATAGACTGCGCAGATGAATGTACTCACAAATTATTTCAAATAGAATTAGATAAAAAGTCTTTGTTTGATGTATAATGCCGTCAGTTACTGGGAGCCATTCCACTGGCTCAATACATGTGGAGAAAACAAAGAAAGGAAGGTGCATCCGTGAGTAACAAGTAAAATCTTTACTAATAAAAAGTACAAGCTCACATACATCAAGGTATACGTTCACCGGCTCCAATCTCAAAACCCCCGTAGAGGTTCCTCCGGAGTACATCTAACAGTGTCCTGAGATATATTCTGATCTGCGATAAAAACCACATGTATGTTCAGCTTGGCCACACCCCCCCTGATGAAGTCTGCTGTGACGAAACCAGTCGGGTGTTAGAGCAAAGCACTGGGCGCACAGATCAGGACCCTGCTGTTCGAGTGTGGCACAGGTGGATGATGACCGACGGCGTTTTCGTCTCAGGACACTATTAGGTGTACTCCGGAGGCACCTCAGCGGGGGCTTTGAGAATGTAGCAGGTGAACGTATACCTTGATGTATGTGAGCTTGTACTTTTTACTAGTAAAGATTTTACTTGTTACTCACGAATGCGCCTTCCCTTCTTTGTTTTCTCTCTCTCTCTCTCTATATATATATATATATATATCTATATATATATATAAATATACAGATGTAGCTATATTCATCCAGCCTGCAGCTTGCCATATTTGTGGCAAGCCAGGCATGGCAAGTGTGCCCACAAATAAGATACATGTCTGTCTAAGTTTGTGTGCCCATAGGAATACATGGGCAGCGTACTAAGGTTCAGGTCAGCTAAATAAGGTCAGCGTACAATCCAAATGGATAAACAAATGTTCTTACCAAAAAGTATGAATCAATGCCTTGTTGAAGAGAAAAAAACAAATGACCTTTGATATAAAATCCTTATACTTTAGTTTCAGAGAAGGCTTAAGGAAAAGTCTTCATAAGGTGATTACTACTGAATGGAGGAATCAGAGACATCAGAGGATGATGTGTTTGTATTGTGGCAAACCTGGTAAATCTGTAGACATGTGCCTTACTACTGGGAGTAAGGCGAATATTGTACAGTACATTGTAGTACTGGTTTGAATCCCAAAAGTAAGTAGCAAAACACGGTTTCTTCACATTCATCCTTATATGGATAAAGAAGAGATAGCAAAGGGAGGCCATTCATAACTCAGTACAACAAAGAAAATCGATAAATAACCAAAATACTAGATAAACACTGGCCTATTCTTCTAAAAGATCAGATTCTTGGACCCTCGCTCCCTCCTAAACCACGAGTAGTATTTAGAAGGGCCAAGAATCTAAAGAGTATTCTAGCACCAAGTACGATAAAATCAACAAAATCCATCATTCAACCTAGGTCAAACCTCCTAACTGAAAAAACTATAGGTTGTTTCCCATGTAATCGTTGCATATGTTGCAAGTTCATGGAGAAATCCACTTTTTCCTGGAAATATGAAAATGGAATAGACTATACTCTAAAAGATAGAGTCAACTGCAACAGTGAATTTGTAATCTACAGAATAACTTGCAGTTGCAGTCTAATGTACATAGGAAAAACAAAACGTAATGTTAAACTTAGAATTCAGGAACATCTATGAGGCATAAAAAACAAAGTTACCAATCACAATTTACCACGTCACTTTGCAGAAGTACACAACTCTAACGTTAAAGATTTGAAATTCACCATATTAGAACAGATTAAATTAGGTCCAAGAGGAGATGACAAAGAACGTTTACTCTCCAGAAGAGAATCCTTTTGGATTTTCACTCTAAATACTCTTCATCCGAACGGCCTCAATGAAAACATAGACATCATATCATTTCTTTAACCAATCTATCTGTATTTATATTTAGAATAAAACTCTGTGAGTATTTATAGAGTGGGTAGCAACAACATGTATATTATAGTCTCAAGAGGGAATGTGTTTAGATTCCAACTGTTCTTAGATCTTTTTTCAACTGCATAAGAGATGTAAAACTGAGGCCCATAAATGCAAAGCAGCCAAGCAGAGGAGGGAGTGGCGGGGGGCATGACCTTTATTTTTATTTATTTTTTTCTTCTCTCTCTCTCTCTAGAGATACTACTTTAAGTCACTCATTTTAGATCACATATCACAAAAGGCTCTAAACTAAGCCAACACTTATTTAGGGAATCAATATTTAGTTCACTTCACATCAATAATATAGACTGCACATTATAAAGGACTATTAGCCAACACTTAATACAACCCAACACACCAGCAATTTATCGAAATCACATACATAAAGGGTTCAATTAGCAATTTATTTTCCACCACTCAATATATCTTATTTAATTTCTTTATATATTGTGAAAGGTTTCTTTATGAAACTATAAGTCTCCCTTTATAGTCCCAGTCTAGACATTAAGAAGAGCATACACATACATCTGTAGTCCCCACCATGGGATTCCACACTTAAATCACAATCGATTGAATTGATATTGGAAATGATTCCATATATATGTATCACATTTTAGATATAGTTATATATTCAGAAGCAATCGATTCTTAAAGTATTCTCCACCGAAACAGGTTTTTTGTGTAAGACAAATAAATATACATTAAACTACTCTTTTTAGTATTATTTTTATTATCATTTTATGTCTGATACACAAGTTTGATGGATTGAGTTAGGGGCGTGGCCAGCGGCTGGCGGACCAGTGTGTCCAGGGGCGTGGCTGACCACCGTGGGATGTGTACGAGTGGACAGCCGCGCCCCACCAAGGAGGTACTGGGGACGCGCCACACATTAGATGAAGATGGACGAAGGTGGAGCGTCATTGGCATGTAGTTTAAAGCAATAAGGGAACTGTTGCTCAGTTGCATGTTAATGACGCCTAATGCGTCAGGAGGCGTGTCGCGGGTATGTGGCACGGCGCGGGCTCACGACGCATCAAGTGTCGAGGGGTCCAGGGTGTTTCACGTGCCTGTGACGCGCCACATAGGAAATAGAAGGTGCGGCCAGACGGGGAATAGACGCCCTGTACTCAGTACAGGGGGCGTCTAGATCATCATGGATACCGCCTTAGTGAGCGGAGGCCATAATAATAATAACAACACATCCCTCTTTTCTAATGTCAGAGTACTAATGGAACCAATAGCCAGCTGGAACGCATGCTGGAACACATACCGGAAGTATGCTTTTCCAGCCAGGTGTGGGCTATTCAAAAACATCTATAAGTCTTTCAATTATACACTGTGGGCTCTATTATAACCCAAGCAGGACTTTCAGTTGGAATCCCAAATGGAAGTCAGCTGCATCCATACAAAATACAAATCAAGCTCAATCATTCATTTAGAAATAATTTAACTTCTAAATGGTTTGTAATTAAAGGAAGTGATGTAACTATGGGAGCAGCTTAAATAGCAACTGTAGCAATTACAGCTTCACTCTGCCACTTCCATTCACAGCCAGAATCTCTCAGGGTGAGTTCACATTTTATACTTTATCTGCTTGCTTTGCTTTTGGAGGCTTCACTTAATCACTATGGATGGAAACCTTTTTGTTCATTTGATCTGTAGAAATAAGTTTAATTGATGTTGCTAAAGATAAAACAATGTCCCTTTTAAACAACAATGTTTTTGTATATTACTTTTGTTTGCTTTATATCCTGGAAGTCTGAACCAATTATTATTATTTCTGTGTGTCCAGTTTTCTTGAAAACTTGAATTACTATGGATATAACTTTCTTACCTGTATGATCTCTGGAAGATAATTACTACTGAGATCTCTTTGCTGATAAAATATACTCCCTTTGATTAATGTTTTCATTGTTTAATCAGTGACAATGTTTCTATTTTTTAAAAGATCCATTCTGTGAGTTTTACTGAGGAGGTTTTCATTGCGTTGTGATTGTCAAATCAGCTTTATACTTTTTGGTATGTACATCTATTTATGCCTTGAATATGATCTCCAAATGACTGACACACCTTTCATTAATAATTAATTAAATTCTGATTTCTTTTTTTTCTAGAAGTATTTTTTCCTAGAAGTATTCTATATACGGGCTAATACCTGAATCAGAAATAGTCCTGATTGTAAGAACTGGATATCTTATACAGGTATGTGCTTAATGGATCAGGTTATTGGTAAACATTAGAACCATTAATATAGATTTCCCTTTTTTCCTTAATAATCGGTATATATGTGAATTTTCCCCTTTCTAGGCAGTGCGTCAAAATCTGACTGCCAGTATTTTTTAAGGGAACCTCAATCAATAATCCCTATAAGGAGCTCCACAAAGGAGTTTCGAATAATTATCTTTAAGGTATGTTCTACTTATCAATAAAATAGATTACACCCCTCAATTCTCCCTAATATTGGCTTATATCAGATCCCTTGTTTCCTCCCTATTAGGCAGAATTTTATATCTAGGACCATTAGGATTCCTAAAAGGAACCACCAAGAAAGCTCCTATCAGGAGCGAACTTAAGAGAATCCTTTTTTATCACTATATCCAAGGTATGCCCCGACATTTTTATTAGAAATTTCTTGAGTAGTTATAAAACACATTTATTAATGTGTTTTTTCATTCACCATTTTAGGTTGTGATTCTCCACACACAAATCTATTAATGGCAAATAAGCCTGTTTTATATATTTGGTAGGTACCTTTTTTCTAAATTCTCATACCATTTATTTTCTTTGCTCTTCAAATTTTGGACATCAGTCCTTATAAACTAAATTCATTCTTTTTATTCATCCCCAAACAAGTTACCCCTGATGAAATCGATAAGATTAAATGCGTTGGGTTTGTCAGTCAGGAGTTTCCAGCATAGTTTGTGAAGATACTCCCTCTTAAGCTCGCACCTTGAAAAAGGTGAGGGAGTATCTAGAGTTAAAGACCACACAACAAACATACTGGTTATCCTTTATTGTCATCATTTTAAACACATCTTTGTGAACACTATATGAGGAATTTTATGTGAAAACTGTATTTGTTTTAACATGTGTTATTAAAACAATTTTTTACTAATTGGCCTCGGGCCTCTTGTTTGGGTGACCATCTTGGTGAGGTGTGGCCGTTACAGGTTCCCAGATACAAATCTTCTCCAGTATTCAATTCTGACTTATGGAAACAACACTGGAAGAATCAGTGTAGATACAGTCTTATTTAGCGCACTTGGGAAACTGTTTTTTATTTTATATATATATATATATATATATATACATATATATACAGATGTAGCCAATCTCAAAACCCCCGTAGAGGTGCCTCCGGAGTACATCTAACAGTGTCCTGAGATATATTCTGATCTTCTATAAAAACCACATGTATGTTCAGCTTGGCCACACCCCCCCCTGATGAAGTCTGCTGTGACGAAACCAGTCTGGTTGTTAGAGCAAAGCACTGGGCGCACAGATCGGGACCCTGCTGTTCGAGTGCAGCACAGGTGGATGATGACCGACAGCATTTACGTCTCAGGACACTATTAGGTGTACTCCGAAGGGACCTCAGCGAGGGCTTTGAGAATGAAGCAGGTGAACGTATACCTTGATGTATGTGAACTTGTACTTTTTATTAGTAAAGATTTTACTTGTTACTCACGAATGCGCCTTCCCTTCTTTGTTTTCTCTCTCTCTCCCCCTCTCTCTCTCTCTCTCTCTCTATATATATATATATATATATATATATATACATACATACATACATACATACATACATACATACATGTGTAGCTATATTCATCCAGCCTGCAGCTTGCCATATTTGTGGCAAGCCAGGCATGGCAAGTGTGCCCACAACTAAGACACATGTCCGTCTAAGTTTGTGTGCCCATAGGAATACATGGGCAGCGTACTAAGGTTCAGGTCAGCTATATAAGGTCGGCGTACAATGCAAATGGATAAACAAATGTTCTTACCAAAAAGTATGAATCAATGCCTTGTTGAAGAGAAAAAAACAAATGACCTTTGATATAAAATCCTTATACTTTAGTTTCAGAGAAGGCTTAAGGAAAAGTCTTCATAAGGTGATTACTACTGAATGGAGGAATCAGAGACATCAGAGGATGATGTGTTTGTATTGTGGCAAACCTGGTAAATCTGGAGACATGTGCCTTACTACTGGGAGTAAGGCGAATATTGTACAGTACATTGTAGTACTGGTTTGAATCCCCTAAGTAAGTAGCAAAACACGGTTTCTTCACATTCATCCTTCTATGGATAAAGAATCACTTTATGATTTATTGATTAGCTGTCAGCTAGACAGCTGTGAAGAAGATCACAATTAAGAGGTCTTTGAGACAGTGGACAGTGAGAAGTCATTGATATCCGAACTATCATAATTCTAAATGTTTTGCGTTATTTATCAAGTCTACATTGAATTCTAATTATTCCTGTTTGTGCTCTCATGGGCATCTGAGACTTTAATCAAGCAATATTAGGAGGCTTAACATCTCTTATTACTATTACAGTCCGCATTACTAACATCTGCTGCATTAGCATGGTATATACTGTATTGGTTTGGGACAATACAGTCTGACTAATTAAAATTTGAGATTACTTTTATTGGAGTTGGATTCATTCATATTATTTGTGCATGGAAAATCATGGTAGTTAAGAGTGTAATCTGTTGCAAACATTCTCATATTGTGTTCCAGTTTCCATCAAGTGTAACTGTACAGCAGGACTGGAGTAATAATAATCAAGGTTTTGGACAGACTGTGCTCCCTGTGAGGGTACATGTAGTACTGCTGGTCTGCAGCTGTGGGGAGGTAGGGTAATCTTCAATTCCTACTATTTGTGGAAAACTGTGCAATGTAAAGAGTTGCCCTAGTGCATGACTAGCAGTAACACAGATGGGTATGTTTTACACAAAACTCTTTAAAGATAGATGTATAAACAAGTAGAATATATATATATATATATATATGTATATATATATATATATAATTGTATAATTGAATGTATTTAAAATAAAAGATATAGCATTTATGTACATACAATGATGATTAAAATATTCAGGCTAATACCGGTATACAGGTCGCAGGTGGAGGGGAGGTTGGAGAAAAAGGAAACAAATGAGGTAGGGAAAAAAACAAAATAAAAACAAACCCGTTTAAAATGGTGCAGGGAGTACTTTTCCGTATGTGGTGTAAATGAAGGTATGTATCACATATGGGGGTCGATTCTATTCGGCAACTAATGAATAGCGCCGGGAATTAGCTCCCGACGCTATTCAATTCAGCAACTAATTACCTGCAATTGTCGGGAATTCTTCTCTCATTCCCGGGGGATGAGAAGAGAAACCCGACAAAAGTGCTGCCTCGCGGCCGGCGCGAGGCTGATTCTGTCGGGAATCAGCCTCGCGCCGGGGAGTTAAGTCGGAGAATGCCCGTTCTCCCGACAATTCAACCTGTTTTGTCGGCGAGCACGGGCCATCGCCGACGTAACTAGTTGCTGAATTGAATAGCGTCGGGAGCTAATTCCCGGCGCTATTCATTAGTTGCCGAATAGAATCGACCCCATGGTGTTCAATCACTGGTGGTAACAAGTGGGGGTTGCAGGTTGTAAAGGTGAGTCTTAGTTCACTATAAGTCCTTCAGAAATGTACCTTAAAGTCCAAGGAAAAGGGTGCAGAGTAGGTTATGCCGGCAAAACATGGGTTTTGGTACCAGTTATTAGGTAGGGTTCCGCAGCAAGTACTCCCTCCAATGCGTTTCTTCTCTAAGAGGCTTCTTCAGGGAATACCCCCACCCCCATAGCATGTGACATACAGTCCCTCACTTACACTGTGACTGCTGCCACTGTTGCAACAAATGTTAAGGCAGCAGGTGGCATTGGCAGGTGTGTTGTATGGTAGTCAGTGTCACATGGTTGGGTGCCAGATGCTGCTGAGGGACTGGGGGGGGGAGATGTACTAATCCTTGGAAAGTGATAAAGTGGAGAGAGATAAAGTACCAGTCAATCAGCTCCTAACTGACATTTTTCAAACACAGCCTGCAACATGGCAGTTAGTATCTGACTCTATGGTACTTTATGTCTCTCTGCTTTATCTCTCTCCCAGGCTTAGTACATCTTTCCCTGACTCTGGCTGGTGGTGGCAGTGCGAGGCCTGCAGAGTGTGGGCAGTGGATGGTCCGGTTGTGAGTGAGCTGAACACCTGCGAAAGCCTGAGCTGCTGGAGGGACCTGCACGGAGGAGACTGTGAACCAAGGGGGTGAGGGACTTATGGATGGCAGTGCTGGTGGTGAGGTCAGGTGCATGGTGTCATGTGGTTTGTGATGACATTCAATGACAGTTGATATATATATATGTATATATATATATATATATATATATATACATACAGGTTGAGTATGCCATATCCAAATATTCTGAAATACGGAATATTCTGAATTATGGAATTTTTTGAGTGAGACTAAGATAGTGAAAACTTAGTTTTCTGATGTCTCAATGTACACAAACTTTGTTTAATACACAAATTTATTAAAAATATTGTATTAAATGATCCTCAGGCTGTGTGTATATGAAACATAAATGAATTGTGTGTATGTACACAAACTTTGTTTAATGCACAAACTTATTAAAAATATTGTATCAAATGCCCTTCAGACTGTGTGTATAAGGTGTATATGAAACATAAATGTATTTTGTGCTTAGACTTAGGTCCCATCGCCATGCTGTCTCATTATGGTATGCAATTATTCCAAAATACGGAAAAATCCGATACCCAAATTACCTCTGGTCCCAAGCATTTTGGATAAGGGATACTCAACCTGTATATATTATGCATGTTTTTGGAAGCTAATTTACTTTTACTATGTGTTTTGGGTTTGTTTTAAGAGTCTGCAATTTAACGATTCACATGTCTATTTACCAGATGTAACACTTCTGTGATTAATATGGATGGTGTTATTATTAATGCAGTCATTATGACAGTAACCCTCTGCCTCTCCACTGAGTCACTTTCTCCCCATCACCCTCTTTCTCCTGTCACCCTCTGCCTTTCCAAGGCATCACACTTTCCCTGTCATATATATATGGCATTCCTTTTGAGGCCATGCACCTTGTTGCAAGACCACACCCTGTAGCAAAACCACACCAACTTTTGCAGAAAGGTGCACACACAAATACCCCCTCCCTCTTCCCCTGTCATTTTGCCACCCCTGTCATGATGTTCTGTATCTGCCGCTGCAAATTGGGGTTCATGGACAAATGAGTATTACTTGATGCACATTCCCTTTCATTATCCCACCACCAACATTTTTCATCACCTCTGTTCCATTTTTCAACAAAGCTGAATTAAATTTAATATGTTATTGTTATGTATGGTACTTCTAGGTACTGATGTTCTGTTCTCAGTACTTAAAGCCCTGAGAAACTTTTTTCTTATTTCTGCTATTACTTATAGGTCTCTTGCTTTTGTCAAGTTACATCAGGGTTCTGATTTGGAGTTGAATGTAAGTCCTTTTGAGACTTACTGCATGTCAAATTAGCCGCACAGAATATTCAAACAATGGGCCTTATTCACATATGATCGCAGCTTCAGTGGAGTCACAACTGAGTGACTATTGGTAGACTGCACAAGCATCACAACCATAGTGCACACATGCCAAGGTACCATTGTGATACCGCTTGCAGTCCCAGAGTGATTGACAGGAAGAGACCATTTGGGGGAGGTGACAGGGAGTGTCTGCAAAAATGCTGTTGTGTTGTGTATTATGTGGACACGCAAATAGAGCATTCCACTTTGTTATGCTTGCAATATTAACTTACATGTATCTTTATTATACACCTTCAAAGAGGCATACAGTACAGTATCTAATGCACTTCGATAGGGCCTACAGTAAATGAAGTTTCTGAATTGATGATGATGATCCTCTCATGACTCCACTTCCCCCACTTCCACTAACTGTAGGTGTCCCCAAGGTTCTGTTCTTGATCCTCTCCTTTTCTCTCTCTATATATCCTCTTTAGGTGAACTCATTAGCTCTACTGACTTCCAACATCATCTCTATGCTTATGATACTCAAATCTACCTTTTCTCCCCTGACCTCTACCCCATTCTCTTTACTTGTATCTCCAACTTTATCTCTGCTACAATATCTCTTCTTGGATGTCCCAGTACTTTCTTAAATTTAACATGTCTAAGACTGAGCTGGTCATCATACACCCTCCTGTACAACCTCACCTACCACAATTTAATTATCTATTGATGGCACTACTATCTTCTCCAGACCCCAAGTGCGCTGTCCTGGAAATTTGTTTACTCTTCCTTCAATCCACATATTCTGCACCTCTCACAAACTTGCCATTTTCATCTCAAAAATATTTCCAGGATCAGACCCTTTCTCACCCGGATGCTACGAATACCCTTATCCACTCACTGGTAAACTACAGACTGGACTACTGTAATCACCTCCTATTTGACATCCCTGAGAAATGACTCTCTCCACTTCAACCTACCCTAAATGCTGCAGCCAGGCTGATTTATTTCACCAAATGCACTACTGTACATCCACCTCCTCTCTCCTAAAAGCCCTTCACTGACTTCCCTTCCCTTTAAGAATACTATTCAAGCTTCTCACACCCACTTACAAAGCCCTTACACACTCCTCTCCCATTTACATCTCTGACCTTATTTCCCTTTAAACTCTCACCTGTCTTCTTCGCTCCACTAACACATGCCACCTCTCCTGTCTACTGATTACTTCTTGCTATTCCTTCCTCTAATATTTTCCATTTCTTTGGAAATCTCTAGCTCTCCCCCTCAAACTCTCCCCCCACCTCTCTAAAAAACTTCAAACAGGCTACCAAGACCCACTTTTTCACTAAACCCAGCCAAATGTCATCCTAACCCTCTGTTCCACACTCACTGTCTACCCCATCTGTGTCACCCCTCTCTTTTAGCATCTAAGCTCTCTTCCCTCATGTGCTTTTTGTTCTCTAACTTAAACCATCTTTGACGGTACCAAATTCTCTTCCTTCCTGATACTTATTTTAGTGCTGTCTGCTGATGCAGCTATGATTATGTACCCTGTACTTGTCCTATATTATCTTCAACTATAAGTCACTGTTTTCCTCTTTTGCTTAAATGTTTATGTACTCTGTGATTGGGCGCTGCAGATGCCTTGTGGCGCAATATAAATAGAGGATAATAATAAATAATAACAATGATGGATGCATCTTTGCTCCAGACATCTTTGTATGGTAAATTTTATGTTTCGCATATCTTAGAACAAGTGTGGCTCAATACACAGCTGCAGAAACACATGTTGCAAAGTCTCAGATATTTGGCCAAGGCTGCATGAAGTGTTCGGTGCACAGAGTACTACATAAAAATTGAAATGACTGAAAAACAAGCAAATTATCTTGAGAGATGACAATACTGTATGTTTTTATTCCTGTTTGCGAAATGTATTACTGCATATTAGTGCAACATGAAGCCTTGAAATGCACTGTTGGTTTTGTGATATTGTAAGGCCTAAGCCTCCCAAAGTTCTCTTGTCTACAAAACTTGTAATACCCTCTTAATTCAATAGATCATTATTCCAGACCTGCCTAATAAGTAGAGTGTAAGTAATTGGAAACAGTGTTTCTCTCATGTAATCCCATTTCACTTTCTTTATCTGCTCATTTAGTGTACTTATTTTCATGCTTTACTTGCTTCATTCATTTAAACATGGTTAAGCAGTCGTCAAAATCTGAACTGATAATATGTTATGAATGTGGAAGATGTTCCATTGTGACATAGCTCATTTTGTTTCATTACATCTAGACATAAATGGTTATACTTCCCTGGGATATTCTGAATATAACTCAATTCTATAGAAAACATTTTCTTCCAGTAACAGACAAAACATTGCAACAACCAAAATTAAATTCTGTAGTGCTGTCAGTTTCCTTCCACTATATTGGCACAGCGCTCCTCACGAGACATGAAAACTTTGTGTAGATTGATTTCTGTGGCAGAATGGGCAGTCTTGTATAAATGCAAAGTTCTTTGTCTTTAATCTTTACGTTCTGCACTTAATTGGAATTTCTTCACTATGGGACGTTTTTAGTGCAATGTACGTCTATTCTTTTTTTTTTTTTATACAATACACATTTCTGTACTGCACATGAACAGATGACTTGTGTCTACAAAAGCTAAATGGGGCAGAAAGAAGGAGCACAAGCTTGGGCTGAGTAACATAAATATGTGTAAATGTGGACTCATATGCAGATATGATGATGATGACGACGATAATGTTGATGACTAGCAGCTTCGGTTTGGTTAATTGCATAATGATCACTACAGATGACATTACTTGACTGATTAGTATGGCAGCTGTTGTACATTGTCAAAATACAAAGAGAAAATGAGATTCTGGTGTTAGGACACTCTTTAAATAAAGTAGAAGATTTAAAATATTACTTTTATAGGTATATATTAAAATAAGGTGTCAACCATCTTATTAGGCCTGTTATAGAATAGGCAGACTTACATACATATAGATAAAACATATTTATATATAACAGACAAAATGTTTTTGTGATTACACTGATTTTTGACAGTGAGCTATCCTGTAAATCACAATGACAAATGGCTGTATTATTGATTATTTGCAGGATTCGCTTGATCTCTGGCAGGCGGCTGGCTTGGACGTTCTTGCGGTACTGTTGGGCCTCCTGATGATGGTCCAATATACAGTAGGACCAAAACGATTGTTGAGAAACAGTAATGCTTTGTGACATATAATGAGTATGTTATAAATTACTATATTTTAACTGCATTTCGAAACTGGTGAGCGTCCCTCTATTCTTCTATTGTTGGACCTCCATGTTGGGCATCATGGACAACACCCCAGTGACTGTATTTTTTTTATGTGAGTGTAACCTACCACATATTGTTATGTTTTATCTTTATGTATGTCATTCTGCACATTTTATAAATGCCCTAATTAGATGGTTGATACCTTATTTTAATGCCTACCTATAAAAGTTATATTTTAAATCTTTTATTATATGTAAAGAGTGCCCCATCACCACAGTCTCCTTTTCTCTTTGTATTTTGTCAATAGTGACTGTCCTGATTACTGGGAGCACCACCAACACAAACTACTGCCCTACATATAGGTTGATTAATTTATGTTGGTTACGCTAAAATGTACATATTAATGATTTTCTGTGATCCTATTTAAACAGGCTCTGTGCGGATTCAAACTCTCCTCTACTGCAAGCTACAGTCTATTAGAAGTAGTGATGTGCACCGGAAATATTTTGTGTTTTGGTTTTGGATTCAGTTCCACGGCTGTGTTTTGGATTCGGACGCATTTTGGCAAAACCTCCCTGAAAATTTTTTGTTGGATTTGGGTGTTTTTTTTACAAAAAGCCCTCAAAAACAGCTTAAATAATATAATTTGGGGGTCATTTTGATCCCATAGTATTATTAACCTCAATACCCATAATTCCCACTAATTTCCAGTCTATTCTGAACACCTCACACCTCACAATATTATTTTAGTCCTAAAATTTGCACTGAGGTCGCTGGATGGCTAAGCTAAGCGACCCAAGTGGCCGACACAAACACCTGGCCCATCTAGGAGTGGCACTGCAGTGTCGGACAGGATGGCAGATTTAAAAAATAGTCCCCAAACAGCACATGATGCAAAGAAAAAAAGAGGTGCAATGAGGTAGCTGTGTGACTAAGCTAAGCGACCCAAGTGGCTGACACAAACACCTGGCCCATCTAGGAGTGGCACTACAGTTTTTTAGCGAGAGGATGAGTGCTTCCATCCTCATGTGAATCTGAACCACTACCATGAACATAGGCCAGGGCCTCAGCCGTTCCTTACCACTCCGTGTCGTAATGGCATATTGGCAAGTTTACGCTTCTCATCAGACGCTTTTAATTTAATTTTTTGGGTCATTTTACTGAACATTTGTAGTATACTTGACGACACAAAGGTAGAGCAATGGACTACTGTACCGTACTGCTATATATATACTGGTGGTCACAGCAACATTCTGCACTGTCCCCTCCTGCTATATACTGCGCACAACTAAAATGCAGCACAGGTATGGATGCATAGTATACTTGACGACACAGAGGTAGAGCAGTGGACTACTGTACCGTACTGCTATATATATATATATATATATATACTGGTGGTCACAGCAACATTCTGCACTGTCCTCCTACTATATACTACAATGCAGCACAGATATGGAGCATTTTTCAGGCAGAGAACGTAGATATTTTCAGCACACTGAGCACAGATATTTGCAAGCACACTGAGCACAGATATTTGCAGCACACTGAGCAGATATTTGCAGCACACTGAACACAGAAACTGAGAGAACGCAGCCACGTACTCTCGCTATCATCTCCAAAGCACGAGTGAAAATTGCAGCGAAGCGCAGCTCCTTATATAGAATACAAATCTTGCGAGAATCCGACAGCAGGATGATGACGTTCGGGTGCGCTCGGGTTAACCGAGTAAGGCGGGAAGATTCGAGTCTGCCTCGGAACCGAGTAAAATGGGTGAAGTTCGGATCCCGAGGAACCGAACCCGCTCATCACTAATTATAAGACATTGTGGCTGTCTATAATCATTACTTAGTTGTCATTTCCATCTGGTCTACTATAAAATAGATGATAGCCATTTGAATTTTTTAAATGGAAAAAAAAGCAGATTTAGTTTTAATTTTAATTTATAAAGTAACTTAGTATTCTTGCTAAGTTTTATTCCCTGCTGTTTCCTTTTTTTATATTTGCATTTGTTTCTTTATTACAATTTATATAGAAAATGTGATACATAAAAAAAATCAATCATATGTGAATAGAATAATAACATTGTCAAGATATTATTCCCTTTGATGTATATGACGTAAGATTATATTTATACATTGTTTACAAATAGAGTACTTTGGCATTTACTACTAACTCTCTCAAGCCACATCTCTACCCTACCAGTACATATTTTTTACAAATGCCCAATTTACTTTTTACTCTGTATATACCCCATATGCCAGTATGAATATAATATATTTACAGTCAATGATTATCGGAACATAGAATTATAATAATAAGAGGGGGTACCCAAAAGAAACAGGAATTAATCATTTATTATTTATTTATTTGTACATTTTGAAACGTCAGGATGTTGTGAAATCGTGGAGGAGAAATCATTTTAGTCTAAACATTATTTAAAAAAGCTAACATCTTGTAATGGGTGAGTAGTGAGGGTTAATCTCCCAAAATGTACTTTTCCAAACAATTTTGTCCATACCATTTACAATAGCAAATTTCAAGAAATAGCGTTTTATGTTATTTTATAAAATCAATGTCCAGTAGCTCAGAAGACAGATATGGAGCAAATATCACTATTTTATTTGGCTTTGCCCCAAACACCGCTATATTATTTTTCTTCCCAAATGATCTTTGAGCAGACATTTAACTGATCTTCAGCAACACTGTTATCTCTACGTGAAGCTTTCATCCCTGCTGAGCCTGAAGATTTTGGAAATGTTTTAAAATATAATTTTTGCTTTTAAATAGCTGGAATAAAATATTCGAGGATTCAAAGAAGCACTATGTAATTAGTTCACTTTGGGAGAGGAGCTTTGCATGGTTTTCTGCAAGCAAAAAAAAGTACATTTGCCAAAGTCATCATTTCACTTTGAACCATTTTTGCAGTCTGCAGAACACGTGTTAGTAAACGCAGTCCAAGAAAGGTAATCTGCAAAGCTTTTTAATACTATTTTTATTGCGGTTAAGAAAAGGCTGTTCCACATGCCAAATACAAAAAATCTACCTCTGTTTTATTTAAAGTACTTTTATCTTCCTTATTGTAGTCTATTTTTTTTTCTTTGTTCTGGTGATCGTGGAGCTTGCAGATTGTATTATATGCTACTTTATTCTGTATTTTATCATTATTATTATTATTATTATTATTATTATTATTATTAATATCCTTTAGTTATATGGTACCACATGGGATCCGCAGCGCCCAACTACAAGCAAAACATTAAGACAGTGACTTACAGTTCAATACAATATAGGACAAGTACAGGGTATATAAACATAGCTGCGTCAGTAGATAGCAGTGAAATAAATATCAGGGTGGCAGAAAACCAAAGGATTTGGTGCCATCACAGGGAGTACTGAAAAGAAGATAAGTTAAGTAAGAGACGTAAAAGCACATGAGGGAAGAGGACCCTGCTCTTGAGAGCTTACATTCTAAAGGGGAGGGGTGCACAGACAGGGGATAAATATAAATATATTTATTTGAGATATTTTATCTATAGTAAATTGTAATGCATACAGTTTTAATTTTTGCCTGTAACCAGTAAGTGGGGTAAACACGGAGAGATCTGTGCTTAAATTCTAAGAAATCTGACTAGATTGCTTAAAAATGAAGCCTGGATCTCTCCGTGTGTAGGGTGCCAGCGACTGCGATGCACGGTCCCACACGTCGCTATTGCCGGCTTTAGATTTTGGGGAATTTTGATTCAGCAATTATGTGCTAAGCTAGTGGCATCATGGTTTGACTCAAAATGTTATCTTAACATTCTCTGGGTTTCCATCTTAATCTTTACTATTGGACTGTCCACTCTACCGCTTTATGGGGTAGATGTATGAAGCAGGGAAAACAGTGGAGAAGTGAGCAAGTGAAGAAGTTGCCCATGGCAACAAACAAGCTTTAAAGTAACATTTATAAAGTGCATACTATAAAATGATATGTAGCAGCTGATTGGTTGCCACGGTCAACTTCTCCACTGAAACACTTGGCTCTTTTCACTGATTCCTTCATCTACTCCTATGGTTTTAATGTCCCTTTTCATGACCCAGGAGCACTAGCTTCAACAGTATCACCATGAACAGGTATATGAAGGTATTGAACTTTTAACTAAGTAAGAAGTCTTAATGTGTCATAATTATACTAAGGATTATATTTCCTAAAATGCATATTTAATCAAATGATGTTTACCAGAGCAACCAATCAGATTTTACTTATCAGTTATCTAGCACCTTCGAGAAGATAGTAGCTTGAATCTGATATGTTGCTATGGGCAACATCTTCACTTCTATAAACCCGTACTTTAATTAACATAACCCTCAGAGCCAGAGCAGAATGGGATTTGATTCCCCCTTCTAGACATACAGTGACTTATTCAGAGATGGTAGCAAAACAAAAATGGGGGATCATTTTATTTTTGCCTGCAGGTAAAAATTGACTGCTTTTTGCATGTAGCCCACAAATCCTGGTCAGCTTTATTATTATGTGCACTGCATTTTAGATTTCTATTATGATACCTTTTGCCCAAATCTAAATCTCTCTGCACATTTTAAATCTGTCCCACCTGCAGTGTAACATGGTTTTCCCAAGATGAATACTATATTTCCTCCTTTTTCTCCAACTCATATCAGTCCTGCAATTCTCACTTTGTTAATCCAATGAATACTGAAAATCTCTCTCTCTCTCTCTCTCTCTCTCTCTCTCTCTCTCTCTCTCACCTTCCATACCATTCATCACTTACACGTACATAGGGTGGCCAATCTCAGGAATTGGGATTGAAAAATGATTAATCCTGGGATTCCCAGAATGCCCAGTATTGGTTTGTTTTCAATGTGTGTTTGTCCCCACCTCCCCCTGCGTAGCAAAGCCCACACAACTCCCCATCATCTGGATGGGCAGGGAGAGGATCCACTTGCTCGGGGGCAGTGCAGGTGGTGAGGTCTGGGAAGTGGGCAGGCTGCAAGGCATGACCTCTGAAATCACATCATGCTGCGCAGTGCACACAGCCAGGGGCAGGGGGATCTAAGCAGGGGAAGCCGGGCAGCATCTGAGCCTCCTGCGGACACTCAACACTGCCCAGCATTGAAAAACGAAGGGGGCGTGCTAATTTTGAAAACCCTGTGACTGGAAGCTCCAATCCCGGGATTGAATCCCAGACAATTTTTGCAAAAATCCCGAGATTGGCCCGCATACATGTACAATATTTTTTATTTGATATATTTCACTAAATTGTATTTTCTTTGCTATCTTTGGTTTAATTCCCTAATCCTCTGGTGCTTACCATTCTCTAATTTATTGGTTCCATCAAAGATGAGGGCAAGCCTCAACTATCTCTGTCTTAAAGAGCTCAGTAGCTATTCTTAGACCATAGGAAATGAGCAGAGATCAACCACCTTTGCTCAGCTGGACAGCTAATGTATATACAATGCCAAACATGAAGCTCTGCAAAAGTACGGGAAGATCAAACCTGTCCTTCTATTTATTTGTGTTACCCTCTCTTATCAACCTTTACTTTACTGTTACTCATTAGTTTGGTTTGGTATGACGGACACAAGAGAGACTTTACCTTGAAAGAATGAACACTAGAAACTTCTTATCAGTTGTAACCACTTCTTCATTGTCAGAGTTCTTTTTTTCTGTAACTACAAATACGTTTTTCTGCTACTCACTCCAGTCAGCCAGAAGGTAATTTCTTTCTAGTTGCTGCTTGGTCTCAGTGGGATATTTACATTAATAGAAAAGCTCTGCCTTTGTCCTACACCCTACATCTTATACTGTCAGGCATTGACCTGCAATGAAGTCAGTTATTGCCTTGGAACAAGGGTCAATTATTACCTAGTAGCAAGGGTCAGGTCTCCTAAGTATAGAGCTGCACAGCACACATTTCCTGCCTATATCTAGAGTGTTATGACAAACTTGTAGATGGCAGTTAGGGCTGTTTTTTTAGGAAATTGTGTACTCTTTACTGATTAACTGATGAAATGGACCAAAAGTTCAGTGACAGAAATATTAGCTGTACAAACATGACTGTTGTCTCAATAGGAGCCCTGTAATTACTGGGGGAAATCAGCTTTTTGCAGACAGAAAACTTCAACTGAAATGTTCCACAAGTCTCCCACAGTGCTAAGTGTGTGTGTGATTAGCACTCTGTGACTAACTCTATTTGCTCTGGAAACATTTGGTTTTTGGATAGTGCTTTTGTCAGCTATAGAATTGATAGGCAACATCTTGCCTAGCCAGACCCAAATTTTAGACAAGCTAGTTTTATGGGCACCTACTTCAATACAGTTGTTTCTAGCACCAAACAATTACGTCCCCACCGCTACTTGTTGTGGTTATCATGACCAATCATAGGTCATACTGCAACAGATGCCCATGACTTATTTTTAGCTATTCTGAATTCTACATTATCTTTGTGGTATCCTTTAGTATAGGATTTTCTAATCATATTTTTTTAGTCAGGATCACAACAGCCAGAATCCCAACAGCAGACTCCCAATGGGCAGAAACCCAATGGATCCCGATGGTAAATACTAGGGTTAGAATTAGGGTTAGGCACTAGGAGGACGGGTGGGTTAGGGTTAGTTTTCAAATACTCACCAGGATCAGTCAGCATTCCAAGTGTGGAGAATCCTCTATCAGTATGTTGAACATTGGGATTCTGACTTCCGGGATTTCAATACCAACCCATTGATTTTCTATCCTAGTGCATAACTTTACTGAAAGGCTCACCTTTATATTATTGAAAGCATCCCTCTTTGTTTTTGGATGACTCTGTGAATTGTACTGTACTGAGGTTCTGTTTTACTCCCTGACACCCCTATGAGTGTAAGTTTTAACTAATTATGTCTGCCCTTTTTTCTCATTGCAGCCATTCTTGTACTGATAATTAATGCATCTTACTTAACTCTATGAAAGGCTATGTATAGTAAATTGATATTTATTTTGTTGATCAGCATTGCCTGCTGATTTAAATTATTAAGTTTAATAGTTTCTGAAAAGTTAAACTACATTTACAGTACTGTATATCTATTTAAATCACATACTTATAATGCTGATTCTTAGTAAATGGCGACTATAACTTGTTGCCACAATTTATTTTCAACCATTGGTACAGAAAATATATTTTCTTTAAGTTTCTTTCAAAGTATTTAAATAGTGTACTTTTAAGATAGTAATTTATAATAGTAATTATCACTTTAATTTTCTCTCCCTGTATATAGTAGGTAAAATAAAAATAAAGTTGTGCACTCTTGACACCCACTGCACACATGCACTTGAAAACAGGTTGGTATCGAGGAAATTGCATTTAATTTTTTGTGACATATAAGCTAAATGTGATATTACTCACAAACAGAAAAAAATATAAACACACATACAGTACTGTAGTAGAATTTTGTTGGGCAATGTGAATACAACCTTTAGAGAGTCAATGAACAAAAAGCGATATATGTTTGACACATATTATGCAGTTCTAACATACAAGAAATCTATAGGTCACTTCTAAGATAGTGATTCTATATCAAGATTGGCTTACTGACTTTCTAAGCCCTAAATAATGAGGGTCCAATGCACCTAAAGGAGTTTTGGATTCCTTACTGCTCTCTCCGATTACTGTGATCTGTATATATAGGACTATTAGCAACACCTACAATTGCCCTGAATTTAGATTTGCAGCTCCAACTCTATGGAACTTCCTTCCCTGCACAGTTTGAGAGGCCTCCTCTCTAGAATTATTCTAAACAGGCTTAAAACTTACCTGTTTACAGAAGCATTTCACTTTTGTCCCATAAGTTCACAAAAACTAATTAGTTCATTATAAGTTAGTTCAATCTAAATGCTTAGTTCTTTTTTATGTAGAGATGTACGGATCGGTTTCCAGGGTAACGAAAACCACATGAATTTCCAGTCTCACAGTACATCTGAGCCAGGGATCAGTATTTCCCACAAAGCTTGGATCCAAAAATAATGCAAAATGTCAGTCTTCTGGTGTCAGATCTCATAGGCTTAGAAAGCAATGATTTGGGTGTCCTTTCACACAGATTGCTGGAAGGAGAGGGTGTGGGGTAGGCTGCAGTGTGATTAAGGGCTACTGTGACTGTGATTAAGGGCTACTGTGACTGTGATTAAGGGCTACTGTGACTGTGATTAAGAGCTGTTCGCAAATCCTTTAAGAGAGTCTAGGGGTGTCCACATTAGCTATGTTTGAGTATGACATTTCTGAAACTACTCATAGAGAAGCATCCTTCCACCATTTCTGTACCCTCTGAACATATGGGGATGTTCAGTACAAGTAAACATAGTGACATAGAAATTGAGGATGCTACTGTGAAAGAGCAACAGGATGAGGGGAATATTTGTGTATCTGATGCTAATGATGATTTTAATGATGAGGATGTTGTTTGTGTCAAAGATGTAAGTCAGCCACCAGTGGCAGCAGTTTTTGTCTGTGATGAAAAAAGGCCATTGTTATGCCTGGGCATAAAACCAAGAAATCCACCTCCTACAGTATGTGTGGAATTATTTTTACTCAAATACTAACAACACTTCTGCCATCTGTACCATTTGTAAATCCACAGTAAGCAGTGGCAGGGAAGTTAACCTAGGAGTTTACTGCCCATATTAATCTATTCCCTGTTACATCATTTGCAGTGGGTTCATGTAAAGTATTTTTGGAAAATCTGAAATCTCTGGTATAATAATACCAAGCAGTGAAGCATCAATTAGCTCCCAGATCTCAGCTAGATTCAAGCACATGCAATATCCGCCACCGACACCTTCAGCATCAATCTCCACATTAATGATTGGAGGTAGTCCTACTGAAACCAATTTGCAGAGTGTAACTAACTCCTCCCCTATCCAGGATTTCCCAGAAACATCCTTGCACACTGAGGCTGCTGCTGCTGCTTCTGGGGTGACTCTTCACAGAAGTTGACCATGAAAACTAGTAGTTTCAAACAACAATTGACTGTGAAACAATCCTTTGCAAGAGGAATCAAGTATGAAAGCTGCCATCCAGTTGCATAGCGGATAACCAAAGCCATGATGAATATGCTAGTACTACATATTATGACATCTGGTCGGGTGTAAAAGAATTGCCAAAAATTATTGACAACTGTACCATGACTCAATCCATCAATGCATGGTGGAAGATTATTTTAATGACAATGTACAAGTTAGCATGTGATACAGTCCCTTTTACTATTGGGAGAATAAATGGCAATTTGGAGCCCTTTGTATTAAGTACAGCGTTGCTTTAATTAAGCTGCACACCCAGTGTGTACTCAGAAATAGTGTATAGCATGGGCGGAAACTTTGTGAATGATCGGTGTAGCAGGCTACTTCCTAAAAGTGTAGAAAAGCTGTTGTTCATATAAATGAACTACACATTCCATAAGGGAGAACTTTCTTATCATTTACACTACCATTTAATTTGATAAGGAATCTTCTCTCATTTACCTAATATACCTCAATGAGGTGCTAGGAACCATGAGCCAATACACATCATAGCAAAATTACTTTATGGATGGTTCTAGAGGCACCCCATGGCACATCATTGAAAATAAAATCACACAAATTGATAGTGAGACTAGTGTGTTAATGAACATGCACCGTGGAATAAAGCTGTTGTCAATACACAGAATAACCACCTTGCAACAGTTCAACAAAATGTTGGTTTCTCTCAGTCTGACTTTAGAAATTTACATTGGCTCACAATAAATGTACTGAGCATAATTTTTGTACTTTCATGCAATTTTAAATTAGATTTGCAAATTGGAGATTTACTAAAGGCAATAGTGATGGCAATTTGCAGACAAAACCCAACTTTAGATGGCAATAGAACATCATAGAAACTATGAATGTTTTTTGTTTTTGTTTTTTTAGAAGAATTTAAATCCCAGTAAGCCAATGGCAAACTCCCCAAAAAACACATCTGTCTCTAGCAGGTTAAGTTGATGTGAAGCACTGCACAGATCATTATGATCTTGTTGGACCAAATCATTAACCAGCTTGGGTCACTGAGCCTAGGTTGATAATGAAAAATAGAAAGTAAATGGTTTGCGGTCCTCCCCTATTTTCCAACAACCAGCTCTTGGCTGGACCAGCAGGTACAGCTGATGTTTTAGCAGGGGGACACACAGCATGGGCATCCTGGTGCCATAATGGCAAACAGCCCCAAACTGGTCACCTAGGACTGCAATAACTAGGACAGTGGGTATCACCCAAATAATGGTGCCCACCCTTAATAGGATTGAATGGGGACTCTGATTGGTCAGTTCATAGCTACATTGTCTGAAGATGATGTGAATCCTTACATCTTGTGAGTAATAAATGGGTCAATAAGGATGAGTGGTGGTGATTTTATAGAATACAATCCTGTGTGTATCTCTTGCATTTTCTTTACTATAATTTGTACAGTTGCCAGTGGGCCTTTTATGCCCGGTTATGCTGGCACTTGTGGTTTGACAAGTGCTATCATGCATTGACAGCTTTTCTGGAACCTGTAGTCCACCTTTAAAAATCAATATTACTTAGCCATTTACAGACACTATTACATCTGCTTTCAAAGAAAAGAGCGGTATTGAACCCCTGGCGCACTATGATACTAGATGCTGTTTCTATTACTAAATGATGGAGTCAATATGTTGATTTTACACAACACTGACAATGTTTATTAAAACACAATCCCCAGCTGGGAATAAACAAGAACAAACAAATATTGAACGTATACACACATGTGGTGAATGGGAGGGAACCCTGATGCTTTCATGAAATGCTTTCTGTGCTCAAAGTCCTTCTTAATTATAGAAGAAATCTCTCACCATGTTACATAGCCGCGGTGGGCTAGCTTTTTTGAAGAGGTAGCTAAGGTCCTAGGCTGAATAGCCCAGCACCACCGCAGCAAGCGTGTCAGCTTCTCGTCACAGGTTCCCGGATCTCCACCACTTGTGTCCTTATGGTGGAGATCCGGGAACCTGTCACGAGAAGCTGACACGCTTGCTGCGGTGGTGCTGGGCTATTCAGCCTAGGACCTTAGCTACCTCTTCAAAAAAGCTAGCCCACCGCGGCTATGTAACATGGTGAGAGATTTCTTCTATAATTAAGAAGGACTTTGAGCACAGAAAGCATTTCATGAAAGCATCAGGGTTCCCTCCCATTCACCACATTTGTGTGTATACGTTCAATATTTGTTTGTTCTTGTTTATTCCCAGCTGGGGATTGTGTTTTAATAAACATTGTCAGTGTTGTGTAAAATCAACATATTGACTCCATCATTTAGTAATAGAAACAGCATCTAGTATCATAGTGCGCCAGGGGTTCAATACCGCTCTTTTCTTTAAACTATTCCTGGAGATTTGTGTTTGTCTCCTTTGTTCTTGGACCTGGGCAGCACTTTATTACTCACTGCGCTCATTTGAAAATACCCCCTTTTTTTCTACATCTGCTTTCAAAGCCAAGAAGGAGTGAAGAGCCTTTGGCTTTCAACCCAGTGCAGGTTGTCTTTGAGGAACTGGGTTTGATTTCCACACTACCGCAGATATTCCATCCCTGGGCTGGTCAGTTTGGGGCTGGTTGCCATTATGGCTTAGGGACCCATGCTGTGTGTCCGCTTGCTATAGCCTATGCTGTTCCATGTGGTTCTGCCTAGTGCTGGTTTTTGAAAAATATGAGGGACTCGAGAACATTTTTTCACCCTATTTTCCATTACCAGCCTAGAATCAGAGGCCCGGGACTGGTTAATATTTTGGGGGGGAGGCACTGCCTTACTTCATTAAAAATGTATAACAGTATACAAAATTAGACTTTCTTGTAGTAGAGACATCCACCTCTTTTCATCCGTGAGGTTTACCATAGATATAACCAATTGCAAATAACAATAAATATGCCATTAGTGCTGTATGAATTGTATACCAAGAAAATATTTTATTACACACACTTTGCATATAAATACATTAAAAAACACTGATCACCTTACAGTATGTGGTTTGAATCCCATATTAAAAATGCGTACCAAATCACAAATTATTGAAGCATGTAAACTGATGGGCTAGTATAGTGAACTGTGTACTGGAAGAAGGCTAAAGTAAGTAGGTTAAAAGAAGCATGTAAAGCTGCTCTGGCTGAAGGTCTCCGATCACTCCTGGTACCCAGTCTATAAGACTTGTATGGGCATTAGATGTTCCCTTCAGTACTGCCTTGATCTTCCCACAGCACTTCCAGCTTTGGTACTGCACCTTCCCAACATGAGCTGCAGTAATACATCACAAAATCCATCTTCAGCCTTGCCTCTTAATGTGACTTCTTAAGGGGCTGGTATCCTAATAATAAACATTAATTAATTAATATTCATAATAAAAATAATGGATGTACAGTATAATATATTAAGATCAAGCACAATTTTTCCTTTAACCCTTTATGGTATTTCTCACTTTTTATTTTGTACTACATGTTTTTAAATATTCTTGTTGGTTTTATTTTTAAACTTAAATAAAATACATAGTTATCTGAACCCAGAGCACCGAATTTGAGGTAGTTTTACTTATTCTCTTTCTTATACACAGTAAAATAGTGTAATAATTTTTCCATTATATACTTTACATAAAAAAATAGAGACATAAGGAAGACAATGAATAATGGTGCATACTGTACACAGCTTGAGTTTATTTGAGTGCAGACACCGTCATTTGGGATGCACATATTGGCATCCAAGCCCCTGTGCTGTGCGTGTGTGTACATCATTTGTTATCTACAGTATATGTGCAGCACAGCATCCCTATTTGTTTTGTAGTTAGTAACAGCATCTTTCATCAGCATGGTTGCATGCTGCTATATTCAACACCACGTGACAGCATGACTTTATAATGCTATACATCTTTAATTAATTGCAGCTCAAAGCCAGTGAGCAATAAATCATTTAGATTTGCTTCTTCAGACATGCAAAATCAAAACTGTTAATACTAAGATTTGTGATGTGCAATTTAGCTGCAAAATATTTGCATTCAGGGTCGGACTGGCACACAGGGGAACAGGGGAAACCACCGGTGGGCCCCACTGCCTGTGGGCCCTCCTCCTCCTCCTCTAGGGATCATGTTCCAGATTCTATCCTAGTGCACTTGAATTATTATTATTATTATCCTTTATTTATATGGCGCCACAAGGGTTCCGCAGCGCCCAATTACAGAATACATAAACAAATAATCAAACAGGAAAACCGCAACTTACAGTTGATGACAGTATAGGACAAGTACAGGGTAAATAAACATAGTTACATCAGCAGATGACACTGGAATAAGTATCAGGTGGCAGAAGACTGCTGGAGTTGATGCAGTTGAAGATTATTAAAGTAAGAAAGGATAAGCACATGAGGGAAGAGGGCCCTGCTCGCGAGAGCTTACATTCTAAAGGAATTATGCATTATACTTATGTTACATTATACTTCACAAGAATATGGTTTATTTATTATATATTTACCAAGGGGTACAGAACATGTACTCTGTAACGGTTAGACAAACTTCCGTGGTGGCTGGCCACGCCCCCGTGCAGCCTGGCCACACCCTTAAGCATGGGCCCCTACAACAGCATTCCTCCGGTGGACCCTTCATGCCCCAGTCCGACACTGTATGCATACACTACATAAAATGTAGAATAAACCTGTGATATTCATGACTATTTAGAATGTCATTTAAAAAAAACACCATTATCACATTGACTTGAAGAGTTGTGTTTATCATTTTGCCTGCAGCCTCTCAGTTGTTTCTAAACTCTTATATGTCAATCCATTTAACCGTGACTTACTTGTGTACTTACAGTCCCGCTGGACTCGTGGACTTTTGCTCCCAGCTCCATAGATCAGCGTATAAAAATCCATGAATTAGAGGTGAGATAGTGACGCAAGTGTGTGTGTGTGTGTGTGTGTGTGTGTGGGGGGGGGGGGGGGGGTGATTTCCAATTGATGTTGCTGGTCCTTACATACTATCGAAATGGCAGCTCACCCTCTCAGATCTCTGGGCAAGTTCATTGAGTTAAGCTCAATGAAATTGGGCTATGCAATGTATACGGGTTTAGTATGAAATACCTACAATCATAATCCTGATGGTCAAAATCCTGACAACAATTGACCGATGGTCAAAATCCCAACAAGGTCAGAATACCGACAAGGTCAAAATACCAACATTTAAAATATCGACAGGTCAAAAAAGTCGACACTCATTTTTAATTGTTTTTTGTGTATGTTGACATAGGTCGACATGGACATCGTATAAGTGTACTGTGTCCCCTTGCAAAGCCACTATTATATTCCCCCTCCAGGTCCACTGGGATGGTAAAGTATGAACAAGTCGGTTTCAATGAAAAAAATCATGAAAAACTCATGTCAACTTTTTGACCTGTCGACAATTTAAATGTCGGTATTTTGACCATGTCTGGATTTTGACGTTGTCTGGATTTTGACCGTCGGTCAATGGTTTTTGCTATTATGACCGCCGGGATTTTGATTGCAGGTAAATTGACCACATCCCATATATGCAGATATACAAGTGTCACATATAAAATTAATCAGCACAGTCTTCTGATGCATTTGTTTGTAACAAATTCTAAAAAAAAATGCAAGCAGAGATTCACAGGACCTGGCAGCTCACATGCCCCAGATGTCTTAAGCAACATTATGTATTGAGTCTATTTGTATGTGGACAAATCTGTATATTAAGCTTTGCTGTTTTTGCACCAAATATATATTTTAAAATCAAGAGCAAAACATTCAATCTTGGTCTTAGACCATAAAATATTTTACCATATGGTTAGGGGTTATTAGCTAAATGTTATTTTATTAGCAATATTATTTATGCTTGGAAGTTAACTTTTTGCAAGAAGTGGCTTCTTTCTTGCATCCATACCCCAAAGCATAGACATGTCAAAAATACAGTAGACTGTCGTTACAAGCAGGGAGTAACACGTTTCTGGAAAAAAAAAAAAAACCTGGAGCTTCTTTTTTTTTTGTTTCTTCATTGTCTTGATAATCTCTCTGATGTGTTTACTTCTAGCCCTGTCATCAATTTTTTAAGAAAGTCCTGAGCTTTGCAATGTCCCTATTGTGCAACAGTATCTTAACTTATTGATGATAGTCTTCATGGTGTTACATAGAATATGCAATGACTAAGAATTGCTTTTATATTCCTGTCCTGATTTTAACCTTTCAACAATGAAAGCCTATAGATGTTTTAAAAGTAGAGATTTGCTCCGGACCATTTTTGCTGGTTTTGGCTTTGGTTCTGTGGCATCCCTGAAAGTGGATTGTGGCACCACAAGTGCCAGCATGCCCCTGTGTGATCTAGAGGCATGCAGCATACAGATGTGGCACTACAAATCCCAGCCTGCCCTTTTATATTGAGACAGACCTGCAGGCCACAGCTAGAAAGTTTAACAGAGAGTTAATGCAGCCCACATCTAAAACAATGTATCCAGGTAGCCTGTGGTCTCCTACCTGATTGGCTGCCTTCAGGGAGGGAGAATGGGACCTTGTCCTAGACAGGACAGGGGGGGAGGAGAGGAGCTCCTGCTTTTGTAGACAAAAATGTGCTGAAGTGTGTGCAAGTGGGACACTGTGAAGAGAAAAGTGCAACTGGCCAAGAGGAGAGCAGCGTGGCCCAGACGGTGGTGTGTGTATACAAGAGCACCCGGCGTGGGGCAGCACAGACTGGGCTCCGTGGGAAGTCCCAGGGATAAAAGTGACAACAGCGGGGAGACTGGTAGAGACACAAAGAGACTGACAGCGGCAGGTCTGAGGTGCCGTTACACGTGGCTCGCAACTGAGACTAGTACCCCTTTCAGACATAGGACCCGGGAATTTCTCTGCTTCAGACCCGGGATTCTCACCTCTGAAAAATCCCGTTTTTTTGCTGGGACCCCTTTCACACTAAACCTGAGACCTGGGAAATTCCCGGGTCGACCCCTTTCAGACATAAACCTGGTCTGCCCTGGCAGCCAGGTCAGACCAGGCTACTCTATTGTCACATGTCTTAAACACACACACACACACACACACACACACACACAGATGTCACACTCGTACATTTACACACACGTTTCACACATACACATGTCACACTGAAACACACACATACATGTAATATACACACATGCCAAATTTTTATATATATATATATATATATATATATATATATTTATTTACTCACTCACTATCACTCACTCACTCCAACAGGCCGCCTCTCTGTTTTGTGGCTGCGCTGGCTGCTTCAGCTGCTCACAGCAGCATGGACTGCAGAAGCCGGCGCACGCCCTCTCTGAACTCCGGCCCCCTCCAGCCAGCCCCGCCAATCAGGTGCAACCTGGGAGTAAATTCCCGGGTTGCACCTTTCAGACCTAAGCCAGGTTGTCTTCCCGGGACTTGAGTCCCGGGAAAAACCCAGGTCAATTGCAGGGTTGGCGACCTGGATCACATTCCCGGGTCGGTACCTTTCAGACATACCAAATTCCCGGGTTGATGCTCGTTCATGTGCAAAATCCCGGGAACTTGGAGCATGTCTGAAAGGGGTATAATAGGTGAGTGGCCATATTAATAGCCCCCAGAGCCACCAAAGAGGAATCTCAGGGGAAGGAGCAGCCCTGCATTTAAGAGTGAGACTGCAGCAGTAGCATGAGAAAGACTCACTGTGAAACAGCTAATAGAGTTCAGCAGTACAGGCTAATATAAGAAGGGAAGCCCTGCAAGGAAGAGGGTTCATGGCAGCCAAGGGAGGTCCCATCTTGGGAAGCAGTTATCCCCAATATGTGTTACAGCATCTGTGAGCCCAGTACCAGCAGCAGCCCTGCAGTCCAGAGGGGAGATCCCAGCAGCTGCATAGCACATATAGCCTACAGTTGAAACACAGTTTTGCAAGAGCCAGCCTGCATGCCAGCAGAGAAGTAAGTCTGCACAGGGAACCAGCCCTGTATTAAGAACGCAGTCTGCCTTAAAGACATTACTACACTTGAAGACACAGTTGCAGTTAAAGTCACAGCCTCATCAAGAAGGAAGCAGCCCTGTGACTCACTGCATAGCGGAGGCCAAGGCAACTGCTCAGGTGTCCGAAGAGAGTAGCCCTGTGAACCGCAGTGCAGCAGAGGTCCGGGCAACTGCTCAGTGACTGCCGAAGTTTGCCAGATCGAGACCGGGTGTAAGTGGAAGACAGCATTCTTCAGCCATGAGTAACCAATATGCCCCATACCTTGATACATTTAAGGGAACGCCTTTAGCCAGTATAACTTAACCTTTTTATTTAACAGAGTCCTCCCATCTTTGCTCATAGTGAGAGACAATGGGGGTCATTCCGAGTTGATCGCTCGCTAGGTATTTTTTGCAGCGCTGCGAACAGATAGTCGCCGCCTATAGTGGAGTGTATTTTTGCTTTGCAAGTGTGCAAACGCTTGTGCAGCTGAGCAGTACAAAAACAGTTTGTGCTTTCTGAGGAGGTCTGAACTTACTCAGCTGCTGCGATCACTTCAGCCTGTTCGTGTCCGGAATTGACGTCAGACACCCGCCCTGCAAATGCTTGGACATGCCTGCACTTTCCCAAACACTCTGAGAAAATGGTCAGTGGACACCCATAAACATCTTCTTCCTGTCAATCTCCTTGCGATTGGCTGTGCGAATGGATTCTTCGTTAAATCCATCGTACAGCAATGATCTGCTTTGTACCCGTACGACGCGCCTGCGCATTGCGGTGCATACGCATGCGCAGTAGTGACCTGATCACTGCGCTGAGAAAAACTGCAGCGTGCGATCAGGTCGGAATGACCCCCAATATACATTGTGCATTTATACACCAACATTTACTTTGCTATCCAAGGGTCCATTGAACAGCGTGTTATTTCATGCTCTTCTGCCACTTCTACTTATTTGCATATTCCAGGAAAAGGAATATTCCTGCTATTTCCCCTTTGGAATTGCGGAGTGACATCGCCTAACTTTATTGCTCATGTAGTGATCCTTTGCCAAAAACCCTGTGCACAGGTAGAGGAGGAACACTTCTGCAGGACACTAGTTTTATAACTGGTACCCGACGCAGATCCAGGTATATTGTTTGATTTATTGAATGTTATCATATTGCTGATGCATATTATTGAGGTGTTTTGATGTATTTATGATATTGAATGTGTTATGATCCATTATTGTCACAAATACTAATAGGTTGAAAAGTGCATTGTCATGTGGTGCGCATGCTTAGGAAAACCGTGATACAGTCTGTGCATGCTATTTAGCCAAGGGCATAGCTACCATAGGTGCAGGCAGTGCAGCTGCTATGAGGTTCAGAGCTGAGAGGGCCCACCTTCCCTGTCACAGTTACATGTGTTATATACATTTTTCACCATTGGGTGGTACGTAGGGGTCCTTTCAAACTTTTTCCTTGGGGCCTACAATATATCTAGGTATGCCCCTGGACCTGCTCATTGTAGTGTTGAATGTAAAATGAACTGGAGGGCATTTTAATGTTTCATAATATGAACTGAGGCACTGTAAGGAGGCACAATATGAATGGGGAGCAATATATATCATAATGTGAATTGGCAATACTGTGCAGAATAATGTTACTGGCAGCTCTGAAATTTGACATAGGGTGAACTTAAGCACTACGATTCATAAAAGAAACTAAGGTTCTACTATGGGCCATTACATTAAATAAGGCTCTACTATGGTTCAGAAAATGAACTAGGGCACTATTATAGGGCATAAAGTTAACTGCTGCAGAGAAGTGTCTCTCTATAAGCATTGGGACGGGGGCCCCTTCAAAATGTTGCAATGGGGCCCACAAAGTTCATTGCGATAATAGTGAATATCAGACTTGTATATTGCCTTAGTAAATGTTATCCCGCATTATATCGTGATTTGTCATGATCAATATGCAGGGTAGTGCTTTTTGCTAATTCACCACATGCTTTATACGTATGTCATGATCTATTGAAAAGTCTCTGTTAAGTGTGTTGCTTAACTTCTGCTGACCCTCTAATAAAAACTAGTTCCTTTTGAGACAAGACCATACTCAGCGTGTCTTCAAGTGTTCCCACAATTCTCACCTCTCTGCATCAGAGTGATGTAACTGAAGCGGATCTCAAGGTAAGCACACCTAACACATTATGCACCGCCATGTGGGGGTACTCCAGTTCTAATTTGTCATCCGCTTTTGGATTTGGCTGTGATTGGTTTTGAGTTTGGACTTGGTTTTAAATTTTTCCTATAAATTTACAAAAAGGTCAAATTTGGTCCTTTTTTGTTCCTAGAGTATTATTAACCTCAGTAACCTTAATTTCCAGTCATTCCCACTCAATTTTGACAATCTCACAGCTCACAATGTTGTTCACCAACTTAGCACAAAGGCTCGCTGGCTAAACTAAGCTGCAGAACAGGGCACAAACACACAGCCATTATTTCTGTTTAAAAATATTTAGCAAATTAGTAATGTATTAGCAATAATAACCAATTGAACCAACTTGCAAGTAAGTACTTTCAATAGAAAACAAAAACAACACAGAAATTTACTAAGCATCCTGTGCAGAATGTCAATGTTCTAAGGTAGAAGTTAACAAACAGCAAAGAAAAAAATCCTAAACCTCGTGTAAAATTTCAACAGTAGACGTGATTCCCCCTAGACAAGTGCACATGGCCACAACCCATGCCTTTTCTCAGTGCCCGATCTGCAAGACGGATCCAGTGCAGGTTACAGCATGGGTGGTATACAATGTGGGTTAAATACAACACGGGACAGATACAGCATGGGTGGGATACACCAATAGTGCACTTAATGTGACAAGCAGTGCTGGTGTTGTTCTCAGTGTAGAGGTGCCAATACTGTAGCATTCTCAATGTGGGAGAGCTGGCAGTGTAAACAGTGTGGGAGTGCCTGCCATGTCCTCAGTGCGGGAGTGCCAGCGGTGTAGTCAGTGGCAAATTTCCCAGTAGGCACATGAGGCATTTGTCTAGGGGCAGCACTTGGATGCTTGTGTTGGCATCAGTAACTGCAAAATATCTCTACTGTACTATATCATATTCCATCTTGAATGGAGTGCAGTTGGGTAGGGCATGCACATACTAATGCTAGTACCAGCTGGTGCTGATGAGATTCCACGGCCAGATGCAGCCCATGACCAGTGACAGAATAAGCCCCAGCATGACCAATTCCATGTGTTGGAGAAAGATGGTGACCTTGATACATTCCTGAGAGGATTTGAAGGGATTTACTGACAATATGCAGCAAGTGGGCCAGCTATTTAACAACAGGACTGAAAGGGAAATTATTGGAGGCATTTGCCGACCTTCCCCAAGAAATGGATGGTGATTACCGTGCCATTAAAGAAGCACTGCTAAAGCAATTTAACCTTACCTTGGAAACTTACCAACAGAAATTCAGAGGCTTACAACACATTGCCTCTGATACCTATTCTGGACTTTTGGTTCAGATGACAACCCTGTTTCATCAGTGGGTTGAGGGGGTGAAGGTGTCAGAATATGCCAAACTCAAGCACTTAATTACCCAGGAGCATCATCTCTCACTGTGCCCAGCAGATGTGAATGAATGAGATGTGGATCGTGACCCTGAATCATCTGAGGAGACTGTCAGCCTGGCCTACAATTACATCAGGAACAGGGCTCCAGCCGCAAAGAATTCATCTGGGATGTCTGGGTAGTTGGCCTGGAAGGAGAAGCATCCTGGAGGACCCTCAACCTTTTCCCCTTCAACAACACTAGCCATTGCTGTGCCTTTTAGGGGTGGCAGGTAAACCTGTTTTGAGCGATGCCTGCAGGTGTTTCAGTTGCACAACTGTTGGGCACAGTGACAAGTACCCCTCCAAGCAGTAGTCAGCCTCCCTTACTGTGAGAGGCTGCACAGTGAAACCTGTACCCGCTGTCCTGTGTGCTGGGAAACCCCTGGAGTGACCAAGTTACAATTTGCAGGAAGTGCAAGTATGCAAACATGTAACAATTGAGTTTTGGTGCAGATGCGACATTGATACATCCACTGCCCTGAGAACATTTTACCTCACTTTGCATTTTGTTGATTGATGGAGGTAGACTATAGACATTTCTGTTTTTGAAGGCATTTTTGCTTTGCGCCATTTTTTCCACACCTACCTAAAGTTTTTGCACAGTAATGTATATATAAACCCTAACCCTAATATCTTAACCTAAATTGCTAAACCAACCCTAATATCCTATTCCTAATACCCTAACACTTTCCCCAACCCCCCTCCACTAACCCTAAACCAACCCTAATACCCTATCCCTAATGTCCTAGACCCATCCTCTGGCCTAAATCTACTCTAATACCCTAACCCAAACCACTAAACCAACCATAATACCCTGTCCCCTATACTCTAACCCTGAAGGGCAGACTGGATGGGCCATTTGGTTCTTAACTGCAATCACATTTTGATTTTATACTGCCCCTGTAAGCTGTCTTACTTAGTAAATATGTACACATACAGTACAGTCATAAAAAAGTCATAGTTAGTGGCTTTTTCTTTATTATTCTAATAAATTGGCAATCATCAAATGAGAGCTTACAGTATAACCAATTAATTAAAATAATAAAATTAGGCAGACAGGGGGCTGCTGTTACTGTTGTGCCAAGGGGTGCCCTCACCATTAAAACAGCCCCTGGGTGTAGTGGCACATATGCCTGCTGCAATACCTCCACCGGATGGCATTTATAAATAGCAAGTAAACAAAATATCATTTAAAACAATATTTCCACATTATGAGCTCAATGTTGAATGCACGGGTTCCATACAGCATATGAACATCTCTTATTTAAATAATTTCTAAACTATGTTCACTAAAAAAGGTCAGAAAGTGCTTTACTAAGTACTGTACAAAACATTTGAAGGTATTTTGATAATATGACCCCGCTAAACCCAGCAGTGACAGATCACAACAATGAACAATACAGACTCACTTTCCCGTTTCCCTTTATTACTTTGTTTTGACTTCTAGGGAAGTCAGCAATGAAATTGGATGTATGTACAGTATTAAATTTATCTTAAAGCATTTGACTTTTACACCACATTGCTTGTCACCAGTCTGAAGTTACAGTATGCGCTCACATGACTAGCCTCTTGTTACATCATTTATAATCCGCCTCCAAATAAGCTATTAGGATAACCCATAGGTTTACTGTGCACCAATGTCAGTCTGCTCCATGTCAGTTGGACACAGCTTTGTGATTTTATTTTACAAGTAAACTAATGCTTTTGCAGTATAGTGGGCACATAGCTCAGGTACACCTCTACGCCTAGTTAAAATAAAAAGTGTAATACGTGTGTACTGTAAAATGATTATGGTGATAAAAAGAAACAGCTTGAAAACCTTTTAATCTACACTGTACTTCCTATATCTATTAAGAAGATTTGCACACAAGAATACACTGCACTCATGTACAAATGCTGTATACTATCATCAGTGGTGTAACTAGAAATTTTCCTCCCTTCTCCCCCAAGCCCAAAAAAATTCTGTGCCCCCCCCCCCCATAACTGCCACTAAAAATGTGAAGCTCATGCCGAAAAAGGGGCGTGGTATCAGTAAAATGGGTGTGGCTTTACTGAAAGGGTGTGGCGTTGTAGAAGAGACTACCTTATACCACAGTTTTACAACCTGTACGCCGAGACATTGGCCACCACAGGAGAAAAAAAATAATCCTGATTCATGCTCCTAACATTATTTGTCATTTTTCCTCCTTATAGTAATGCCCCTTACATATTATGCCACACACTGCAATGGCCCTTAGACATTATGCCACACACCATAATGCCCATTACACAATATGCCACACACCGTAATGTCCCTGACACATTATGCCACACACTGTAATGCCTGTGACAAATTTTGCCACACACCACAATGCCCGTTATAAATGATGCCACACACTGCAATGCCCCTGAGACAGTATACCACATACCACAATGCCCATGATATTGTATACCATACACCGTAATGCCTGTGACACATTACACCACACACCGTCTTGCCTGTGACACATTATGACACACACCGCAATGACCCTGAGACAATTTACCACATACCACAATGCCTGTGATATAGTATACCACACACTGTAATGCCTGTGACACATTATGCCACACACCGCAATGTCCATGATACATTATGCCACACACCGCAATGCCCATTACACATTAAGCCCTTCAGTAAGGCTTCTACTTACTTTTAAATTACCTGCTCATTGCCAGGGGTTTCATGCTCTTGGCTCCATGCACAGTGACAGGGGTTTTCATGCTCAGTGTGTCATGTTCATTGCCAGGGGTTTCACGCGCTGGGTGTTATGCTTGTTGCCAGTGGTTTCATGTGCTGGGTGTCAAGCTCATTGCCAGGGGTAATATTCGTTGCCAGGCATTTCATGCACTGGGTGTCATGCTTGTTGCTAGGGTTTAATGCTTGTTGCCAGACATTTCATGAGCTGAGTGTCGTGCTTGTTACCAGGGGGTAATGCTTGTTGCTAGGGTTGTGCCCCCCATGGCCAGATATTACCCCACAATGCCAGATAAAAATATCCCCTCATAGTGCCAGAAACACACATGCCCCCAGTGCCACATGTGCACCCCCAGTGCCAGATACACATATGCCCCCACAGTACCAGATACACATATGCTTCGATTGCCACATATGCCCCCCAAGTGCCAGCTACACATATGCCCCCAGTGTCAAATATGTCACCCCAGTGCCAGATACTACACATATGACCCCAGTGCCAAATATGCCTGTCCAGTGCCAGATACACATATGCCCCCAGTGCCATATATGCCCCCCCAGTGCCAGGTACTCCCCTCGCTCATTGCTGCTGTGCTGTGTGTGAGTCCGAGAAGGAGGGCACAGCACACGCCTCTCCTGTATCTGTCCTGCTGTGTCTCCGTTGGCGTGTCTGTCAAATGAAGCGCCGGTTCGTGAGCCAATCAGAGCTCGTGGACCGGCAGCTGTGGCTTCTGATTGGCTGCCGGTCTGCGAACCGTCGCTTCATTTGACAGACACGCATCTGCCGCCGGAAACACAGGAGAGGCGAGCGCTGCTCCCTCCTTTCCAGCCTCACACGCAGCACTGTTTGGCGGCGCGCCCCCCCCCCCCCCCCCCTCCCACACAGCCCTGCACTTCCAGTCCTCTGCAGTGGCTGCTGGGGTGGTAGTTACGCCAGTGACTATCATGAAAATAACATGTGTGTAACTTGGGACTATGTAAACTTGCAAGATTTCACTCTACTCAAGCCCAGAATAATGAGCTGACACATATGCACCTACAGTAGCTAGATTTGCATTAGTTTTTATTGTGGTGTTTTACACAGGATTTAGCAGTGAGTACAAGTGGAACATAGAATGTAAGTGATGTGTGTCTGGCATAAATTGTGTGGATATGCTACTGTGGCCAAAATGCAAGAATAGTGAAAAAATACCAAATAGCGCTTTTTTTCCTGAAGATTGTCTTTCACAATGAAGTGAGACAAGTCTGAATCTTTGAACATATAACGAGTCTCTTTCAGAGATATAGTTAAAAATAAAAGTACATTTATTCAGACAAATATGTAAAGTGCTTCAGTAATGTAACATTAACACATTGTTATTCATAAAGTGTCTCCAGTGCATTCAAATACATATTGAGTACAATTACAATACAAACAGTTTAAAAAACAATCAAAGACAATTCAAAAGTTACTTAAAAATATTTGTAAGGTGGGACAATAGTTCTGTTATGCTTATACCATATTGGGCTGGTGGATCTCTGAAAGAGACTTGTATGTTTAAAGCTTCAACTTGTCTTACTTCATTGGTTTTTTGGTTTGCTAACAAACCTGAATAAGGCCCTTTTTATGACATGTGCCCAGAGAGTGTGTTGTGATTTTGGGGGAGAGAGAAGTTGGGGATTGATGGGATATAGGCTGACAGTAGACATATGTGCAGACCCCTGTGTGTTGTGTTTGTGTTTTGTTTTCTGAAAAACCACCCTCAAGTGTTTTGGTTTGGATTTTTGTTTGGTTTAAAATTTATAATAAAATCGACAATCCTTGTAAAAAAAATTCAATTAAAACAGCTAAAATTTTGTAATTTTTGCAACCTAAAACCCAAAATTTGGATTTAAAATCCAAATTCCGAACTGCGGGAAGATTCAAAATGGTACTCGGTTCAGATTGGATATTCTGGGAGTACCTGGACCAGGTTTTGATTTACTTTGGATCCACAAATTTGGTTGGATTCAGATTTCTGGAGAACCTAATGCACAAAAAAAAATGATTCACACATTTAAATGAAAAACAGTCCTCCAAAAATGGATAAGACAAATTTAAAAAAAAAAAAATTCACCATATCAATATTGGTGGCTCATTAGTTTCTTATTCAATGTTTACATGCATGCTAATAAAGGAACAATCCATAGAGCGTTAAGGGGGTTATTCAGTTTGCTTTTTATCAGAATCTGCAATCCGTTCTTTGGCATGCTGGGGGCCGCCCATTGCAGGACAAGGCCACCAAGCATGCAGAACGGGATGCCCAGCGGCTGCGACCGCAATTTAATTGCAGTTGCAGAAACTGTGGCGGACCCCTTGCAGCCACAGCTAGGGTGCTTATGTAGGAGGTCTGCCACCATTTTTTAAATCGGAGTGGCTGTGTGTGACATCACGCAGCCACCCAGAAAATGCCTCCAACCTGCCCCTGCAACGCTCTTTTGCCACCCGCATCCACCCCACGAATACCTCTGCCTGTCATTTGCAGCCAATGCGATCACATCACATTCGGCTGATGCACATGTGCAGGACGGTATCTGTGCGTGCGACTGCCGCTGGGGTTATTGCGGTCGCATCGCTTAGCGACGTAAGCTGAATAACTCCAGAAGGGTGCAATTCAAGGTTGATTGCAAAACAACATTTTCTTCTAATGGGCAATACTTTGAGAGTTAGATTTGGGTTGTTTATATTGTTTATGTGCAGGGTAAATACTGGCTACTTTATGTTTACACTGCAATTTAGATTTCAGGTTGAATACACCCCACCCAAATCTAAATCTCTCAGCACATGTTACAGATGGGTCCTTGTTTATCTTGACCTTTAATAGGATTAACTGAGACTGGGCAGTCGGACTTGGGGGGTCATTCTGAGTTGATCGCTCGCTAGCAGTTTTTAGCAGCCTTGCAAATGCTTTGCCGCCTCCCACTGCTTAGCACAGCTTAGCAGAAGAGCGAACGCCTGTATCGCAGAGCGGCGACAGATTTTTTTTTGTGTAGTTTCAGAGTAGCTCAAAACCTACTCAGCGCTTGTGATCACTTCAGCCTATTCAGTTCCTGATTTGACGTCACAGAACCCCCCAGCCATGCCTGCGTTTTCCCTAGCACACCTGCGTTTTTCTGAACACTCCCAGAAAACGGTCAGTTGACACCCCGAAACACCCACTTCATGTCAATCATTCTTCGGCCACCAGTGCAACTGAATTGCATCGCTAGACCCTGTGCAAAACTACATCGTTCGTTGTGCCCGTACGTCGCGCGTGCGCAGGGCGCCGCATACGCAGAACTGTTGTTTTTTAGCCTCATCGCTGCGCTGTGAACAAATGCAGCTAGCGATCAACTCAGAATGACCCCCTTAATCCCCTGCTGTAATGACTTAATCCCCTGTTGTATTGTTCTCTGTATTGTATTGCAGCTGAGAACAATAGATGAAGGGTTTATGTTAATAAACCATGTTGTGCCTAGGCACAGCAAACTAGCCAAGATAACCGTGGACCCATCTGTATATCTGTCCCAACTGCAGTGCACATGGTTTTGCCCATTAGAGGAAAATGTTGTTTTGCAATCAACCTTGAATTAGGCCCCAAGTCCACTGTAAATGGTGAGATTTCAAATCTCCTAAAACTAAAGTATATGTAAAGTACATGCTATACTGTACATTTATAATTGTTATTTTTAATAATATAAATATATGTAGTTGTTGTGTGAAAGTACAGTAGCTTTGAGAAGCACTTTGGAAAAATGTATTTTTCCCTATATACCTTTATGTAAATTATAAGAAATAATACAGTATATACAGTATTCCATTAAACTAAGAGAAAAATGTCTAATCTGTCCCAGTGGGCATGGTCTACATGAATAAAGGGAAAGGATATGCTGAGTGCAGTTAATAATAGAGTATCAGTAGAAGACTGCAGAAGTAGCGAGTGCTTAGCAGCAGTTTTAACAATCTGTTCCCAAAGTTATGGCTTATTATTCCAAGCATATCTCCCAAATGTTCAGATTTTGGTGGGACAATCCCGTTTTTCATGTACTGTCCCACCCGCAAGTTGCAGTGTCCAGCGAAAGGGGGGGGGGGAGCAGTTGGGAGATCCCTGCTGTAACTCCCTGCTCTGAGCACAGCAGTGGTGAATAGATGCTGTGCGCATACTGTAGCGTCTATTTCCCGGCAGAGAGGAACAGGGTGCATGGCCAGCAGCTCATTGAGCACTGTCCATTCCCCCATAGTGATGAAAATGGGGATGTGGTCAGCGATTGTGGTACTTGCCCTTAACTGTGAGGCCACTCCCCCTGGTCAGAGGCCACACCCCTTAATATCAGTGGTGCACATTCGGTGCATGAAGATGTCCCTCTTTAAGGGACAAAGAAGTTGGGAGGTATGTTACAAGTGATGATTATAATTTTTTTTTTATTATTATTATTATTATTTTAAATTTTGCAGATGTGCTTGAACTAACTACTTACAAGCACACCCTTGTTGGTGCATCCAGGTATAACAGTGTACACTGCCATAAACGCTTTACACAAGCTGCTGAACCCAGAACCCTGAGTGTCAGTTAAAAACAGTTTGTAATTTTTATTTTGTTTTTTTAATTTCTATATCCGACAATTGTTTTATGGTAACAAGTCTTGTTTACTGTTTGCTCGCTAAGTACCGTTACAGCACAGTGTCTTAATATGCTGATGCATAGCATAAGAACATTTCCCAGGTCCTGCATGCTCAGTAATTTTGCTTATGAATACTGACTATCCTAGCATAAAACTATAGTGCTCCGTGCTACAGATAACAGACATTTATGTGAAGGCGTCTGTTTTGTTCCACTAGGTTTCCCTATGAGGTCTGTTGCTTTCTTTGTCTCCTCAATCCTGAATTCTTAGACAGTGTCAGAGGAGTGGTGTTCTAAAGCACGGCTCAGCTTGTCCTCACTTAGCGAACCAAGGGGGTCATTCTGAGTTGATTGCTCGCTAGCTATTTTTTGCAGTGCTGCGATCAGATAGTCGCCACCTATAGGGTAGTGTATTTTCACTTTGCAAGTGTGTGAACACATGTGCAGCCGAGCTCTGCAAAAACATTAGGTCTGAACTTACTAAGCCTTTGCGATAACTTCAGCCTGTCTGGTCCCGGAATTTACATCAGGCACCTGCCCTGCAAATGCTTGGACACGCCTGCGTTTTCCCAAACACTCCCAGAAAACGGTCAGTTGACACCCACAAACGCCTTCTTCCTGTCAATCTCCTTGCGATCAGCTGTGCGAATGGATTATTCGTTAAATCCATCACTCAGCAACGATCCTCTTTGTACCCGTAAGACGTGCCTGCGGACCTGATTGCGAAAAACAGCAGCGTGCGAACCGGTCGGAATGACCCCCCAAGCACCCTGCATATTGGGAATAACTGTGTCAGATGGAAGGCACTCTGAAAGAAAAGCCAATTGCAGAAATGGATAATCAGATAATTAATTATATTCCTATATAAACTTTTTGTATAAATTCTCCAAGTAGAAATAGTACTATTATACACTGCTCAAAAAATAAATGAATGAAATATTCTTATTAAATACTTTGTTCTTTACATAGTTAAATGTGCTGACAACAAAATCACACAAAAATTATCAATGGAAATCATATTTATTAACCCATGGATGTCTGGATTTGGAGTCGCCCTCAAAATTAAAGTGGAAAAACACACTATAGGCTGATCCAACTTTGATGTAATGTCCTTAAAACAAGTCAAAATGTGGCTCAGTAGTGTGTGTGGCCTGCTCGTGCCTGTATGACCTCCCTATAACCCACACAAGTGGCTCAGGTAGTGCAGCTCATCCAGGATGGCACATCAATGCGAGCTGTGGCAAGAAGGTTTGCTGTGTCTGTCAGCGTAGTGTCCAGAGCATGGAGGCGCTACCAGGAGACAGGCCAGTACATCAGGAGACGTGGAGAAGGCCGTAGGAGGGCAACAACCCATCAGCAGGATCGCTACCTCCGCCTTTGTGCAAGGAGGAACAGGAGGAGCACTGCCAGAGCCCTGCAAAATGACTTCCAGCAAGCCACAAATGTGCATGTGTCTACTCAAACGATCAGAAACAGACTCCATGAGGGTGGTATGAGGGCCCGACGTCCACAGGTGGGGGTTGTGCTTACAGCCCAACACCGTGCAGGACGTTTGGCATTTGCCAGAGAACACCAAGATTGGCAAATTCGCCACTGGCGCCCTGTGCTCTTCACAGATGAAAGCAGGTTCTCACTGAGCACATGTGACAGACGTGACAGAGTCTGGAGATGCCAAGAAGAACGTTCTGCTGCCTGCAACATCCTGCAGCATGACCGGTTTGGCAGTGGGTCAGTAATGGTATGGGGTGGCATTTCTTTGGGGGGCCGCACAGCCCTCCATGTGCTCGCCAGAGGTAGCCTGACTGCCATTAGGTACCGAGATGAGATCCTCAGACCCCTTGTGAGACCATATGCTGGTGCGGTTGGCCCTGGGTTCCTCCTAATGCAAGACAATGCTAGACCTCATGTGGCTGGAGTGTCAGCAGTTCCTGCAAGACGAAGGCATTGATGCTATGGACTGGCCCGCCTGTTCCCCAGACCTGAATCCAATTGAGCACATCTGGGAAATCATGTCTCGCTCCATCCACCAACGCCACGTTGCACCACAGACTGTCCAGGAGTTGGCGGACGCTTTAGTCCAGGTCTGGGAGGAGATCCCTCAGGAGACCATCCGCCACCTCATCAGTAGCATGCCCTGGCATTGTAGGGAGGTCATACAGGCATGTGGAGGCCAATACACTACTGAGCCTCATTTTGACTTGTTTTAAGGACATTACATCAAAGTTGGATCAGCCTGTAGTGTGTTTTTCCACTTTAATTTTGAGGGTGACTCCAAATCCAGACCTCCATCGGTTAATAAATTTGATTTCCATTGATAATTTTTGTGTGATTTTGTTGTCAGCACATTCAACTATGTAAAGAACAGAGTATTCAATAAGAATATTTCATTCATTCAGATCTAGGATGTGTTATTTTAGTGTTCTCTTTATTTTTTTGGGCAGTGTACATATAGTAATATTCATAATGCAAATATTGTTTGCTTTTTTATCACATAATACACCTTCATGTACCTTAATCCCTGTCCTGAATTTACCAAGTGAATGGCTGTTTATATTTCTACTTTCTTTCTACACCTTTATCAGGCTGAGTTACATTATTTTAGTTTATGTTACTTTGAATAACACCACAAAGTTGACCTCCAAATTGAGATTTTGTGCCAAATGTAATGCATACCTCCCAACATTCAGGAATTCCAATGCTGGACTTCTGCGTGGCAAAGCAGTGCCCATCCAAAAAGGGGGCATGACCTCAGGGAATGGGGGCATGGCTTCACAGTAATGACACACTCTTGAGCCATGCCCTCATTTTCCATCATTGAGGGGGCATGGCCAGCGCTCTGTGAGCTGCTGGCATGTTCCCAGTCCCTTTTGTCTCTGTGAATAGATGCTGTGTGCACATGTGCACAGCATCTATTCATCGCTGCTCTACAGCAGAGCAGCAAGTGACATGTAGCCTCCCAACTGCCCCCCCCCCCAAACACACACACACAGCGGGACACTGAGGCCTTCAGGTGGGACAGTCCCCAAAAAATGGGTCTGTCCCGCAAAAATAGGGACAGTTGGGAAATGTGGTATTATTGGGGGTATATCGAAGCTTGGAGAGAAATAAAGTAGATAAAGACAAACCAATCAGCTCCTGTCATGTTACAGGCTGTGTTTCAAAATGCATGAAGCTGGCTGATTGGATCTTTACTTCTTTCAACTTTTTCTCTCTCCAAGATTAGATAAATCTCCCAATGGTTCCAGTTTAAAAAAAGTGCAAATTTTTGGACAATTTTGATCTGGGTATTAAAACTTAATTCCTTTAAAAAGCTTTCTAAAGAAGCTACTTATTTAAATATTTACAAATTGACACTTTCACAAACCTTGACACAATTGCATTTAGCACATTTGTTTCAGGATGAGATATTCTGGGTTTACTGGGTGGCTGGAAAGCCTATTTTAACCCCTTTTTTATATTCTCAGAGATGTCACTGTATAGTAATGTTTTAATAGGTCTTCTTTTGCAGCACTAGGTGACTTTATATGCAAAATAAATATTTATTGGTGTAATTCTACCAAGCAGGGCTACTTTTGTAGCAGGATAGTCTGGAATGCCGTTTTTGAAGCTTTTTTGAAAAATGCCATCATCAGGAATGGTTTTCTGGAACTTTTGCAGGTGCCATCAATTATTTTTTTCGGTTGTTGAGGTTGGGTGCTGGGGTGAGGGAGAAACACAGTGTGTTCCTAGCCCCTGACAATGAGCAGGTCATTTCAAAGTAATTAAAATCCTTGTTGTGGGGCATAATTTGTAAGGGGTATTATTGTGTGCAGGGCATAAAATGGTGTCAGGGGCATAACTGTGTGTGAAATAATGTGTAATTGGTGTAATTATGGTGTATGGCATATTGTGTAATGGGCATTACAGTGTGACATATTGTGTAATGGGCATTATGGCGTGTGGCATAATGTGTAGTGGGCATTATGGTGTGTGGCATATTGTGTAATGGCCTTTATGGTGTGTGGCATAATGTGAAATGAGCATTACGGTTTGTGCCACTGTGTAAGGGGCATTATGGTGTGTCATATAATGGACATAATGGTGTATGGCATAATGTGCAATGGACATTATGGCCCTCATTCCGAGTTGATCGCTCGCAAGGCGAATTTAGCAGAGTTGCTCACGCTAAGCCTACGCCTACTGGGAGTGTATCTTAGCTTCTTAAAATTGCGACCGATGTATTCGCAATATTGCGATTACAAACTACTTAGCAGTTTCAGAGTAGCTTCAGACTTACTCGGTATCTGCGATCAGTTCAGTGCTTGTCGTTCCTGGTTTGACGTCATAAACACACCCAGCGTTCGCCCAGACACTCCCCCGTTTCTCCGGCCACTCCTGCGTTTTTTCCGGAAACGGTAGCGTTTTTATCCACACGCCCCTAAAACGCTGTGTTTCCGCCCAGTAACACCCATTTCCTGTCAATCACACTACGATCGCCGGAGCGAAGAAAAAGCCGTGAGTAAAAATACTATCTTCATGGTAAAATTACTTGGCGCAGTCGCAGTGCGATTATTGCGCATGCGTACTAAGCGGAATTTCACTGCGATGCGATGAAAATTACCGAGCGAACGACTCGGAATGAGGGCCTATGTTGTGTGGCATATTGTGTAATGGGCATTATGGTGTGTGGCATAATGTTTATTGGGCATTACAGTGTGTGTCATTGGGTAATGGACATTACAGTGTATGGTATAATGTGTAATTAGCATTATGGTCTGTGTCATATTGTGTAAGGGGTATTACTATGAGGAGGAAAAATTGCAAGTAATGTAAGGGCCATTAATCAGGATTTTTTTTCCAGTAGTAGGCAATGTCTTGGCATGCAGGTTACAAAACTGGGGTATAAGGAAGTCTTTTCCTGCTAGACTATGCCCCTTGCAGCAAGGCCACACCCCTTGAAGTGAGGCCACACCCATTTTTTGGTATGCACGTCTGTATTGCATGCAAATTCTTTGTTCTTGCCAAGGAGAATTATTTATTCTATCAATGTTGCCCCCGCCCACTGTAGCTCCTCCCACATTACCCACAGCTCTGCCCACCACTGCCCACCAGGAGTTCCTGAACCTATTTTTCTAAAGAAATAGCACTGTTATTTCTGTAGAAATTACAATGAATAAGTATTAATAATTAGTAACTTTTCTGCTGTCTCTTCACTCTCACAGATTATTGGAAACATGATTGAGGCTCAAAGATGCAGTATTTTTGTAATTAAATGTCAAATTTTAACATCTGCAGGAAGTTCAGAGTGGCACAGAGCAATACAGATGTGTTCAGCCTCTCTTACACTCATGCCACTGCCTCCATACTACATACTGTCAATGTAGCCACGCTCATTACACCCACAGCACAGGCACACATGGCATGCAATGCTGCAGGTGTGACTTAACGTGCCTCCATGCATCTCTATGGCTGTATGCATGTGTGCATCATAGTTGTGAGCACACTAGTTATGCCAGCTTTGCCGCAAATACATAGCGACAAAGCTGAACGTGGCTACAACTGTATATCAGTGGTTCTCAGCCTCAACCCTCACATTTACCCAATTAGTCATGGTTTGAGGATTTCTGTCTGTGGAAGTAGATGAGAGCATTACGTACCCAGCAAAATGGAATAACTCACCTGTGCATGATTTTAAAAAATAAATAAATTAAAAACATGTCCTGTTGGTGCTTTTTAGTACCTCAGGACAAGGGCCGGTTCTAGACCTTGTGGCTCCCAGGGCGAAAGTTTCTTTTGGTGCCCCCCTCACACCCCCACCCCCAAAGGTGAAATAGAGTTAGTGCGCGCCGCAGACGTGCGCCAAAAATAGGGGCATGGCTTCATAGGGAAGGGGCGTGGTCAGTTTTGCTCCCTGTAGTTTTGCCCCGAGTAGCTGTTGTGCCCCCAGTAGCTGTTGTGCCCCCAGTAGCTGTTGTGCCCCAGTAGCTGTTGTGTCCCCAGTACTGCACCCTCAGTAGTTGTGTTCCCAGTAGCTGCTGTGCCCCCAGTAATTGTGCCCCTTGCAGCTGTGCACCCAGTACTGCGCCCTAAGTAGTTGTGCCCCCAGTAGCTGTTGTGCCCCCTGCAGCTGTGCCCAGTAGTTTTGCCCCCAGTACTGCGTACTCATTAGTTGTGTCCCCATTAGTTGTTGTGCTCCCTGCAGCTGTGCCCCCAGTACTGTGTCCTCATTAGTTTTGCCCCCAGTAGCTGTTGTGCCCCCAGTAGCTGTTGTGCCCCCATTGGTTTTGCCCCCAGTAGTTTTTTCTAGAGATGTGCACTTGAAATTTTTTCGGGTTTTGTGTTTTGGTTTTGGGTTCGGTTCCGCGGCCGTGTTTTGGGTTCGACCGCGTTTTGGCAAAACCTCACCAAATTTTTTTTGTCGGATTCGGGTGTGTTTTGGATTCGGGTGTTTTTTTCAAAAAACACTAAAAAACTGCTTAAATCATAGAATTTGGGGGTCATTTTGATCCCAAAGTATTATTAACCTCAAAAACCATTTTCAGTCTATTCTGAATACCTCACACCTCACCATATTATTTTTAGTCCTAAAATTTGCACCGAGGTCACTGGATGACTAAGCTAAGCGACCCTAGTGGCCGACACAAACACCTGGCCCATCTAGGAGTGGCACTGCAGTGTCACGCAGGATGGCCCTTCCAAAAAACACTCCCCAAACAGCACATGACGCAAAGAAAAAAAGAGGCGCAATGAGGTAGCTGTGTGAGTAAGCTAAGCGACCCTAGTGGCCGACACAAACACCTGGCCCATCTAGGAGTGGCACTGCAGTGTCATGCAGGATGGCCCTTCCAAAAAACACTCCCCAAACAGCACATGACGCAAAGAAAAAAAGAGGCGCAATGAGGTAGCTGTGTGACTAAGCTCAGCGACCCTAGTGGCCGACACAAACACCTGGCCCATCTAGGAGTGGCACTGCAGTGTCACGCAGGATGGCCCTTCCAAAAAACACTCCCCAAACAGCACATGACGCAAAGAAAAAAAGAGGCGCAATGAGGTAGCTGTGTGAGTAAGCTAAGCGACCCTAGTGGCCGACACAAACACCTGGCCCATCTAGGAGTGGCACTGCAGTGTCATGCAGGATGGCCCTTCCAAAAAACACTCCCCAAACAGCACATGACGCAAAGAAAAAAAGAGGCGCAATGAGGTAGCTGTGTGACTAAGCTCAGCGACCCTAGTGGCCGACACAAACACCTGGCCCATCTAGGAGTGGCACTGCAGTGTCACGCAGGATGGCCCTTCCAAAAAACACTCCCCAAACAGCACATGACGCAAAGAAAAAAAGAGGCGCAATGAGGTAGCTGTGTGAGTAAGCTAAGCGACCCTAGTGGCCGACACAAACACCTGGCCCATCTAGGAGTGGCACTGCAGTGTCATGCAGGATGGCCCTTCCAAAAAACACTCCCCAAACAGCACATGACGCAAAGAAAAAAAGAGGCGCAATGAGGTAGCTGTGTGAGTAAGATAAGCGACCCTAGTGGCCGACACAAACACCTGGCCCATCTAGGAGTGGCACTGCAGTGTCACGCAGGATGGCCCTTCCAAAAAACACTCCCCAAACAGCACATGACGCAAAGAAAAAAAGAGGCGCAATGAGGTAGCTGTGTGAGTAAGCTAAGCGACCCTAGTGGCCGACACAAACACCTGGCCCATCTAGGAGTGGCACTGCAGTGTCACGCAGGATGGCCCTTCCAAAAAACACTCCCCAAACAGCACATGACGCAAAGAAAAAAAGAGGCGCAATGAGGTAGCTGTGTGAGTAAGATAAGCGACCCTAGTGGCCGACACAAACACCTGGCCCATCTAGGAGTGGCACTGCAGTGTCACGCAGGATGGCCCTTCCAAAAAACACTCCCCAAACAGCACATGACGCAAAGAAGAAAAAAATAGGCGCAATGAGGTAGCTGTGTGAGTAAGATAAGCGACCCTAGTGGCCGACACAAACACCTGGCCCATCTAGGAGTGGCACTGCAGTGTCACGCAGGATGGCCCTTCCAAAAAACACTCCCCAAACAGCACATGACGCAAAGAAAAAAAGAGGCGCAATGAGGTAGCTGTGTGAGTAAGATAAGCGACCCTAGTGGCCGACACAAACACCTGGCCCATCTAGGAGTGGCACTGCAGTGTCACACAGGATGGCCCTTCCAAAAAATACTCCCCAAACAGCACATGACGCAAAGAAAAAAAAAAGAGGCGCAAAGAGGTAGCTGTGTGAGTAAGATAAGCGACCCTAGTGGCCGACACAAACACCTGGCCCATCTAGGAGTGGCACTGCAGTGTCACGCAGGAAGGCCCTTCCAAAAAACACTACCCAAACAGCACATGACGCAAAGAAAAAAAGAGGCGCAATGAGGTAGCTGTGTGAGTAAGATAAGTGACCCTAGTGGCCGACACAAACACCTGGCCCATCTAGGAGTGGCACTGCAGTGTCACGCAGGATGGCCCTTCCAAAAAACACTCCCCAAACAGCACATGACGCAAAGAAGAAAAAAAGAGGCGCAATGAGGTAGCTGTGTGAGTAAGATAAGCGACCCCAGTGGCCAACACAAACACCTGGCCCATCTAGGAGTGGCACTGCAGTGTCACGCAGGATGGCCCTTCCAAAAAACACTCCCCAAACAGCACATGACGCAAAGAAAAAAAGAGGCGCAATGAGGTAGCTGTGTGAGTAAGATAAGCGACCCTAGTGGCCGACACAAACACCTGGCCCATCTAGGAGTGGCACTGCAGTGTCACGCAGGATGGCCCTTCCAAAAAACACTCCCCAAACAGCACATGACGCAAAGAAAAAAAGAGGCGCAATGAGGTAGCTGTGTGAGTAAGATAAGCGACCCTAGTGGCCGACACAAACACCTGGCCCATCTAGGAGTGGCACTGCAGTGTCACGCAGGATGGCCCTTCCAAAAAATACTCCCCAAACAGCACATGACGCAAAGAAAAAAAAAGAGGCGCAATGAGGTAGCTGTGTGAGTAAGATAAGCGACCCTAGTGGCCGACACAAACACCTGGCCCATCTAGGAGTGGCACTGCAGTGTCACGCAGGATGGCCCTTCCAAAAAACACTCCCCAAACAGCACATGACGCAAATAAAAATGAAAGAAAAAAGAGGTGCAAGATGGAATTGTCCTTGGGCCCTCCCACCCACCCTTATGTTGTATAAACAGGACATGCACACTTTAACCAACCCATCATTTCAGTGACCAGGTCTGCCACACGACTGTGACTGAAATGACGGGTTGGTTTGGACCCCCACCGAAAAAGAAGCAATTAATCTCTCCTTGCACAAACTGGCTCTACAGAGGCAAGATATCCACCTCATCATCATCCTCGGATATATCACCGTGTACATCCCGCTCCTCACAGATTATCAATTCATCCCCACTGGAATCCACCATCTCAGCTCCCTGTGTACTTTGTGGAGGCAATTGCTGCTGGTCAATGTCTCCACGGAGGAATTGATTATAATTCATTTTAATGAACATCATCTTCTCCACATTTTCTGGAAGTAACCTCGTACGCCGATTGCTGACAAGGTGAGCGGCGGCACTAAACACTCTTTCGGAGTACACACTTGTGGGAGGGCAACTTAGGTAGAATAAAGCCAGTTTGTGCAAGGGCCTCCAAATTGCCTCTTTTTCCTGCCAGTATAAGTACGGACTGTCTGACGTGCCTACTTGGATGCGGTCACTCATATAATCCTCCACCATTCTTTCAATGGTGACAGAATCATATGCAGTGACAGTAGACGACATGTCCGTAATCGTTGTCAGGTCCTTCAGTCCGGACCAGATGTCAGCATCAGCAGTCGCTCCAGACTGCCCTGCATCACCGCCAGCGGGTGGGCTCGGAATTCTGAGCCTTTTCCTCGCACCCCCAGTTGCGGGAGAATGTGAAGGAGGAGATGTTGACAGGACGCGTTCCGCTTGACTTGACAATTTTGTCACCAGCAGGTCTTTGAACCCCAGCAGACTTGTGTCTGCCGGAAAGAGAGATCCAAGGTAGGTTTTAAATCTAGGATCGAGCACGGTGGCCAAAATGTAGTGCTCTGATTTCAACAGATTGACCACCCGTGAATCCTTGTTAAGCGAATTAAGGGCTCCATCCACAAGTCCCACATGACTAGCGGAATCGCTCCCTTTTAGCTCCTCCTTCAATGCCTCCAGCTTCTTCTGCAAAAGCCTGATGAGGGGAATGACCTGACTCAGGCTGGCAGTGTCTGAACTGACTTCACGTGTGGCAAGTTCAAAAGGTTGCAGAACCTTGCACAACGTTGAAATCATTCTCCACTGCGCTTGAGACAGGTACATTCCACCTCCTATATCGTGCTCAATTGTATAGGCTTGAATGGCCTTTTGCTGCTCCTCCAACCTCTGAAGCATATATAGGGTTGAATTCCACCTCGTTACCACTTCTTGCTTCAGATAAAGGCAGGGCAGGTTCAGGCGTTTTTGGTGGTGCTCCTGTCTTCTGTACATGGTGCCTGTACGCCGAAAGTGTCCCGCAATTCTTCTGGCCACCGACAGCATCTCTTGCACGCCCCTGTCGTTTTTTTAAAAATTCTGCACCACCAAATTCAAGATATGTGCAAAACATTGGACGTGCTGGAATTTGCCCATATTTAATGCACACACAATATTGCTGGCGTTGTCCGATGCCACAAATCCCCAGGAGAGTCCAATTGGGGTAAGCCATCCCGCGATGATCTTCCTCAGTTGCCGTAAGAGGTTTTCAGCTGTGTGCGTATTCTGGAAACCGGTGATACAAAGCGTAGCCTGCCTAGGAAAGAGTTGGCGTTTGCGAGATGCTGCTACTGGTGCCGCCGCTGCTGTTCTTGCGGCGGGAGTCCATACATCTACCCAGTGGGCTGTCACAGTCATATAGTCCTGACCCTGCCCTGCTCCACTTGTCCGTGGTTAAGTGGACATTGGGTACAACTGCATTTTTTAGGACACTGGTGAGTCTTTTTCTGACGTCCGTATACATTCTCGGTATCGCCTGCCTAGAGAAGTGGAACCTAGATGGTATTTGGTAACAGGGGCACACTACCTCAAGAAATTGTCTAGTTCCCTGTGAACTAACGGCGGATACCGGACGCACGTCTAACACCAACATAGTTGTCAAGGCCTCAGTTATCCGCTTTGCAACAGGATGACTGCTGTGATATTTCATCTTCCTCGCAAAGGACTGTTGGACAGTCAATTGCTTGGTGGAAGTAGTAAAAGTGGGCTTACGACTTCCCCTCTGGGATGACCATCGACTCCCAGCAGCAACAACAGCAGCGCCAGCAGCAGTAGGCGTTACACGCAAGGATGCATCGGAGGAATCCCAGGCAGGAGAGGACTCGTCAGAATTGCCAGTGACATGGCCTGCAGGACTATTGGCATTCCTGGGGAAGGAGGAAATTGACACTGAGGTATTTGGTAATGGGGGCACACTACCTCAAGAAATTGTCTAGTTCCCTGTGAACTAACGGCGGATACCGGACGCACGTCTAACACCAACATAGTTGTCAAGGCCTCAGTTATCCGCTTTGCAACAGGATGACTGCTGTGATATTTCATCTTCCTCGCAAAGGACTGTTGGACAGTCAATTGCTTGGTGGAAGTAGTAAAAGTCGGCTTACGACTTCCCCTCTGGGATGACCATCGACTCCCAGCAGCAACAACAGCAGCGCCAGCAGCAGTAGGCGTTACACGCAAGGATGCATCGGAGGAATCCCAGGCAGGAGAGGACTCGTCAGAATTGCCAGTGACATGGCCTGCAGGACTATTGGCATTCCTGGGGAAGGAGGAAATTGACACTGAGGGAGTTGGTGGGGTGGTTTGCGTGAGCTTGGTTACAAGAGGAAGGGATTTACTGGTCAGTGGACTGCTTCCGCTGTCGCCCAAAGTTTTTGAACTTGTCACTGACTTATTATGAATGCGCTGCAGGTGACGTATAAGGGAGGATGTTCCGAGGTGGTTAACGTCCTTACCCCTACTTATTACAGCTTGACAAAGGCAACACACGGCTTGACAAATGTTGTCCGCATTTCTGTTGAAATACTTCCACACCGAAGAGCTGATTTTTTTGGTATTTTCACCAGGCATGTCAACGGCCCTATTCCTCCCACGGACAACAGGTGTCTCCCCGGGTGCCTGACTTAAACAAACCACCTCACCATCAGAATCCTCCTTGTCAATTTCCTCCCCAGCGCCAGCAACACCCATATCCTCCTCATCCTGGTGTACTTCAACACTGACATCTTCAATCTGACTATCAGGAACTGGACTGCGGGTGCTCCTTCCAGCACTTGCAGGGGGCGTGCAAATGGTGGAAGGCGCATGCTCTTCACGTCCAGTGTTGGGAAGGTCAGGCATCGCAACCGACACAATTGGACTCTCCTTGTGGATTTGGGATTTCGAAGAACGCACAGTTCTTTGCGGTGCTTTTGCCAGCTTGAGTCTTTTCATTTTTCTAGCGAGAGGCTGAGTGCTTCCATCCTCATGTGAAGCTGAACCACTAGCCATGAACATAGGCCAGGGCCTCAGCCGTTCCTTGCCACTCCGTGTGGTAAATGGCATATTGGCAAGTTTACGCTTCTCCTCCGACAATTTTATTTTAGATTTTGGAGTCCTTTTTTTACTGATATTTGGTGTTTTGGATTTTACATGCTCTGTACTATGACATTGGGCATCGGCCTTGGCAGACGACGTTGCTGGCATTTCATCGTCTCGGCCATGACTAGTGGCAGCAGCTTCAGCACGAGGTGGAAGTGGATCTTGATCTTTCCCTAATTTTGGAACCTCAACATTTTTGTTCTCCATATTTTAATAGGCACAACTAAAAGGCACCTCAGGTATACAATGGAGATGGATGGATAGTAGTATACTTATGGATGGACGAGCGACTGCCGACACAGAGGTAGCTACAGCCGTGGACTACCGTACTGTTTCTGCTGCTAATATAGACTGGATGATAATGAGATGAAATTAATATATATATATATATATATAATATCACTAGTACTGCAGCCGGACAGGTATATATATTTATTATGTAATGACTGATGACGGACCTGCTGGACACTGTCAGCTCAGCAGCACCGCAGACTGCTACAGTAAGCTACTATAGTAGTATGTATCAAGAAGTAAGAAAAAAAAAAAACCACGGGTAGGTGGTATACAATTATGGATGGACCAGCGACTGCCGACACAGAGGTAGCTACAGCCGTGGACTACCGTACTGTTTCTGCTGCTAATATAGACTGGATGATAATGAGATGAAATTAATATATATATATATATATAATATCACTAGTACTGCAGCCGGACAGGTATATATATTTATTATGTAATGACTGATGACGGACCTGCTGGACACTGTCAGCTCAGCAGCACCGCAGACTGCTACAGTAAGCTACTATAGTAGTATGTATCAAGAAGAAAGAAAAAAAAAAACACGGGTAGGTGGTATTCAATTATGGATGGACCAGCGACTGCCGACACAGAGGTAGCTACAGCCGTGGACTACCGTACTGTGTCTGCTGCTAATATAGACTGGATGATAATGAGATGAAATTAATATATATATATAATATCACTAGTACTGCAGCCGGACAGGTATATATATTTATTATGTAATGACTGATGACGGACCTGCTGGACACTGTCAGCTCAGCAGCACCGCAGACTGCTACAGTAAGCTACTATAGTAGTATGTATCAAGAAGAAAGAAAAAAAAAAAACACGGGTAGGTGGTATACAATTATATATATATATATATATATATAATATACAATTATATATATATATATATATATATTAAACTGGTGGTGATTAATTAAACTGGTGGTCAGGTCACTGGTCACACTATCAGCAACTTGCAAGTAGTATTCCTAAGCAGACAATCACAATATATACTGGTGGTCAGTGTGGTCACAATGGCAGTGTGGCACTCTGGCAGCAAAAGTGTGCACTGTACGTTAATATGTACTCCTGCTCTCAGACTCTAACTGCTCCCCACTGTCTCCCCCACAAGTCAGATATACAGTCACACTATCACTTCAGCAAGTAGTAGTACTCCTCCTAATGCTCCCCAAAATTACTAAAGTAAATACTGTGTCTCTCTCTACTCTAGTCTCACCCTCTTCTCTATAAACGGAGAGGACGCCAGCCACGTCCTCTCCCTATCAATCTCAATGCACGTGTGAAAATGGCGGCGACGCGCGGCTCCTTATATAGAATCCAAGTCTCGCGATAGAATCCGAGCCTCGCGAGAATCCGACAGCGGGATGATGACGTTCGGGCGCGCTCGGGTTAACCGAGCAAGGCGGGAAGATCCGAGTCGCTCGGACCCGTGTAAAAAAACCTGAAGTTCGGGCGGGTTCGGATTCCGAGGAACCGAACCCGCTCATCTCTAGTTTTTTCCCCCATTACTCTACCCACCAGTAGCTGTACCCCTAGTAAAAAAAAAATATCAAGATTACTCACCAGCCCCGTTCCTGTTTCCTGACCACTGCTGCCATCCATCTTCCGCCGCCGGTGACGCTCCTCGGATCCATAGGAGCGCATAGACACTAGAGGTCAGTTATGTCCCCTAGCGTCTATGACTGTCCTAAACTGCCGTGCGGTGCGCGATGACGTCAGGCGCACCGCATGGCAGGCTCCAGTAGCAGGGAAAGGTCCTCTCTGCGAAGGGAAACGACGTTACCTCACTGCGTGTCTAGTTTCCCTTCATGGAGAGTACCTTTTCCTAACCACCACCGCCATCCCCGTCTGGACACAGTACTGCTGCCGACATCTGGACACAGTAGCGGCTCTTGCCACTGCGGCGGCGCCCTTGGGACAGCGGTGCCCCGGACAAAAGTCTTGCTTGCCCGTGGCAAGAGCCGCTACTGCTCAGGACTGGAGTTGAATACTCCTACTGTAGATCATTGTTGCAAAATATCTTCAATATGAGGGGGTGAATTGTTTCAATCTCACCTTATGGTGACCAGCATATACTGTACTATGATGCCATTCTTTATAATGTTGAGACTCATATGGAAGAGTCAACTGTTTCTTGCCCCATAGCTCCTGTCTAAAGTGACCAAGAGCTATTAAATGGTTTTGTCCGAGTGTCACATATTTGCATTCAAATGATCTGATTTAGAGCCATGGAAAGTAGCTTTTCCCATGCAAACTACTGGACGAGCTGCAGTTAAGGCCCCAAGCAGCAGTAATAACCCCCAACCAGCATAAACCTAAGGATAGTGTGAGCAGAAGACTGTAATAAGTGATGGGCGCCGAAAAACAATTGAACAGCTCATGATCACTTTAGTTTGAAGTTACGGACGTGAAAAACAATTGAATTCCTCAGATTGTGGGCAATTCAATCTGTGATCTGCAAACACAATGTGTGGCTGGTCATGTAGCAGATAAGTACAGGAGAGCAATATCACATAATAAAAACAATACTGCAGTTTTAATGTGGCACATTTAAATGCTTTCCCTTATTATTCCAAGAGCACACCAGGAGCACCATGATTTTATAAATTGCACCTATATTATTGTGCTTTTTCAATTTCCGTTTGTCTGCTTTGTTTTTCCCTTTATGCTGCAAGCCTGCTTTGTTGCTTCTTTGTATCTGCAGAAATTCATAGTGACATACAGTAAATGTAATATTTACTTTTTTTACCTTATGATCAGTTTCACTGCAGTTCATATTAAACATTTGACTAAATTCATATTTTTCTATAATATATACATGGAGGGAATCTTCTGTAGCAAAAGATGAATAACCAGATCTACACTGACGCCATGATGTACTGAGAGTAAAATGCATTCCCCATGTATATCAAGCTCTGGAAAGCGAAACTTGTACCATATATAAATGGTGTTGCCAACAGAAGCCTTTGGGCTACTTTATGCACAGAAGGTTCTGAAGGATCCTTCCATGGCCTTCCCATGTCTTGCACAGGCGAAAGCCGATGACTATGCATGCACAATAGGATCATAAACCCGGAAGTCCTCACACTGAAAAGGGCGGTTCTTATCAGAAAGAGCTGTCATTTAATTTTTATTTGTAATTTTTCATATAAAACAGTGTTAATAAACATTAATATGCATGCAATAAGTGATGTGATGTATCACATGCAATAGGGAATGCAATGCAAGATACATCCCACCCTTAATATCTTCCAATGTTTTCTAATGATCTTTAATACTGTTCTATGATTATTGCTTTATCAGTAATGGATCTATATTCAATTCACTTTTTTTCTTACAGTATATTTCTTGGTTTTTCTTTCCAACCATTGTTGTACAAGTTTTTTCTTGACTCAGTTGCTTCTTTAGGATGCTTTTACCATAAATTGTCTGTTATTATGTGTGGCATTTAAAGCAGTTTTACTTCTTCAATTCCATATAAAATAAAAAGAGAAAATGCTCAATTGAAACGATTATTAAAAGTTTCCCCACTAATCTCTAAATGCCTTTCATCCTCCATGATTTCTTTCACTACATCAAACTTGTTATTTACATAACAATTATAAATAATGTTAGGTTCTGTTTTTGGGAGGAATTTTCTAAAATCACTTTATATTATTTAGTATGAGTATACTGTATATATTTTTTTCAATCTCATTGTTAGGATACATTATTCTACATTTTTCATTCCTTTTACTCTCCCTATTCAAACCACCCCCTTTGTATTGCATTCATTCTGACTCATTACTAACATTTCTATTAACATTCCATGTATGTGTGTGTGTGTGTGTATATATATATATATATATATATATACACATACATACATACATACATACATACATACATACACACACACACACACACACACACACACACACACACAGTCGGTCACATCATTATGACCACCAACTAATAGCCAGAGTAATCGCCGTGTAAAGCACGGGCAGCAGCTAAACAGGCTAAACAGTAGTTTTAGATACACGTCTGGTAGCCCCCAGGTTAATTTTAATGGTGAGCTGCTCCACTGTAGCATGTCGTTCGGCCCTCATGCACCTTCGTAGCCAACATTCACCTCTCGCATCAATGGCACATGGTGCTCCGCAGTTTCCACGTTGGTAATTCACAATGGTGCCATTTGTCCAGCTATGATTCACCTTTACCACAGCAGCATGCTAACAATTCACAATCTGCACTGTTTCAGAAAAACTGCCACCCTTTGCCCAAAAGCCGATAATCATCCCTTTTTGTAACTTATATATGTGATATGCGTGCAGGTGGCCTATTGCATAATTTATATACCCACCAAGCAGGCACAGGACACATGACTTACTTCATGGGTAACACACAGTCGATGTCAAATGTAGGAGGTGGTCATAATAATATGACTCAGCTGTGTGAAAGCCTTCACTCACTCACTCACTCACTGACTGACTGACTCATCACTAATTCTCTTAGGTTAGTTAGCTAAAATTTAACATAGGTATTCTTCAGTTGAGAAATAGGAAAACTACATAATTAGAATTTTAATAAACCTCCCCTAAGGGGATGAAAAGGGGGTTGACATAATGACATCATTACCGATGCGCGGCTTGCATAGCGTGAACGATAATGCCCAAACAGACTACCGGATCAAAATTTGGATTGCACCTCCAGTGTGTAGAATTTCATAAACTACAAAAATGGTCCTGTCACTTTTTATAGTATCACTCACTCACTCACTCACTCATCAATAATTCTCTTACTTCCCGATATATTAGGAAGCGTAAATTTAACATACGTATTTTTAAGGTGGGAAATAGGAAAACTACATATAGATGAAGCTACACTAGTCGTGGCTCTGTCTATGCCAAGGCGCGCCCACCTAGGTGCGTCTAAGACTTGGTGTCCCCGTCTCCGACTAGGCATGCACGCCCATGACGGATATGCGCCCCATTTACTAGAATGGAGAGCATATCCGTCTGTGAGCCTGGACAGAGACGCTCTGAATGAGAGCGTCTCTGTGCACTCCCAGCGTGACTACGCAGACTGATCGCCTAGTCACGCCGGGAGTGCTCATTTGCGATGGAGCTGCCTCAGATGAGCGCAACTCTATCTGTAATTAGAATTTTAATAAACCTCCCAAAGGGAATTAACAGGGGTTGGCATAATGACATGATTACCGATGCGTGGCTTGCGTTGCATGAACAATATCGCCCAAGCGGACAATCAGATAAAAATTTGGGTTGCACCTCCAGTGGTTAGAATTTAATAAACTACAAAAATGGTCCTGTCACTTTTTACCGCATCTGCTATAGGTACTCCTTGGGTAAAGTCAAAAATCATGGATTAATATTTATATGGATTTAATAATATTTACTTACATTAAGACATCTCAAATTTACATCTCTATAGATTTCACAAATTTTTAACTGATTCATATTTACAACCGTGAAAATCAGAAACTCCTGTGTGCATACGTATATGTATGATGCACTAAAATACTTATACACTAAATCACTAAGTTAGTGTTAAATCACATATGATACAAATAATTATCTTTCAAACTGGCTGTGTCCCCAATGCTGGTCCTTTGCCAGATACACAATATATGCTAAGGGGTTCTTGGGTGAATCATATCATATGCCTTCATATACAGTATGTCCAATGACTTCAATGATACCTCTTTCTTAATATTCCTTTTGTTAATATACACAATGGAGATAGTAAATGCATTCACTATCCAACAGAAGAGAAGAGCACATTTGGAAAGGTCCATTTGAGTTCATATGAAATAATTTGCTGGTCTGGCTGATTTGGAAAATTGTTCAAAAGCCTACAATAAAATCTGGAGGCATAAGTGTGGAAAACACATTGAAGCATTATTAAGTTAAATGAAAGCCACTATAAAATATATTACTGAGGAAGTCGCTAGAGACAAAACGTATTTGGTAGACAAGGCTACTGTGACCCAAAGGTTGATGACTTGGGGGTATATTTACTAAGATTCGTATTTGTAGGGATTTGGTGGGAGATTAAACATGAATGACATCGGTTATGTGAATTTGCAACTTTTTGAATAAAGTGCATGTAATTTACTAAGTTGCCGAGTTGTCTTCATTTGCATTTTCCGATGTCGATGTGATTCATATTCTCTGGCAGTGTTTTACAGGAGTGATTAGTACAACACTGCCGTACTTAACACAATGAATCCCGGCCAGGATCAGAGATCCGTGCAGAGCTTCATTGTGTACATTATATGAAGTCTGTAAAGTGTTACCAGCATAACCAGCCCCGGGCTCTTTGAGCCGGTCCTGGTTGAAAAAATACAGGGAAAAAATGAATAGGGTCCCCCCATAATTCATCAACCAGCACCGGGCTCTGCGCCTGGTCCTGGGGCAAAAAATATGGGGGACAAAAAACATAGGGGTCCCCCATATTTTTAACACCAGCACCAGGCTCCACTAGTCAGAGAGATAATACCACAGCCGGGGGACACTTTTATACTGGTCCCTGCGGCCGTGGCATTACCCTCCCAACTAGTCACCCCTGGCCGGGGTACCCTGGAGGAGTGGAGACCCTTTAAATCAAGCCCCCCCCCCTCCAGCCACCCAAGGGCCAGGGGTGAAGCCCGAGGCTGTCCCCCCATCCGTGGGCTGTGGATGGGAGGCTGATAGCCATAGTGTAAAAATAAAGAATATTGGTTTTTGTAGAAGAACTACAAGTCCCAGCAAGCCTCCCCGCAAGCTCGTGCTTGGAGAACCACAAGTACCAGCATGCAGGAGAATAACGGGCCCGCTGGTACCTGTAGTTCTACTACAAAAATAATACCCCCCAAAAAACACAAGACACACACCGTGATAGTACAACTTTAATTTACATACATGCACACTTACACACATACATACTTACCTTTGTTGACACGGAGCCCCTCAGTCCTCTTCTCCAGTAGAATCCATGGGGTACCTGTAAATAAAAAATATACTTACAAACAATCCTGTGTAGATCGGTCCTCTTCTTTAAGTTTGTAATCCAGGGATTTATTAAAATAAAAAAACGAACAACCCGTACCACGAACTGAAAGGGGTTCCATGTTTACACATGTAACCCCTTTCCTGACTGGCAGGACTGCTGTCAGTGAAGGTCCCGCCAACCAATCAGGGAGTGCCACGTCATGGCACTCTCCTGATTGGCTGTGCGCTCCTGCACTGTCAATCAGAGGAGCGCACTGGTTACAATGTAGTGTAGCGGCGCTCCATTGTAACCAATGATGGGAACTTTGCAGTCTGCGGTTAACCGCAAAGTTAATTGGGGTCACTCTTGTGGGTGACCCCAATTAACTTTGCGGTTAACCGCAGACCGCAAAGTTCCCATCATTGGTTACAATGGAGCACTGCTATGCTACATTGTAACGAGTGCGTTCCTCTGATTGACAGTGCAGGTGCACGCTGCCAATCTAGTTGGGGGGGTAATGCAACGGCCGCAGGGACCAGTATAAAAGTGTCCCCCAGCTGTGGCATTATCTCTCTGGCTAGTGGAGCCCGGTGCTGGTGATAAAAATATGGGGGACCTCTAAGTTTTTTGTCCTCCGTATTTTTTGCACCAGGACCAGGCGCAGAGCCTGGAACTGGTTGTTTAAATATGGGGGGGACCCTATTAATTTTTCCCCCTGTATTTTTTCAACCAGGACCGGCTCAAAGAGCCCGAGGCTGGTTATGCTTAGGAGGGGGGACCCCATGCAATTTTTATTTTTTTTAACCCATTCACACCCCTTCCCACTGATAAGCATGCATGGATCTCACTGATCCGTGCATGCCCATCAGAATACGGATAAAAAAGCAGGTCTATTTGAAAACTGCTTTTTTCTACAATTTGTAACATTTACCGGCAGTGTTTGGATATTGCCGGCAGTGATTGTGAATACGAATTGTTAGTAAATTACCGAGTTGTATAAAATAACAGGCATGCTTGACTGATGGTGTATTCATTCATATTTTTTTTCTCTGCCCTCAAAAAAAATACGAATGCCCTCATCACTGCCGAGTTTTGTGTTTAGTAAATAGCCGAGATGACACTTTGAACCAAAAACACAAAATCGGCCAAAATCGGGAGCTTAGTAAATATACCCCTTGGTATCCATGATCTCATACCCCTAAGGAGGGAGTATAGCAAGTCTGTAACATCCAACCTCATAAGTCCACATACAGTATGCTTTAATAAGACTGATTTATGTATTTTATTGAAATGTTTGAAAGAATTTTATAGTGATTGCATAATTTGGTGAACTCTGGTATAAAGGTCTCTGTGTAAACTCAAGAAGACAATCACAAATCTTCTTCATTGGGTATATTTTCAAAAGGAATATTAAGAAAGAGGTATTATTAAAGTAAATATACATATATAATGCTGCATATATGCTTCCCCTGCTGCCCCTTTTTCTTTTTAATTGTGTAATACACCCTATAGTACATTAATGATGTGCACCAGTCAGTCTGAGTATGAGGGATAATCCCATGTTTTCCTCCTAAATCTCATCCACAAGTGATGAAAGATGGAGCTGTCCTTGAGACCTCCTATCCAAATTTATTTTGTATATTACTTTTTTTTTTAAATCTGTTTTTATTGAAGTTTTATCAATAGAATAAAATTACAGTTACAGAAAGACAATCTGGGCAAAAATACAAAACTGCAAGATCAAAGAATACAAGATTTCTGCACAATACAGTTGAATAATTGTAGAAAACAATAAACCCATGCAAAGTAATCAGTCAAAAATCAGAATCTGAAGTTGAGAAGAGATGAACCAGTAACCCCCGTCTCAGTAATCAGATATCAATAATAAAAATAACAAAATGCACAAAGAAAAAAGACAAGACAAAGGAGGGGAAGCCACAAGAGGAGATAGGGAGGGGGGAGTCACAAAAACAATCAAACAATCATCTACAACAGTTAAGAACGTGATGAGATCTGTCTGAGAAGAAACCATTCAGTCTTCTCAAAAACTTTGAATATTTGAGATTGAGTGGATATAGGGAGTGAGTCAATTTATAGTTCCCAACGCTTAAAATTTTTTATAATACCAGTTTCAATATCTGTCAAAGCAGTTTTGTGGTCATAATATAAAATTTGCATCAGTTTCCTATGGACTTCAAACATTGAGGGTTTAGATTTGGAAACCCAATATGTGAGTACCTTCCTGGATACAGTGACAAACATAGTCAAGAATGGTATAACATAATTTTTACCTGTACCCAGGTCCCAATGAGAGAACTTTGCACAAAGACACGCCAAAGAGTCAGGGGAAACATGGGTATGTAGGAGGGTATTAATAAATGCTAGATTCTTTATACCAAAATTTTCGGATGTGTCCACAGTCCCAAAAATTGTGGTAAAAGGTTGCGGAGTGATAATGACATTTAGGGCATTGACCTGTGATCGATGGATTGTAACGGGCATGCTGAATTTGGGGGACATATGCCCTCTGTAGAGTACGGAGATGTACTTCTTGCAGATAGGATAAGGATAAAATTTTCATAGTGGAGCAGTAATCTTTACTGAAGACTGAGGGGTCTGTGAGGGTGGGGATATCCCTATGCCATTGCAACAACAATTTGTGTCATCTAGAATCTGAGGGGAGTATAGTAAGAGGAGTATAAAACAATCAGGTGCAGAATGGTATGCGCTCACATATTGAAATCACTGATTGTAAAGAATCAGAGGGCCCAGATGAGATGGAGGCTAAAGAGAGAGGATAATGAATTGCGGAGAGGTAATGATGAACTTGTAAATACATATAAAAATGCATTTGTGGAATATCATATTTTTCTCTAAGATCAGAGAATTGGAGAATCTTCTCTCCAGGGTCAAAAATTTTGGACGAGTGAGACGAACCTTTGTCCCTCCAAATTTTGAAGGTAGAATTGGTAAGAGAGGGGGGGAATTCAGGATTGCCCCAGAGAGGTATACATAATGTAAACATATGGTTACTGTGAAGTTTTTTATTCAGCTTAAGCCAGGAATAATAAATGTCATGAAATAATGGGGAATGCAAAATATGTGGAGGAATACTTTTTGGGAGGGAGTTCAAGAAAGCGCTGGGACAAAAAGGGTAAAATAATGCACTATCTAAAGCAGGGTCCATGAAGGAATGTCCATTAGTCAGCCAGTCAGCAGCACAACGAAAGAGAATCGACAGGGAATACGAGGACAAATCAGGCAAACCGATTCCACCAGCAATGCGCAGTGCAGCTAATTTATCAAAAGCAATAAGAGGATTCTTCCCTTCCAAAAAAATTTGGATAAGATTTTACGAAGGTAAAGTAAGTCTTTTCTAGAGAGACCAATGGGTAACATCTGCATAAGGTAATACAACCACAAAAATATAACACTTCGCAGTACAGACACATGCCCCAAAATTGAGAGTGGCAACAACTTCCAAGATTCCAATGAAGCAGTGAGTTCAACCAACATGGGGGTAAAATTTATGTCATAGAGAGTGGAGAGGTCCGACGGGATCTGAATCCCAAGATAAGTAAGTTTATTGGAAACTATCTTAAAAAGGTATGCCGAGGTTATACTAGGAAGAATGGCGTGGGAGGTCCCCAAGGGCAGTAATTCAGATTTGGTGACGTTGATACGATAACATGCTGTAGCTCCAAATGAGGAGATCAAGCAAAGGATCCCTGATATAGAGGTATCAGGGTCAGATATGAAGAGAAGCATATCATCGGCGAACAAGGGCATCTTGAGTTCATCACTAATTTGAATCCCCTTAAACAATGTGGATGCATGTATGGCTATCATCAGGGGCTTAAGGGCTATGACAAATAACAGTGGGGATAATGGGCAACCCTGCCGGGTCCCCTTACCAATAGTAAAAGGAGCATACAGGAAGCCATTACAAGAAACCTGGGTTTGTGGATTGAAATACAATAACCTAATCCAGTCAACAAAAACAGTCGGAAATCCAAAATTAGCAAGGGATCAAAACAAATGGGACCATTCAACCAGGTCAAATGCTTTCACAGCATCTAGAGAAAGAATAAAAGCTGCCTCTTGTGAAGTAGAGGAAGCTTGAACCGCAGAAAGGACACGTCGGACATTGACCTCGGAGTGTCTACCCCAAATAAAGCCCGTCTGGTAGGGATTGTTTAATATGGTGTAGGAAAATTTTCACATGGTCCTGCTAGTATTTTTGTCAACAATTTATAATTCTAGGTTCAGTGGGAAAATGGGGCGATTGGAACCTGGGAGGTTGAGGTCTCTGCCTGGTTTTGGGAGAACCTTGATAATTGCCATATTAAAATGTAAAGGGAGGGTTCCAGATGATAGCAAAAAATTAAGAGCATTCATCAGGGGAGTCTCAATTTTGGGTAAAAGTAACTTATAAAAATCAGCAGTAAATCCATCTGGTTACCGGGGCCTTATCACGTTTAAAATGTTTAACAACAGTACAAATTTCCTCCAAAGTAATTTGTGCTATAAGGGACTGGAAAATATCTGGGGAGAGAGTAGGATTGGGTAAGGTGTCCCACAAGCTTGGAGAGTGAGAAGAAGTGAGAGAATCAAGTGGGGGAGGGGTCTGAATAGTGGAAGTATAAAGGTCTAAATAAAAAGAAAACATGATTTCAGAAATATCAGCGTTAGTTTGAGTTAGTATACCTGTAGAGGTCATTAATGGCCGCATAGTCATGGGAGGGTGAGAACCTTTGAGTAAGTTGGACAACAGCTTGCCGGTTTTGTTACCAAATTTATGAAACTGATAACTGACATTGAACATATACTTATCCCCCATAGTCTGCAAAAATTCATCAAAATGTGTTTTTGCCATAAGGTAATCATGTTTAGTATGATAATCAGGATTAGACTTGAACTGCTGAAAGGCTGACGTCAGGACGGATTGAAACTCCCGATAACGTACTGCATATTTTGTGTTAGAACTGACCACATATGAGATTATTTCACTCCGAAGAATAGATTTAGCAGGTAACCAAAAAAGCATAGGGCCGGACTCTGCATGTGGAGCATTATCGAAGGCGAACATCTCCCAGGCTGATTCAAGCCTATTACGGAATTTAAGGGATTTAGAAAGGTAAGAGGGAAATTTACACAATCTGTGGGAATCCTGTGTGCCTGCGATCAGAATAGAGATGAACACAAGGGCATGGCCTGACAAAAAAATTGGTGCAATGTGAGCGAATACTACACAAGGGAATAGATAATGAGAGACAAATATAAAGTCAATTCTAGACATGGTATGATGAGCTGAAGATAGACAGGTGTATTCCATGTCAGTGGGGTGGAGAGCCCTCCACACATCAATTAATAAAAGTTTGTCTGCTAATAAGGGTATACCAAGTTTGGGAAGGGACACACCCCTAGGAGGGGGGGGGTAGAGGATTTATCCAAGAGTAGAGAGGACACTAAATTGAAGTCTCCACACATGGTAATAGTGGAAGAGAGGTGCATGCTTAACAAGGCTATTAATGATTGCAGGAAGGGTCTAGTGTAAGTATTGGGGCATAAACATTACATAATACCAAAGGATGGCCAGATACCTTGAAAGATATTAAAACAGTTCGACCTGTCGCGTCGGAGTGGACAGTTAAATACTCATATGGAATGTGGCGTTTAAAAAAAATGACTACACCCCTTGATTTGGAATTATAGGAACAAGAACCTAATAAAGACTAATTGAGGGTATTCAATTTAGCTATTTCCTCAGGGATTAAATGGGATTCCTGAAGAAATGCTACATCAACATTCTGCTTGTTAAGGTCAGGGCCGGATTAACCATGGGGCGGATGGAGCTGCAGCTCCAAGCCCCCCATTGAAAATAGACCCACAGAGTTCCCTGCAGTTCAGTGCAGCCAATGCTGACAAGAAAAAAAAAACTTTTCTCCCTTCATCACTCAAAAGCATATGCCTCCCTGTCCATGCTCTCTCCCGGCCAAAGATCCTCCTATTCCCTCCAGACCACCAGCAGCAGTGCACAACTGGCCCCTCCCCCTGTGTTGCCACTTGCCTGAAGCTCAAACACCGGGATTTGATAAGCCCCGACCCTGACCGTGATAAGCTCCACCCCCTTGGCAGCCTGAACAAAGCTGTGCTTGCTCAGACTGCCAAAAACTCTGCTCCAATGCTATCCAAAGCTTTACCTGACTGCACCATTCCATTCACATAAAGCCTGGAGCCACCCCCCTTCCCATGAGAAACCCAAAGCTCCGCCCACAGGTCGGATTAGCTCCTCCCCTTGGAAGTCAGCCATGTGTCTCCTTGCAGAGTGCAGTCTCTCCATACAGAAGCTTTGGAGACCACTGCAGCTTATCTGTAAGTAAAGTCTGCACTGCAGGGCAGACACAAACATATAACAATAAATTATTGATTTAAGTACTATGGTGTGGCATAATGTGTGTATGGAGTAGAACTATGGGTTCCCCAACTACAGTGTGGCATGTGTATAACAGGCAACCCTACTCTGGTGTGGCATGTTTATAACAGGCACCCCTGCTACGGTGTGGCATGTGCATAATGGGCACCACTACTATGGTGTGGCATGTGCATAACAGGTACCCCTACTACCATGTGGCCTGTGTATAACGAGCACCACTACTATGGTGTGGCATGTGTATAGCGGGTGCCACTACTACTGTGTGGCATGTGTATAACGGGCACCACTACTACGGTGTGGCATGTGTATAATGGGCACCACTAATATGGTGTCGCATGTGTATAACGGGCACCATTGCTAGGGTGTAACATATGTATAACGGGCACCACTACTATGGTGTGGCATGTGTATAATGGGCACCACTACTACGGTGTGGCATGTGTATAATGGGTACCACTAATATGGTGTGTCATGTGTATAACGGGCACCAATACTACGGTGTGGCATGTATATAATGGGTACCACCACAAGGTGGCATGTGCATAAAGGGTACCCCTATTACCGTGTGGCATGTGTATAATGGGTACCACTACTACAGTGCGGCATGTGTATAATGGGCACCACTATTACGGTGTGGCATGTGCATAACAGGCACCCCTACTACCGTGTGGCATGTGTGTAATGGGTACCACTACTACCGTGTGGCATGTGTATAATGGGAACCACTAATATGGTGTGGCATGTGCATAATAAGTACCCCTATTACTGTGTGGCCTGTGTATAATCGGTACCACTACTACAGTGTGGCATGTGTATAACGGGCACCACTATTACGGAGTGGCATGTGTATAATGGGTACCACTAATATGGTGTGGCATATGTAAAATGGACTGCAGTGCTGACCACATAGTGCAGGGAGGGGTTGCTTAGCACATATAAACATACATGTTAGGATTAGAGATGAGCGGGTTCGGTTCCTCGAGATCCGAACCCCCCCGAACTTTACCTATTTTACATGGTTCCGAGGCAGCCTCGGATCTTCCCACCTTGCTCGGTTAACACGAACGCACCTGAACGTCATCATCCCGCTGTAGTATTCTCGCGAGATTCGCTTTGCATATAAAGAGCCACGCGTTGCCGCCGTTTTCACTCATGCATTGGAGATGATAGCAAGAGGACGTGGCTGCGTTCTCTCAGTTTCTGTGTTCAGTGTGCTGCAAATATCTGTGCTCAGTGTGCTGCAAATATCTACATTCTCTGCCTGAAAACGCTCCATATCTGTGCTGCATTGTAGTTGTGCGCAGTATATAGTAGGAGGACAGTGCAGAATTTTGCTGACCACCAGTATATATATAGCCGTACGGTACAGTAGTCCATTGCTCTACCTCTGTGTCGTCAAGTATACTATCCATATCTGTGCTGCATTGTAGTTGTGCGCAGTATATAGTAGGAGGACAGTGCAGAATTTTGCTGACCACCAGTATATATATATATATATATATATATAGCAGTACGGTACAATAGTCCATTGCTCTACCTCTGTGTCATCAAGTATACTATCCATATCTGTGCTGCATTGTAGTTGTGCGCAGTACATAGTAGGAGGACAGTGCAGAATTTTGCTGACCACCAGTATATATATAGCAGTACGGTACAGTAGTCTATTGCTCTACCTCTGTGTCGTCAAGTATACTATCCATATCTGTGCTGCATTGTAGTTGTGCACAGTATATAGTAGGAGGACAGTGCAGAATTTTGCTGACCACTAGAATATATATATATATATATATATATATATAGTATGGTACAGTAGGCCATTGCTTTTGATATATTACTGGCATATAATTCAACACATTAAAAAATGGAGAACAAAAATGTGGAGGGTAAAATAGGGAAAGATCAAGATCCACTTCCAACTCGTGCTGAAGCTGCTGCCACTAGTCATGGCCGAGACGATGAAATGCCATCAACGTCATCTGCAAGGCCGATGCCCAATGTCATAGTAGAGAGCATCTAAAATCCCAAAAAACAAAAGTTCAGTAAAATGACCCAAAAATCAAAATTAAAAGCGTCTGATGAGAAGCGTAAACTTGCCAATATGCCATTTACGACACGGAGTGGCAAGGAACGGCTGAGGCCCTGGCCTATGTTCATGGCTAGTGGTTCAGCTTCACATGAGGATGGAATCACTCATCCTCCCACTAGAAAAATGAAAAGACTTAAGCTGGCAAAAGCACAGCAAAGAACTGTACGTTCTTCTAAATCACAAATCCCCAAGGAGAGTCCAATTGTGTCGGTTGTGATGCCTGACCTTCCCAACACTGGATGGGAAGAGTTGGCTCCTTCCACCATTTGCACGCCCCCTGCAAGTGCTGGAAGGAGCACCCGCAGTCCAGTTCCTGATAGTCAAATTAAAGATGTCACTGTTGAAGTACACCAGGATGAGGATATGGGTGTTACTGGCGCTGAGGAGGAAATTGACAAGGGGGATTCTGATGGAGAGGTGGTTTGTTTAAGTCAGGCACCCGGGGAGACACCTGCTGTCCGTGGGATGAATATGGCCATTGACATGCCTGGTAAAATTACAAAAAAAATCACCTCTTCAGTGTGAAATTATTTTAACAGAAATGCGGACAACAGGTGTCAAGCCGTGTGTTGCCTTTGTCAAGCTGTAATAAGTAGGGGTAAGGACGTTAACCACCTAGGAACATCCTCCCTTATACGTCACCTGGAGCACATTCATCAGAAGTCATTGACAAGTTCAAAAACTTTGGGTGACAGCGGAAGCAGTCCACTGGCAACTAAATTCCTTCCTCTTGTAACCAAGCTCCTGCAAACCACACCACCAACTCCCTCAGTGTCAATTTCCTCCTTAGACAGGAAAGCCAATAGTCCTGCAGGCCATGTCACTGGCAAATCTGACGAGTCTCTCCTGCCTGTGATTCCTCCGATGCATCCTTGAGTGTAACGCCTACTGCTGCTAACGCTGCTGTTGTTGCTGCTGGGAGTCGATCGTAATCCCTGAGGGGAAGTCGGAAGACCGCTTGCACTACTTCCAGTAAGCAATTGACTGTCTAACAGTCCTTTGCAAGGAAGATGAAATACCACAGCAGTCATCCTGCTGCAAAGCGGATAACTCAGGTCTTGGCAGCTGCGGTGGTGTTAAACGTGTGTTTGGTATCGACCATTAATTCACAGGGAATTAGAGAATTGATTGAGGTACTGTGTCCCCGGTACCAAATACCATGTAGGTTCCATTTCTCTAGGCAGGCGATACCGAGAATGTGCACAGACATCAGAAAAAGAGTCACCAGTGTCCTAAAAAATGCAGTTGTACCCAATGTTCACTTAACCACGGACATGTGGACAAGTGGAGCAGGGCAGACTCAGGACTATAAGACTGTGACAGCCCACTGGGTAGATGTATTGCCTCCCACAGCAAGAACAGCAGCGGTGGCACCAGTAGCAGCATCTCGCAAACGCCAACTCATTCCTAGGCAGGCTATGCTTTGTATCACCACTTTCCAGAAGAGGCACACAGCTGACAACCTCTTACGGAAACTAAGGAACATCATCGCAGAATGGCTTACCCCAATTGGACTCTCCTGGGGATTTGTGACATCGGACAATGCCACCAATATTGTGCGTGCATTACATCTGGGCAAATTCCAGCACGTACCACGTTTTGCACATACATTGAATTTGGTGTGGCAGAATTTTTTAAAAAATGACAGGGGCGTGCAAGAGATGCTGTCGGTGGCCCAAAGAATTGCGGTCCACTTTCGGCATTCAGCCACCGCGTGCCGAAGACTGGAGCGCCAGCAAACACTCCTGAACCTGCCCCGCCATCATCTGAAGCAAAAGGTGGTAACAAGGTGGAATTCAACCCTCTATATGCTTCAGAGGATGGAGGAGCAGCAAAAGGCTATTCAAGCCTATACATCTGCCTATGATATAGGCAAAGGAGGGGGAATGCACCTGACTCAAGCGCAGTGGAGAATGATTTCATCGTTGTGCAAGGTTCTGCAAACCTTTGAACTTGCCACACGTGAAGTCAGTTCAGACACTGCCAGCCTGAGTCAGGTCATTCCCCTCATCAGGCTTTTGCAGAAGCAGCTGGAGAGATTAAAGGAGGAGCTAAAACAGAGCGATTCTGCTAGGCATGTGGGACTTGTGGATGGAGCCCTTAATTCGCTTAACCAGGACTCACGGGTGGTCAATCTGTTGAAATTAGAGCACTACATTTTGGTCACCATGCTCGATCCTAGGTTTAAAGCCTACGTTGTATCTCTCTTTCCGGCAGACACAAGTGTGCAGAGGTGCAACGATCTGCTGGTGAGACACTTGTCAAGTCAAGCGGAACGTGACCCGTAAACAGCTCCTCCTTCACATTCTCCCGCAACTGGGGCTGCGAGGAAAAGGCTAAGAATTCTGAGCCCACCCGCTGGTGGTGATGCAGGGCAGTCTGGAGCGAGTGCTGACATCTGGTCCAGACTGAAGGACCTGCCAACGATTACTGATATGTCGTCTACTGTCACTGCATATGATTCTGTCACCATTGAAAGAATGGTGGAGGATTATATGAGTGACCGCATCCAAGTAGGCACATCAGACAGTCCGTACATATACTAACAGGAAAAAGAGGCAATTTGGAGGCCCTTGCACAAACTGGCCCCCCTCCAGTGTGTACTCCGAAAGAGTGTTTAGTGCAGCCGCTCACCTTGTCAGCAATCGGCGTACAAGGTTACTTCCAGAAAATGTGGAGAAGATGATGTTCATCAAAATGAATTATAATCAATTCCTCCGTGGAGACATTCACCAGCAATTGCCTCCAGAAAGTACACAGGGACCTGAGATGGTGGATTCCAGTGGGGACAAATTCATACTCTGTGAGGAGGATGTACACAGTGAAAGGGGTGAGGAATCGGACGATGAGGAAGAGGTGGACATCTTGCCTCTGTAGAGCCTGTTTGTGCAAGGAGAGACTGATTGCTTCTTTTTTGGTGGGGGCCCAAACCAACCAGTCATTTCATCCACAGTCATGTGGCAGACCCTGTGGCTGAAATGATGGGTTTGTTAAAGTGTGCATGTCCTGTTAATACAACATAAGGGAGGGTGGGAGGGCCCAAGGACAATTCCATCTTGCACCTCTATTTTTTATTTATCTCTGCATCATGTGATGTTTGGGGCTATTTTTTTAAGTGCCATCCTGTCTGACACTGCAGTGCCACTCCTAGATGGGCCAGGTGTTTGTGGCGCCCACTTGGGTCACTTAGCTTAGTCATCCAGCGACCTCAGTGCAAATTTTAGGACTAAAAATAATATTGTGAGGAGTTCAGAATAGACTGGAAATGAGTGTAAATTATGTTTATTGAGGTTAATAATACTATGGGATCAAAATGAACCCCAAATTCTATGATTTAAGCTGTTTTTGAGGGTTTTTAAAAAAAATAACACCCAGATCCAAAACACACCCGAATCCGACAAAAAATATTCAGGGAGGTTTTGCCAAAACGCGTCCGAATACAAAACACGGCCGCGGAACCGAATCCAAAACCAAAACACAAAACACAAAAAATTTCCGGTGTACATCTCTAGTTAGGATGTATGTAATATGTGTGCTGGCTGGTTATCTCGGGAACGGCAGCACTGTGTGTCTCACAGGTGGCACTGGGCACTCAGCATTCAGCTTCCCTCTCTTCTAAACCCGCCCCCAGATGCCCATTGTTCATGCAAACACATCTGCAATGCAGTAAGTTAACCCTTACCACCCTGCTCCTTATTTTTCTAAAAAGACAGCAGCTAAGAATTCAGTTAATTTATTAATTTACTGCAGTGAATAAAAATGTAGTATGTACACTTAAATAAATATGGCATTAATCAGTGAACATTTCTGATTTTTTTCTACTAATTTAAATTATTCTAGATTGCAAGAAAAGGCAGATAATAAAGTTGTCACCATTTCCCACAAAAAAAGCCCAGAACACTTTTTCTTGTTAAAGATCCAGTATAAAGTAGTTGACGGTGTGCACCATCCATGTCCTCCATAGAAATAACCGCACCCACAGCACAGGCCACACCCTTTGTGTAGACCACACACTCACACATCAGTCATTCCGCTGCAGCAATTGTCACACCCTCTGCAGTGGCACACAATAGGCCCCTCATAAATGTAATCTCCAGGCCCATGTGGACATTAATCTGGCACTGGTTAAGGTAAATTAGTATCTTCCAATGCTTTGCTGGTGAATTAAACCCACCCACATTCCACGAGCCAATAGTTCGCTTAGGCATTTAGATGAAGATGTCATGTACAGTGAAGACAAAATACCTTAATATGAAGAAACGGGGAAGGAAAAGCAGGGAGGAGAGGGGGGACAAACAAAGAACATAGAGCATCAAGTGAGCAACAAAAGTCCAGTAATTCAATTGTCGGTACATTGGAATAGTAAATAGATAATAGGACTCAGAACATCCCAAGAATATGTAAAGCACCTCTAACGACACAACCACAGTAACACACAAAACCAGTAGTGGAGTGTGAGGGAGGAGCTCCGCCCATTCCCACACGAACCTAGGACAAAGGTCAAACATAACATTACCCTGTATTAAGTGAGAGGAGAGGGGGAAACATTAACACATAAGAAAATGGCATTTGATAAAGAACTGAGCAAGGAATGCCAACAGTCATAATGACAATAAAACAATATGGAGACCCCACAACTAAACCAGATATTTGTTAGCAGTCGCAGCATCAGGTATATGAGGGCACGAAGCTGCAGATAATAACAGTAACAATAAAGATGAGAAAAACACATTGCACCTTCATACAATATTGGAGTATGCAGAAAAAGGAAAAAACATGAACAAAGAACATAGATGAGAGGAGCCAGGTGAACAATAGGGACAGTTGGCAGGCCAAAAAAAACCTTTCAGGTCCGAGGCTTAGGAAGATTCCTCAGATAAGCCTTGGCGTCCGAAGGAAATGAAAGTCTTTATAGGAGGTGCCATCATACACACTTAACCGGCAGGGTATAACAAGCCAAACTTGCGGCCCTTTGCAACTAGTTGTGAGCAAACCGGCAAAAAGGCTTTCCGGGCCCTAGTCAATTCCACAGAGTAGCCCTGGAAAATGAGAAGTTTATGGCCTTCCCATTGAAGGTTCTTGACATGGCGGGATGCAGACCAAAAGGCAGTTTTATGAAGATAATTTAAACAGCGGAACAGCGAAACCCTCGTACGAGGTTTGTTGGGGGTAGGGGCAGGGCCTACCCAATGTACCCTCTCAATCACCAAATCACGGCATTCCTGTTCGATCCCAAAGAGGTTAGTCAGCATGTTACAGACAAAATGGGCAAGTGCTGGTCCTTTGATTCAGGAAGTCCCTCCAACTTGATATTGTGCAATCTATTTTCGATGTCGTCAAGTTTGTTCCATATATGGTAATTGTCAGAAGTCAGTGTTTTCACAGACTGATGCAGACCTTCAATATCAAGCATGGCAGCTCCAAATTGATTTTCATTGCGAGACACTCGCTGTTGGAGGAGTTGCAGTTGCTGCATGATGTCAGAGACAGCCTGAGTGAGTAGAGGGGTCATGGTGGACCAGATCGCGTCCACAACATCAGCATTGGAGACTGGAGCATCAGGTGAGCACTCTGGAGAAGGCAGCGCTTCAGCAGCTGCATTCTTAGGAGCTGGGGAGACAGGATCAGGCCCTACCTCTGGCGCCATTGTCCCCACCACGCAGCATTTCTCCTGGCCCTGCGGCTGTGCGCCGGCCACTGCGACAGGGGTGACAAAATAATCCATGATGATCACGCGAGTGGGAGGCAGCAGTTTAGGGCAGTTGGAGGCCAGGCAGGGCCTTGAAAAGGCGGCAATCAGGAGGTTCTTGGTGGAGCTCCGGGACCAGCTGTCTCATGCCATCAATTCGGAACCAGAAGTCTTTTATATTTCTTTAAAAAGGACATGCATATTTTAACAAACCAAGCTCTTAAGTGACAGAGACTGCTGCTTTTGTGGCTGAAGAGCAATATTTTGGAAGGACTGCCTCCGAACAATAATGAGGAGGTTGATGATGAAGGTGTTGTTGGTGTAGATTACATGTGCTGGTTTAAACTGCTGGTAACTGACATTGGACTTCTCGTCATTATTTTTCAAATTCTTATTTTCTTTGTTAATGTAACAGGGAGGATGTGCTTAGATGTTTAATATCACTACCTCTACTAACTGTGGCCTCACAAATGGTACAGATGCCATTACAATGTTGGGTCAAAATATTACCACACACAAGATGTGGCTGTTTTGGTCTTATGACCAGGCATGACAATTAACTGCTGTTACTGGTGGCTAACTTATCCTCATAATCAACATCCTCATTAGCATCAGATCCACAAATATCCCCCTCATCCTGTTGCACTTCCACACTAGCATCTTCAATTTCTATGTCCCAATCTTTACTTGTACTGCTTTGCAGCGGGTGCAGAAATGGTGGAATACAGTGTCAGAAATTTCAGACACCATTAGACTCTCGTCACGTATTTATGAACACACATTTGTTCTTCAGCCTTAGGGGTATATGCAATTCACGGCGAATCGCGGCAATTTTTCGCCGTTTTTTAATTCGACTCAATTCGCCAGGTGAATTCCGGCAGATGGCTGTCGGAATTCACCATATTCAATGAAAAACGGGTTCGCCAGAATCGCGGGCGAAAATCGGCCGATTTGGCGGATTTTGCCGCGATTTTAAAAAACGGGAAAAAATGGGAAAAACCCGAGAAAAAAAAATGGCGTGGGGTCCCCCCTCCAAAGCATAACCAGCCTCGGGCTCTTCGAGCTGGTCCTGGTTCTAAAAATGCAGGGGAAAAATTGGGCAGGGATCCCCCGTATTTTTAAAACCAGCACCGGGCTCTGCGCCTGGTGCTGGTGCCAAAAATACGGGGGACAAAAAGAGTAGGGGTCCCCCGTATTTTTAACACCAGCATCGGGCTCCACTAGCTGGACAGATAATGCCACAGCCGGGGGTCACTTTTATGCCGTGCCCTGCGGCCGTGGCATTAACTACCCAACTAGTCACCCCTGGCCGGGGTACCCTGGGGGAGTGGGGTCCCCTTCAATCAAGGGGTCCCCCCCCAGCCACCCAAGGGCCAGGGGTGAAGCCCGAGGCTGTCCCCCCCATCCAATGGGCTGCGGATGGGGGGGCTGATAGCCTTTTGTGATAATAAAAAGATATTGTTTTTTCCAGTAGTACTACAAGTCCCAGCAAGCCTCCCCCGCAAGCTGGTACTTGGAGAACCACAAGTACCAGCATGCGGGAGAAAAACGGGCCCGCTGGTACCTGTAGTACTACTGGATAAAAAATACCCAAATAAAAACAGTACACACACACCGTGAAAGTAAAACTTTATTACACACTACCGACACACACATACTTACCTATGTTGACACGCCGACTGCCACGGTCTCCGACGATCCGAGGTACCTGTGAAAAAATTATACTCACCTTCCAGCGTCCAGAGATAAATCCACGTCCAGAGAGATAAATCCACGTACTTGTAAAAAAACCAAAACGCAAATACCCGCTCCATACCGGACTGAAAGGGGTCCCATGCTGACACATCAGACCCCTTTCTCCCGAATGCCGGGACATCACGTGACTCCTGTCACTGAAGTCCCTTCAGCCAATCAGGAAGCGCTACTTCCGTGGCGCTCACCTGATTGGCTGTGCGCTGTCTGTGCTGTCAGACAGCGCATCGCAAAGCCGCTCCATTACTTTCAATGGTGGGAACTTTGCGGGTAGCGGTGGGGTTAACCCGCGGTCAGCCGCTGACCGGCGGGTGACCTCACCGCTAGCCGCTAAGTTCCCACCATTGAATATAATGGACGGGGCTAAGCGATGCGCTGTCTGAGTTCAGACAGCGCACAGCCAATCAGGTGAGCTCAACGAAGTTGTGCTTCCTGATTGGCTTTAGAGACCTTTCAGTGACAGCTGTCACTGAGAGGTCTCTCTGCATTCGGGGATAGGGGTCCCATGTGTCAGCATGGGACCCCTTTCAGTCCGTTTGGTCGGGTGTCCGGTTTGTTATTTTCTACAAGTACGTGGATTTATCTCTGGACCCTGGTTGAGGTGAGTATATTGATCTTTTATTTTCAGGTATCCGTGGATTCTACATGGAGAAGAGGACCGATGTCGGCGTGTGAACATAGGTAAGTATGTGTGTGTCGACGTATGAAATAAAGTTTTACTGTCGACGGTGTGTGTGTCCTGTTTTTATTTGGGTATTTTTTTTCCAGTAGTACTACAGGTACCAGCGGGCCCGCTTTTCTCCCGCATGCTGGTACTTGTGGTTCTCCAAGTACCAGCTTGCGGGGGAGGCTTGCTGGGACTTGTAGTACTGCTGGAAAAAACAATATTCTTTTCATGATCACAAAAGGCTATCAGCTATCAGTCCCCCGTATTTTTGGCACCAGCACCAGGCGCAGAGCCCGGTGCTGGTTTTAAAAATACGGGGGATCCCCTGTCAATTTTTCCCCCGCATTTTTAGAACCAGGACCAGCTTGAAGAGCCCGAGGCTGGTTATGCTTTGGAGGGGGGACCCCACGCCATTTTTTTTTAGGATTTTACCGTTCCAGCAATAAAAAAAATAAAAAAATAATAATAATATTTTTAAAAATATATAAATAATATTTGTGCCTCCAAAAAAAAAAAAAAAAAGTACCTAATCCCTTCTAATATAAATAGATCTGCTATTCCCAAAAAAAAAAACACAAAAAAAAACATGTTTCAATTTTTTTTATTTGTTTTCACCCTCCAAAGTGTGGCGGATTGAAAATGACGAATTTGCTGTCTAAAAGCACTGCTGTCGAATTTCCAAACTTGAATTGAATATGCTTTGGTCGAATTGCAGCACTTGTATCATTGTAGAAAAGTCGAATTTGCAAAAATTCGAATTTCAAAAAGTCGAATTTTGAAAATCCGTTTTTTGGTCGGAAAGCACTGAATTGCATAGGCGAATTTTTTTTTTGGTCGAAAATGACCCGAAATTCGACAATTTCGGGAATTCGACCGCAATTGCATATACCCCAATGTGTTCTTTTTTGGGGTACTGATTTGTCTGTTTATAAATGTAACAACTCTTCTAGACTAAGAGTATGAAGGTGTTCCATCATCATATGATGTTATAGAAGAAGATGCCTGACTGCGCTTGGCCCCTGCTTCCATGAAAGGCATTCTTTTAATTCATGAAACACCAGCAGCACTTGAAGGATGACCACTCACAAGGGCTGTGGCCTGAGCCTTTCCACAAGGATCAGTATGATTTACTGGCAGTCGGGATGCCAGCCGTCAGTATACCAACAATGGCATAACGGTCTCCGGTATGCCAGTATCCTGATCGCTGGGATCAACATCTGGCAAATTAACTGCATCCCTTTCCAGTGTGTGTGGTGTATGGCATGTTGGCAATTTTATGTTTTTTGGCAGAAATCATTCTGTTTATTATTAGAGGTGATGTTTTCTTCAACATTGTATATAAACAATAAATATAAATATTTACATTTAAGCTGCTCTTTCTAAAATGTTGTATCCCCTGGACCCCCAACTTTCTCCAGGTTATTTATGGCACATTGGGAACACCAATCCGTGAAGAGTGGATGCCAATGAGGAGCCAGCATATTGCTCTGGATTTTGCTATATAGACAACATCCTCTTTTTGTGGAGGGGTAGACAAGCTATCTCTGAACCTCTTCTGCACTTACCAAAACTCCAATGGGAAGAACATATAACTAACATTTCATAGTAGCACCACAGAAGTAATTTTTTTAAACTTACAGTGCTGTAGCCATTTATCCAGAGGGAAATTGCCTGTTGACCAAGAATTATGCCACACTAACAGACTTTAATGATTACATAAATTATGACAGCAATCACCAATGCAATTGGATCAGAAGATTCCCCAACAGCCAGCTCCAGTGCCTCTGTAATTTCTTAGTAAAGGTTATGACCCAGTTATAGTACGAGAAGCAAAAGAAAAAAAAACAGAAATATTGAGAGGACAGAAACTTTGGATGGTAGAACTTAAAAATAAGAAAATTGATACTGGGAAGATTTTATTTATTACTAAATACAGGTTGAGTATCCCATATACAAATATTATGCAATACAGAACATTCCGACATACTGAACTTTTTGAGTGAGAGTGAGATAGTGAAACCTTTGTTTTCTGATGGCTCAATGTATACAAACTTTGTTTAATACACAAAGTTATTAAATATATTGTATTAAATGACCTTCAGGCTGTTTGTATAAGGTGTATATGAAACATAAATGAATAGTGTGTATGTACATAAACTTTGTTTTATGCACAAAGTTATTAAAAATATTGGCTAAAATGTCCTTCAGGCTGTGTGTATAAGGTTTTTATGAAGCATAAATGCATTCTGTGCTTAGACTTGGGTCGCATCACCATGATATCTCATTATGGTATGCAATTATTCCAAAATACACAAAAATACGATATCCAAAATACTTCTGGTCCCATGCATTTTGGATATGGGATACTCAACCTGTATACATCTCAGCACAAGCAGTTTGAAAGAATCATTAAAAAATACGGGGGGATTCTGGAAAAGAATCATGCCCTGAAAAAGTACATACACTAACAGACTAATAAAGGTTTATCTACCATAGAGCAGATCATTTGAAGATTTTGCTAGTAAAGAGTGTACTATCTGGTCCAAAAGAAATTATGTGGATTTTACTATAAAAAAAATGTTTTCCATTGTGGGTCCTATGGGGGTCATTCCGAGTTGATCTTAGCTGTGCTAAATTTAGCAATAATTCAGGGGTGCAGTAAAATAAACATACACCGGCCCTGTCTTGTATGCTGCAAAAGTTCTGGGGTGCAGTAAAATAAATGTACACTGGCCCTGTCTTGTATGCTCTAATAATTCAGGGGTGCAGTAAAATCAATGTACACTGGCCATGTCTTGTTTGCTGCAAAAATTCAAGAGTGCAGTAAAATCAATGTACACTGGCCCTGTCTTGTATGCTGTCATAATTCAGGGATGAAGTAAAAATCAATATACAATGGTCCTGTATGCTGTAAAAATACAGGGCTGTTGCTGTTAAAATAAAAATAAACTGGTCCTGTAGGCTGTAAAAATACAGGGGTGCTGCTGTTCAAAAATTACACTGGCCCTGTATGCTGTAAAAAGTCAGAGGTGCACTTGTTAAAACAAAAGCACACTGGTCCTGTATGCTGTTGAAATACAAGGGTGCTGCTGTTAAAATAACATACGGGGGGATTCTGGAAAAGAATCATGCCCTGAAAAAGTTCATACACTAACAGACAAATAAAGGTTTATCTTCCATAGAGCAGATAATTTGAAGAATTTGCTAGTAAAGATTGTACTATCTGGTCCAAAAGAAATGATGTGGATTTTACTATAAAAAAAATGTTTTCCATTGTGGGTCCTATGGGGGTCATTCCGAGTTCATCATAGCTGTGCTAAATTTAGCACAGCTGCGATCAAGAACTCAGACATGCGGGGGGACACCTAGCACAGGGCTAGTCCACCCCGCATGTCAGTTCCGGCCCCGCCGCAGAAGTGCAAAGGTATCGCACAGCGGCGATGCCTTTGCATTTCAAGAGTAGCTCCCAACCAGCGCAGCTTTATTGTGCCAAATGCAGCCGTTTCACCCCCTCCCGCCCATCTACCGCCTCAGGCATCAGGCAGAGGCGATCGTAGCACAGCGACGGGCGGCCATGCACCGGCGCATGTGTAGTTCTGACCCGATCGCTCACTGCGAAAAACTGCAGCATGCGATCGGATCAGAATGACCCCTAATGTTATATGCAGAAGTTGTAAAACAGATAATAAAGTCCTCACATTTAAATCCAATGTAAATGTCACTGACCTGGGTTGGGGGTGTTGTGAACTCGGGGGTTCTTCCGATGGTCGGGAAGAGGAACCACAGCTGGGTCGGAGCAGAGATGGCCGGATATAGGTTTTCCTCATACAGGACTCTGACAGTTAGAATTGGTGTAAAAATGCTAAAGAACTTTATTATGGGACGGGAGCAATACAGCGACACATAAAAGGGAGAGAAGTTGTGGGTGATGTCCAAGGTTATTGAAGAATTTGTGAGCGATGTCTACAGACACAGATGAATGAAGAACTTGTGAGCGATGGTGAAAGACACTGATGAATGAAGAACTTGTGAGCGATGGTGAAAGACACTTGATGAATGAAGAACTTGTGAGCGATGGTTAAAGACACTGACAAATGAAGAACTTGAGAGCGATGGTGAAAGACACTTGATAAATGAAGAACTTGTGAGCGATGGTGAAAGACACTGACAAATTAAGAACTTGAGAGCGATGGTGAAAGACACTTGATGAATGAAGAACTTGTGAGCGATGTTTAAAGACACTGTTGAATGAAGAACTTGTTAACGATGGTGAAAGACACTTGATGAATGAAGAACTTGTGAGCGATGTTAAAAGACACTGTTGAATGAAGAACTTGTGAGCGATGGTGAAAGACACTGAAGAATTTGTGAGCGATGTTTAAAGACACTGTTGAAGGAAGAACTTGTGAGCGATGGTGAAAGTCACTGAAGAATGAAGAACTTGTGAGCGATGGTGAAAGACACTGAAGAATGAAGAACTTGTGAGAAGTGGAAAAAGACACTTATGACTGCACTGCAAAGAAACACGCTGGTTGCTGGGAACTCTGGAAACTCGGCTGCCGAAAGACACCCTGAAACGCTGGAAGCACTGGAGTACAGCTGCAGGGAGACACGTGGTGAACAGGAGCACTGGCATCCACTTTAGGGGAAAAGACGATACTCAGGTGCCGGGGCTCTGCCCGGCGTCTGGTTTTGAATTCCCCGACTTTTCGTGATTGGTGGAGCGGGTAGGCAACGTCAGCCGCTCTCTGCCCCCATGACGCCGGACGTCATGGCGGCGCCCACGCTCCTGGGCACCGCCGGGAGCCGCGCCAGCCAGACGCCGGAACACGAGGACCGCCGGAGGTGAGAGCCGCCGGACCGACCAGCAGACACGCAGGGGTAAGCGCGGCCGCCGCTGTCCCTGGCGTGTGACAGTAAAATCTAAGGAATATCTTATTGAAGATTTCATAACAGAAATGGTGTGTATATCTTGGAATGTAAATGTGGGAGTCAGCAGGTTGGAAGAACAAGAAGGCTTCTAAAGGAACATCTAGCAGAACATGTCAGGATGAGACAAATGGCTATGTAATATACAGTTGACGGAATGTAATGGAGTGCAAGTTTTTAATGCGGGACAAACCCACAAATTCTTGCACATTAGAAGGTGTGAGTTTGTCGCAAAAGACTATTACATTGCGGGTTTGGTTCTCCGAGAACTGAACCCCCCGAACATCCCGTTCCGAGCCAGTCTCCGAGTCTGGCTCGGGACTTCCCGCCAGACTCGGAAACCAAAACAAAGCAAAACGTCATCATCCTGCTGTTGGATTCTTGTGGGTTTGGGATTCCATATAAACAGCCACGCCTCATTGCCATTTTTACTCCAGACTTAACAGTGAGGGAGGTAGACCTCTGTCTTTTTAGGTGGTGGCGTAGGTGGGGTCACCATGTACTCTCTAGGGGTGCTGTCCTGTCACTGTGATGTTAGGAGTGCTGTCCTGGCTGTCACTGGTGTTTCATGTGCTGTTAGGGGTGCTGCAGCTGTGCATGGGTGTTGTTGTTGTCCTGGCTGTCACTGTGTAGTACAGGGGGCAGGGGCACTGTCCTCCTGTATGCAGTGAAAATACATGGGTGCTGGCCCTGTTTTATATGCTGTAAAAATTCAGGGGTGCTGTTGCTAAAATAAATGTACACTGGCCCTGTCTTGTATGCTGCAAAAATTGTAGGGTGCAGTAAAATAAATGTACACTGGCCCTGTCTTGTATGCTGTAATAATTATATGGTGCAAATAAATTAAATGTACACTGGCCCTGTCTTGTATGCCATATTAATTCTAGAGTGCAGTAAAATTAATATACACTGGCCCTGTCTTGTATGCTGCAAAAAACTGGGATGCAGTAAAATAAATGTACACTGGCCCTGTGTTGTATGCTGTAATAATTCTGGGTGCAGTAAAATAAATGTACACTGACCATGTCATGTATGCTCTAATAATCCAGGGGTGCAGTAAAATAAACATACACCAGCCCTGTCTTGTATGCTGCAAAAGTTCTGGGGTGCAGTAAAATCAATATACACTGGCCATGTCTTGTATGCTGCAAAAATTCAGGGGTGCAGTAAAATCAATGTACACTGGCCCTGTCTTGTATGCTGTAATAATTCAGGATTGCAGTGAAAATCAATGTACAATGGTCCTGTATGCTGTAAAAATACAGGGCTGTTGCTGTTAAAATAAAAATACACTGGTCCTGTAGGCTGTAAAAATACAGGGGTGCTGCTGTTCAAAAATTACACTGCCCTATATGCTGTAAAAAGTCAGAGGTGCAGTTGTTAAAACAAAAGCACACTGGTCCTGTATGCTGTTGAAATACAAGGGTGCTGCTGTTAAAATAACATTACACTGGCCCTGAATGCTATAAAAAGTCAGGGGCACAGTTGTTAAAAGACAAGCACACTTGCCCTGTGTGCAATAAAATTCAGGGGTGTAGTTGTTAAAATAAAAGCACACTGGTCCTGTATGATGTTAAAATACAGGGGTGCTGCTGTAAAAATAATATTACACTGGGCCTGTATGCTGTAAAAGTTATGGGGTGCTGTTGTTACAATTATTATTATTATCCTTTATTTATATGGCGCCACAAGGGTTCCGCAGTGCCCAATTACAGAGTACATATGCACATAATCAAAACAGGAAAACTGACTTACAGTTGAAGACAATATAGGACAAGTACAGGGTAATTAAGCATAATTACACCAGTAAACGACATAGAGATAAGTTCCAGGTGGCCAAAAACTGCAGGATTTGGGCAGTTGAGGATTATTAAAGAAAGAAAAGTATAAGCACATGAGGGAAGAGGGCCCTACTCATGAGAGCTTACATTCTAAGGGAGTAAAAGAACACTGGCCCTTGATGCTGTAAACTACAGGGAAATAAATGTACACTGGCCTTGTCTTGTATGCTGTAAAATTACAGGGGTGTTATGAAAATACAGGGGTGCTAGCACTGTCCACGGTTGCAATGTCTAGGCCTGACCTTCACAACACTGTATGGGAAGAGGAGGCTGCTACTACCATTTGCATGCCCTCTGCAAATGCCGGGAGGAGCACTGCCAGTCCAGTTGCTGATATTGAGATTGAGGATGTCACTGTAGACGTACACCAGGATGAGGAGGATACGGGTGTAGCTGGCACTGAGGAGGAAGTTAACGATGAGGATTCTGATGGTGATGTGGTTTGGTTGAATAAGGCACCAGTGGAGACAGTTAGTGGCCATAGGATGAAAAAGCCCATTGTCATGCCTGTGCAAAATACCAAAAAAGGCACCTCTTTGGTGTGGAATTATATTTCAGCAGGTGTCAAGCCATTTATTGCCTTTGTCAATCATAATAAGTAGGGGTCAGGATGTTAACCACCTAGGAACATCCTCCATTATACGTCACCTGCAGTGCATTCATCAAAAGTCATTGTCAAGTTCAGAAACTTTGGGTAATAGCGTAAGCAATCCACTGACACCTAAATGATGTGGTTTTGTTTGAATATTATTTCTCTGTGAGGATGAGGATTTAATCACTGGAGGGGGGAGGGGAACTGAGGATGAGGACGACATCTTGCCACTGTAGAGCCAGTTTGTGCAAGGAGAGATTAATTGTTATTTCTTGGTGGGGGCCCAAACAAAGCAATCATTTCAGCCACAGTCGTGTGGCAGAACCTGTCACTGAAATCATTTGTTTGCATTTCCTGTTTATACAACATAAGGGTGGGTGAGCCCAAGGAAAATTCCATCTTGGACGTCTTTTCTTTGCCACATCATTTCAGGGGTGCTGCCCTATATGGGGTGCTGCCCCTCTGCCCTATAAGTCCAGGGGTGCTGCCCCACTGCTTTTTAAGTCCAGGGGTTCTGTTGCCTGTCTTCTTTGCTGTGTGATTTTCCAGGGGTGTTGCCTATGCTGTATAAGTCCAGAGGTGCTGAGGTATAAAGGGTGCTGCTGTACTTAATCCTAGGTTTAAATGAAAACCTAGAGCAGATATGAATCAAGCTTCAACATCACAAACAGATTTGTGAAAACATAGCCACAAAGGTGGAAATGGAAATTGCTATTTTGACAAAGTGTTTTTACATAAAGTGGGGAGGGACCACATTTGTGGCCAAAGTCAGTGTGACTCAGAAGGGACAGAATCATAATCCAGTACAACTGCCGGAGATGTAAAAGTGTTATTTTCTGCTGGAGCATTAGAGAGAGGTTCTTCTCAATTATTTCATGTTAGGGACTCATTCAAATGAATGGCTCCAATTAGTCAACCTTAATTTTGATTTATTATGGATGTTCCACATTTTTGGATTATTTATTTATAAGATGCGCATTTGTTGTACAGGGATCTTCTTTTCCTAAGGGCTGCGTAGAATTATCGCAAGACCTTACGGTGTTAGAAGAACAGAGTTTCAGTGATCTTGCATTGCATCAGCTTTCCATTGCACTGCAGCACTAGATGGGCCAGGAGCTCGAGGCACAAACAGTTACTGAATAAGGCCCAGTATGGAGTCTCATGGGTGCTTAAAGCCAAGAAAATGTCTGGCATGCCGGGCTGAGGCATGCTGTGGGCATGGAGGTTAGCATTGCTTCCTCCCACAGTCCTTCTTATAGTATGAAATGAGTTTCGACTGTAGAGTGGTAAGCTCCTTACAGGGCAGGGGCTCAAAATCAAAAGAATTCACTGCACAGTTTTGCTTAGTACTGTACCAAACCCAACCGAACTCAACTTGCCCATCCCGGGCTGCTGTGAGGGCTCAGGAGGGACTGCTAAAACATCTAAGGGGCTGCTTTATTATAAATAAAATATGAATAAAATAAACAAGACACACAGGTATGCTCACATGCGTGTAACTGGGACACACAAATATGCTCACATGCATCTGCCACAAAATAAGCAAATAAAAATGCAATAAAAAAATGGAAAAAAAGAAACCCACGAGATTTTCACAAAATAAGTCTCCAGACTCTGTGGATGAGAAAATATCCAATCTTGATCCTGTGGTATACACCATTTTATTTGCATCCCAACATTAAATCCAAGATTATCTTAATCCCTGAACATGGAGAAGGGGGTACAATTTTGGAGGCTTTGGCCCCAAGTTTTTCAGTTTGTCCAGTAATGTGGTAATTAATAATTATATATTTGCTTGGTTGAAGTCCTTCCTGTTACACACCAATATAGCAGTGGAGGCGAAAGCCTGTGTGTTGTTCCTGATTGCGTGTGCCTCTCTAATTTTTAATTCTTGACACTGTCCTTTTCCTCTTGCCTCTTCTCCTAATGTGAAAAGTCGTCAAAGAAGGAGGTGGTATGTTTGCAACTAGCTATGATTCGGAAGACTTGGTGAGCTTTTTCCATGGGGACCACTTGTCACTGAAATGATGGGTTTATTAAACTGTTCATGTCTTGTTTAAACATATGGGTTGGTGGGTGGACCCAAGACAATTCCATCTTGCACCTTTTTTTTTTCTTTGCATTATGTGCTCTTTGGGGCCTAGTTTTTAAAACTGCCATCCTGTCTGCTACTGCAGTGCCACTCCTAGATGGGCCAGGTGTTTGTGCCACCCACTTGTGTCGCTTAGCTTAGTCATCCAGCGACCTCGTTTCACCTCTTTTTCTTCTTTGCATTATGTGCTCTCTGGGGCCTAATTTTTAAAACTGCCATTCTATCTGCAATTGTAGTGCCACTCATAGATGGGCCAGGTGCTTATGCTGCCCACCTGTGTCACTTAGCTTAGTCATCCAGCGACCTCAGTGCAACCTTTTGGCCTAAAAACATTATTGTGAGGTGTTCAGAATAGACTGGAAATTAGTTGAAATGAATGTTATTGAGGTTAATAATATTGTAGGATCAAAATTCCCCCAAAATTTTAGCTGTTTATATGTTTTTCTAAAAACTCGTCCAGATCCAAGACACAAAACCCGAAAAATGTCTGCCGCACATCTCTAATTGAAATGATTCTGCTCTTTTTATTAGTACTGTAATTCATTTTATTTTTAATTTGTTGGGTCATAATGACATTACTAACTTTAAACCTAAACCTCCATCTAATTGTTTAATAATGAAGGTTGGACATTTTAAATTTATGAATTTTTGAATACTTAGAGATAGTGGATTCATTAGTGCACCCAAGATCTGGTAGGAAATGCAAGATTTAAGCAGGGTACATATTAGACGATGTGTGTGTACCCAGTGATATCATCAGCAATGAGACTGGAATCAGCAAATGCATACGCACTTGCCAATGCTGGTAGCGATGAGTGACGGCCTTAATGCTGCATTCAGCAGCATGGCCTTTGCTGGTGGTGTCACCTGTCGGACCTGCATGAAGGACCGACGGATGTTGTCGCTGATGGTGCATGGGAGTGTGCATCATCAGTGACATAGTGCATGCACACTAGACAATACCATGAACAATGGAGGTCATTCCGAGTTGTTCGCTCGCAAGGCGATTTTAGCAGAGTTGCTCACGCTAAGCCGCCGCCTACTGGGAGTGAATCTTAGCATCTTAAAATTGCGAACGACGTATTCGCAATTTTGCGATTACAAACTTCTCAGCAGTTTCTGAGTAGCTTCAGACTTACTCGGCATCTGCGATTAGTTCAGTGCTTGTCGTTCCTGGTTTGACGTCACAAACACACCCAGCGTTCGCCCAGACACTCCCCCGTTTCTCCAGCCACTCCTGCGTTTTTTCCGGAAACGGTAGCGTTTTTTCCCACACGCCCATAAAACGGCCTGTTTCCGCCCAGAAACACCCATTTCCTGTCAATCACACTACGATCGCCTGAGCGAAGAAAAAGCCGTGAGTAAAAATCCTAACTTCATAGCAAATTTACTTGGCGCAGTCGCAGTGCGGACATTGCGCATGCGCACTAAGCGGAAAATCGCTGCGATGCGATGAAATTTACTGAGCGAACAACTCGGAATGAGGGCCGATGTGTCAGAATCGCACACATCGGCAACTATATCTTCTAGTGTGTACCCGGCTTATGTTCCCTCTTACTTGTACTACTACTCATGTGATATATTCTATAATAAGCCCCTGTGGCAAATATTATGTGGTAAAAACCAAGCAATCCTACCAGCAGAGTATGAACCTCCATACGTCTCATCTCAGAGGCAACAGAGATAAAATCATACTACAGAGGGTGAAGAAACTGCACTATACAAACTGTACAATCTTGGGGTTTAAATTAAGTGAATAGCTTTAACTGTTTTTATGTAATTACTTTTGGTACCCCTGTTGCTACCCATATTGTTTTGTATATATTTTTAAGATAATAAAAAGTATAAACTAACTTATCCTCCCATAATGGTCTGACAATTTAATAACTATTCTTTTTAGTATTATTTTGTTCTATTATAGTGTCCATACCTAGTCTAATGTTATTTCTGCATATTATACTCACTCTTTTCTCTATTATTATACTGTGCTTTTGATTTACTAAAGTGTACAGTATGTATTTCTGCTGCATGTTTGCTATTGCATCGCTGCTCTGAGGTAGTTGTTTATAGTAGACAGTATTCTAATACTTATGTAACTATGTATCTGATATGCACTCTGACAGTTGGAATATACATTTTATATAGTATGTTGCTTTTTTACAATTGTGCCTGTTGTTTTGCAGCTTGTTGCCTTATTGATGCATACATTAGAGCAGTGGTCAGGGAACAGGGGTAAATCACCTCAAATGGGGTAAAAATGAAATTCCTCGGGGTAATGGTTGGTCGTGCTGCTGAGACACAGCCCCATCCAGCACCGGCCGAATCATGATGTGATGTGCTGATGTCACACCGCGCTCCCTCCTGCCGGTCCTGCGCTGTGCTCCTGTCCACCCTGTGCTGTGTTCCTGGCCACGATGTGATGCGCTGACAACACACCGCGTTCCCTAACTTCCGACCGTCCTGCGCTGTCCTGTCCTCCCGCCCACGGCTTGCCAACCCAGACACAGAACTTGAAGTGTTCTGTGGCTGACCGCTGACGGAGTTCCGCAGGATGAGACAGTGGCCCACATAACAGTGGGAAATTCCCACTGACATTACTGAGGTGAGGATTTGAGCATCTGTCCCCTAAAAGTCGTGTCTCCCTTCCCCTTCCCCCCTCATCCATCTTTCTTACATTCATTCTGGTGTTTTGGGGAGAAAGTGCTAATTAACCCATTCATTGCCAAAAAATAATTGGTGAAAATAATAAAACAAACATAAAAGTAAATATATATATATATATATATATATATATACAGTATATACACAGTATCTCAGAAATGCCATATAAACAGTGATGAGCACAGTAATATATGATTTCCTTCCTTTCAAATCAGGGGGGGGGGGGTAACGTCAGCGTATCTAAATATATTTTGGGGTAAAAGGTAAAAAAGTTCCCTGACCACTGCATTAGAGGTTGCATGCCCTTTAGGGAGTCAGCCAGTACGTCATCATTGTGACACCCACAGGGGTGCTGTGCGCAGTGGGAAAGACACCAGGCTACTATGCATGTTTTTTAAGGCATATGTGTTCTTTACTTCATAATAAATGTCCTGGCAAAGAAGGACTGTGCTTTTCTGAAACGTTGACAGCAGAGATATGTACTTTGAGTAATTATTTTCCAGGTCTCTTATGAGTGCCATCTGCCTACCCCAGTGGTTTCCAAACTTTTTTGAATCATGGCGCCCTAGAATATCAGAATTTTTTTCACGGCACCCCTAGGCCAAAAAATTTCTTATTGAGAAATTTAGAAACAAATATTACATTAAATAGATTGCGTTTATATGTCATCTTTAGGGTCAGTTGTATGGTAAGGGACAAGATTTACTTCTGTGTGGCCACATATTTTATGACGGGCAGCCACCAGCACTGGTTTTGCCTATTATATTGACCATGAATAATTTGAATTGGTCCTGGACCACCAACCCAGGGCACCCCTGCAAGTGTCCCGAGGCACACCAGGGAGCCACGGCACACAGTTTGGGAGCCTCTGGCCTACCCTGTGATGCTATTGTGATGCTTAGGTCGGGCATTGGGAGCAGCTATTTAATATAAAGTGTAGTGCTGGGCATACTGTCTATATATACAGTATGTATATATGACATCTCACAAAAGCAATATTATATATGTGTACCGCAAAGTAGATATAAATTGCTCTTCAAAATATTCTCTGATGTTTTTCGTGTCCGAATATTCCTCCCACAGCATGTAATATGGAAAATATACTATGCAAATAATAGTGTAATATTTGCACTTAGTGTGTTCAGGGTTGGACTGGTCCACAGGTGTACTTGGGAACTCCATGGTGGGTCCCCACTGACTAGGGGCCCACCTAAGTTCCAGACTGCATACTTAAACTATACATTTTACATATGTTATATTATATAGCACAGGACTATGGTGTATTGTCTACAGTGCATTGCTGTTATTAATCTGGTACATAATCTTTTACATGACTAGTAGTATTTGATAAATATATATTTATTTATCAAGGGGGTCAGAACCTGGTTAGCCAAGCCTCTATGGGGGCTTGCCACACCCATAAGAACAGGCTCCTAAAACTGCATCCCCCCAGTTGGCCCTTTACGCTGGGTATGTTCCAGTTATATAAAGGTCATTTAATTACTGTTTTGAGTAATAGTTAATACTTAGTCATATCGTATAGTGTCCTTGAGTACCACCTACACTTCCAATTTGGGTTTCTTTATACCTAAAATGCAAAATAAAATATACAATAGTGTAATACTGCACCTTTTATTCATACTCACAGGATAATACATGCCTGTACATGAAAATAATAATTAATAATAATAATTTTTATTTATATAGCGCTCTTTCTCCAACAGGACTCAAGGCGCTTTACAGACATCAAAAACAATGCACATAATACAGAGGATTTGAGTAATACAACAATAGACAAGCAACACAGACATAAAAGAAAACCTTAAGCCCACAGAAAGCATAACGCAGGATTGGTGCAGGCATTTTGGGTAATAACTTCCAAGGGTTGTGTATTCCACCCTTATAGGTACCAAGTGCAGCAGCCGTCTTGGGCGCTAAGCGTAGGATTACCCAGGGTGGATCATTTAAAATCATTTACTTTATAACAATTCTTAGATCCCAGAAACACATTGAGAACAGGTCCCCAATGGTGAAGAAGGGTATCCAATGGTAGGTGTTCCTTGACAATAAGTTCTATGAAATACACCAAATAAATAATAATAATTGTACCCCTTGTACGTCTTTCTTTCTCTACATGCAATTTGTTAACAACAAGCTGACTCTGGGTGCACGCCAACTCAAAATAAAAGAAAAAAATTCTACCCAGAGTTTGGAGGCTTAGAAATCAAACATTGTTGTCTTTTCTATCTATAACTATGTGATAAACATAAATATATAATGCGAAATCACCACTTTTTGAACTCGCATTTCATCTGTATGGCAGAATTCTTTAGGGGCGCGTTAGATTTTCCCTAAAGAGGATGTGTTTGAAGAGTGTTGCACAGGTAGATAGCAAGAGTTTGGTGACACCAAGTGGGCAAGGGCATGATGACACCTTCATTATTAGCCTTGCTTTGCACATTAATTGACAAGAATGGGCCTATCCAGTCATGCCTCACCTTTAACACTAGGTGGGAATGACTACATAGGCCCATTTGTGTCAGGAGTATCTCCAAGAGTAAAGAATAGGCTTTTACATGGATGAATCATCTGGATGCAGATTTCTGAGGCATTTTCCGGTGCACAATGAACTCTATAAAAGGGATTGGTATGAAATACCTCCAATCAAAATACCGACGGTTGAAATCCCGACAGCAGTTGAACGACGGTCAAAATCCTGACAAGGTCAAAATCCCGCCATGGACAAAATACCGACATTTAAAATACAGACAAGGTCAAAATACCGACATGTAAAATGCTGATAGGTTGTTTTTGTGTGTGTATGTCGACATAGGTCAACATGGACACCATGTAAGTGTACCGCGTCCCCTTGCATGGATTGCTGCGCTCACCATTCTTCGGGCGCGGTGCCTCGCTGCGGGAGGCACACTATTATATTCCCCCTTCAGGTCCACTGGGATGGTAAAGTATGAACAAGTCGGTTTCAATGAAAAAATCATGAAAAACTCATGTCGGCATTTTGACCTGTCGGCATTTTACATGTCTGTATTTTGACCTTGTCGGTATCTTAAATGTCAGTATTTTGTCAATGTCGGGATTTTGACCTTGTCGGGATTTTGACCATCGGTCAGTTGCTGTCGGGATTTTGATTGGAGTTAAATTGACTGCATCCCCCATAAAAAGGTGCTGTTAGTAATTATGATTAAAAAAAATTAAGGATTTTAAATGTATGTAGTGTTTTTCAAATATAGCTTGATTTATCATATGTGTACATTCTATTTATACATTTGCAATTTAATTTAAAAAATTATATTTTGAAAGTAGGCAAACTTCAAAATATAACATAATACTTATTTTATTTGCAAGTATTGCTTGTTTACCAAGTTTACAGACTGTCTCAACCTCTGATGGGAAATAGCAATATACATCTTTTTAGTGACAGTGGTATGTTAGAAACTGTATGAGCACCTTCAAAAGAGAAGAGAAAATTAAAAAAATATCAACAAAAAAAGTATCTGTTGTTACATCAAAGGGGAACTTTCATTGATAAACCTTGAAAATAACAAAGCTAGTGTCATGTTCTTGAGTGTTAAAACTGGTTTTCTTACCTCTGTGTTGTCAGTCCTGGCTGGTGCTGAGGTCTGGTCACGCTGCTTCCACACATCACTCCTGGTTCACACAGGAGTCCATTGGCGCTGTGCCTACATAATGCTTCCAGCTGCTTGCTGCTGTCTTAGTGAGTAGTGCTGCACAGCACTTGCTGTTGCTGCCTACTGTCTCAGGATATTATCCTCCTTAGTGCTCCTCTACCTGGTGTTTGTGCCTAAACCAAAGTTCCCTCCAAAACAGGCCATCTTGGTTTCAGTAAGCTGACTTTCCATTGACCAATTCAGGAGCTTCTCCAACCCAGCTGATCATAGATTCCAATCAGTGAGCACAATATAAAGGGGACTTCCTGCTGACACCAAATCACCAGTACAACGTTACTTCTTCTAAAGTAACAGCTCTGTGCTGATCTCCCAGGTATTCTGTATCTATTCGGATCCAATCTGCTCTGTTCCAATTCCAGTCTGGTTATACCAAGTCTCTGTAAATCTTTGCAATACCATCTAGTTCTACAAGAGACTATCCAATGTCATCATCTTGGTTCCATCCCTGTCAGAACTCCAGTTCAATTCAGTGTCATCATTACCATTGCAGACCAGTCAGCACTCCAGTCCAATTAAGTGTCACCATTCTGGTTCCAGTCTGATCCGCATTCCGGCTCCAGTCCGGTCAACTATCCAGTTCCGGTTCATCTTCAGATTCCAATCCTCTCAGTGTTCTACAGATTCTGCTTGTTCATCCTTTAAGTCTACTCAGCTTATAGCATCTCTGGGATGGTAAAGCCAACTACAGTTCCTGCCTAATAAAGTTTATTATTATTACACTGTCCTCACCTCGAGCCACTGCTAGAACACCAATGACTCGTCACTAGTCCACTATCAGCAGTTCCTACTGCCTGCACTAGTTCCAACATTCATGAATAGGAGCTGTATTAAGCCTCTCCATTTCCTCTATGCTCCAACTGTACCAGCTCTGCCCACATAAGCCTACCCAAGTAAACCCTAAACCTCAGGTGTGACAGCAAAGTAATGTCAGCAGTGTCTAATTCCAACACAACAAAATGTTGATGGTCAAGGCAGTGAGAATATAATGTTAATTTCAAATTACATTAATGTGTGAGTGACAGTTCTTAACACTTGGAATATGCAAGCTTGCATGCTGCACTGCTATGCACATACAGTCATTGGTTGTATGCTCAGCTCAAGCTTTGCTCCATGCTTACAGTCTATGTATGCATTACTGTGAATACAGCTGTACAAATCACTGTACTACTAAATAAACCATCCCATTGGTTAAGTACTGGACTGATTATTTAAGGGAGGCATCCACTGATGTATACCAACACTCCGCTATACCACCACCAGTTGTACACACATATTCTAACAATAAGTAAGATCACTTGCGCTAAGAAAAAGATAAAATATGCAAAGATAACTTGGCAGTATGGCAATCAATTTCAATAACCACCTCTTCAGCTAGTTGCATTTTCCTTGGAAATGAAATGATAACATGTGCTGGCATGTCATCCAATTCATCAAGCTTGAACATCTTTAAAGGATAAAAGAGATAGTTAAATTAAGTTATACTACACTAAATTAATATAACTGAATCTAATTAAATGAGAATGAACAAATAACATTTAATTTTACAGACTGAAGCAAACTATAATGATTAAACAAAAAAATCAAATGGCAAACTAGATTGTGAAAGCTTGAAAGCAATGACTTATGTGATGAAATCAAGGTAGGAGTGCCCTTTCCTGAGGTAGATGGGCACTTCCAAATACACAGCAGCCAGGAAACAGTACACCTGTCCTGAGTTTTTGTGCAGTCTACTGTAGCTGAAGTTAAACTAGGCATACACTCTACAATTATCTGTCAGATAATCTGTGGTTGAAATGAAAATCTGTTAATAGATGAGAGCAACTGATAATTGACCATTTGCTACCAGACACTGGAAAATGGACAAAACCTGTCCGTGATTTAACCAATTTGTATAAACAACAGTTTTTGTCCATTTTCCAGTGTTTGGTAGCAAATGGTCGATTGTCAGTTTCTCTCATCCATTGCGAGGTTTTAATTCCAACCACAGATTATCTGCCTGTCTGGGCACTATATAAGCAATACAGATTCCCTCTCTCAAAGTAGTATGACCTAATGCCCCTACCACAAACATAGGTGTATGCACAGTACACGCTGTCAGTACATCACAGTGTCTCAAAACAAGTCTGCTGCCTGTTTCCCCAGGTAGTGAGACTCTGAGTAAAGCCCTTACATACTTTATATCAGCCTTTTCCAGTTGCAGGTACTAATAAGCCTGCTCTCAGCCTGAAGATCCTAAATGGGCCTAATGGGTGGAGCCTGTACTATCTCCATCCATACTTCCAGAAATTCTTAACCAGCTTTTACTACTGCACAAACTCTAATCAAGTCTGTTTAGCAGACACAGATATTTTCCTAGTTGTTTAAATCATATAGGTCAGAAACATGAGACAAAAATATCTCCAGTTTATAACTTTACTATTGCTTTTCTCACACTTCTAATTTAAATTAAACTGGAGAGAATTGTGTCAAAGTCAAAAATATTACATACACACAACATACAAACTCCAAACAAAGTAGCCTCTGTTCGTGTGCGTTACCAGCGTGCATGCGCATACATGAAGTGTGTACAGGTTCACGCGCCTTGCGTATTAACGCAAGGCAAGAGTATATACAGTATCATACACATTCACACAGAGAAGCCACAAAGACATATTCAACACATATTCATACAACACAAAGATTACACATAGACAAAACATGTTTAGCACCAGACTTGTATTATATTGTATTTATATAATAGAGTGTAAAACCAGATATATATGTATTATTGGGATGGAACAAGTTATTATATCATGTTTAGTGTCAAAACGATCAGGAGAATGTGTGGAGTAATTTGATAGCTATGGGTAAATTGTAGCACATTCAACAATTAGTTATGACCAAATGTATGAATATAAAGTCACATTCTACGAGAACAAAGGACCTTCCTGAGAGAGCATGTGTGCAAAAAACTAGTGGTTAACCCCTATAACTGCATCTTGAAACTGGACATTGCTTGCATATGAACTGACCAATAACACACAATGAATGAGAGACCTCCCTCTCCTGGGCCAATGGAAGGAGACCACAACCAACAACCTGTTAACTCCCACTTTTGATATATGCAGTTTCTAGGGATAGTTAGTTAGTTGCTGTTGCTTGCTGAGACGGAGAGATGGAGGAAGGTCATATGGGAACGGGTGACGTATACTGGCTGTAACTGCTTCTTTTGTAACTGTAATTCTGTATCACTTACCTAGCGTTATACATGTTATACTAAATGATATACTGTACATATGTTATTTTGTATGCATACCTTTTAATATCAAATACATATATATATCTCTGAGTGTTGGACCTCAGTAATACCATGTGTGCGACTCCTTGCTTTCTCTTAAGGGACATAGTGCTGTGATGTTCAGCGCACTATTATCGTATATGGTAATAAGATGCACCTTGCGTCTGCAGTATATATTAACACTGGCATTTAAATGTTTATTTAAAATAAATGGAAATTCACAGTTGGGGGCTACATCAGGGATATCACGTACTTATGGATGCACACTACAGACGCGCTGTGGTCTACCGACTAAGGGTGGATGCATCTAATGTCGATGAACCACATCCGTTTTTGTTGCTATCAATAAGGCGCTGTTATGAATCAAGGGACAATAAATTTCTTTGTTGTCTGTGAGTGTGACAAAAACGCACAATATTAGAAATGTTACAGTGTACCCTTTATTGTTGCTAATGAGGTTCAATAAGTCATATTGTGTTTGATTCAGACTGGATTGTATATCTGTTAAGTAAATTTAAAGAGCGTTTAAAAGTTGGTGCATGCGTCTAATTCGCATAGTACGTATATAGCTTGGTTAGCATGCTGTGTCTTATTCGCATAGTGCTAACACAGGCCTGAAGTAACAAGGATTTGTACGCTCTGAAAAAGCAGCCTGTGTAAACACTGTTACCATGCAGTGGGAATTGTCCATCAGGGCGACTTCCGGTGCTTGTATAATTTGGGATTTACTTGTGACAAAAAAAGAGACTGTTTGTGTATTCTGACTGCATGGCATGGATTCCATTTTGTGTCCAAGCACATGGCTTGGAAGGGGGAGGAGCAGTGGCCATTTTTGGTTTATTGTAGAAACAGCTGCACAATCTGCATTATTCTTAAGGTCACTCCCTACCCACCTAGCTAACAACTGACTTTCAGCTGTTCCTGAAAGTGAAACAATCCATAACCTTTGTCACAGGTGAACAATATATATATGTACAAATCCAGCACCATTTAAAACCTACAAATGAATTTAACTAACCGATGCCATAGTCAATTATAAATAGTGTTTCAATTAGACCTAGTGAGATTAATACTTAGTTAGAATTGGATATACTGAGTGTGTAAGATGACGCTCTGCTTGTTATAAGACCTAGACAATTGAAATGCTAATGAACTTGTTCAACGACTCTGGAACAGGGTTAGAGCATCTGGACATCTGTTGAGATGCAAATTAGGCTGCTGTGGAAACTACATTCCATCAGTATATGTGTATAAAAATACATGCTGTGTGAGGGTTTCATAGAGTATAATAAATTAATGTGTACAGGTATGTGTATACATACATATATATATATATATATATATATATATATATAATACTATTATTATATAAAATATGTATATTTATAGCATTGTAGGTCATTGTAGTAATATCCAACTAGTAAAATAAGAGCTGAAGCCTGCAGGGGAAGTGCCTGAGACCATTGGAACTGGTAAGTATGGTGCCATTCAAGTACATACATGGTAAGACCCAAAAATAAAATAAAAATCAGGAAAATAATAACACAAATGGAGAATGTCCTGTCCACATATTAGTATTTCCCAGTAGGAAAGTGGACAGAGAAGGGGTAACCCCCAGGGTACTTCTTTTTAACTACCACATAAGAAGTATTCATTTCTAGGAATGCCCTAGTCTAGAAGAGCTCAGTAAATGTTTGTTGGACCATGTACAGACTCTTAATATGGGATGAGAATGATTAAATGAATACTTAGCATGACCTAGAAGCTTTTTTTAGTAGTACTACAAAATTCTCTGTTAGGAAAAGATCACAGGTAAACACTATTTCGGCAAATGGGAGTAACGAGAGAAGTGCAACATTACCCTTTGACAAAACCTGCTGAAGTTACGATTGGGCCTCAATGATGTTAAACTCTTTTCTTTTCTCCTAGCAGCAGTAGCCCCTGACTAACTTACTCGACAGAGATTTTGTTCTGTAAATTGAAATGTGTAATACATATATTGTACTCCCGCTCAGCAAGTACAAGGTATGTTAGATACTCCTCAAAGACTAATGTTGCATTCCACTGTTCTAGATTCATTTCCATCACAGGTAGAGGAAATTATTTCATAGATACCGGGTTCCCTATAAACTTAGGATGGACAGGACACTGGATTGATGGCTGAGGTAGTCCCAGTAGTGACACAGCAAGCACTAGATTTAAGGGGGGTAGACCATGTAGTTAGTCCATTCCCCATAGTGCCCAATCCAGCTGTCATTTTAATAAAATCCTCTCCACCTCTACCAACTTTACTGTCACCAACTTCTATTCTGTTTTCTTCACTGTTTCCTCTTCATCTTTGCATTCACAAGGGGGTACAATACATGGACCTAACTCTCCTAAAGTTTCATTGACAGCCTGAGTATTTTCTCCCAGGTCTTGCATAGCTGCTTACTATCCTTTCAGCCCAATAAGAGATCAGTATTGATATGACTTTATTACTGTGCTCTGATACATTTGTGTCGTCACTGGCGGATACTAAAAACTTTGGTTTCATCTCTTCCAGACAGGACACAAGATCTCAAAGGATAAACTGTAGTTGTGTAGGACAAGGGTCAAATACTTAGGACGTAGTACTGGTATATGGTTTGACAGTTCATACACCACATGCCGTATCGTTCCTTCAAAATTCTGCCCGAACCCGGTATGTCTCATCAGCACGAGTTACAAAATGGGAGCTGTCACTAAGGGTGGAGGATGAGAATACTGATAAAGGAAATTTTTGTATGGACACTGATGCGCATGATTGTATGGAATATCTAAATCAGACTTTTACTACGAGACCAGACATAAGTGACAGCCCGTCAGTGAACGCGGACCTGATATTTTTCCCCCCTAGAGTGACGGAAGTTACCCCAGACAGACAGACTGATGCACAGGATATGCTGTTGTAGATGACCAAGGTATAATAGAAGCTGAAACCTTTGGGCAGACGGCATGCAGCACTGGTCGCTGAGCTGGTCTCACTGACCAGGGCATGCGAGTTGGCAGAAGATACGTCAGCCAATATATATACCGACTATAGAGATGTTTCTGGAGTGATGCTCATGGTACTCTACATTGCAAACACATAACAGTTAATTAAGATGCAAATGTGTGTTCCCTACAGGAAAAGGAGGTCTGGAAGGCAAAGGCGTATGGTCAGGAGTCCTCAGTACTCTGGAGAGATGAACAAGGTAAGCCAGTAGCCCCCAGGATGTATCTCCCAGGCCTAGCTGAGGTGGCACATTATCTGACTCACCTAGGGTAAGGAAGGTATGTGCAACTTGTTAAGAGCTTACTGGTATGTACCAGGGTTCTCTTCTCAGGCAATCAGGAAAGCAATGACCTGTCTTTCTTGCATGAGGAAGAACATTTGGTAAGGTTGTACTAACATAGCCATCCCATACTCCTCCTGCAGACGGACCTTTTCAGGTGACACAAATTGACTTTGTACAGTTAACACCCTGTAGGAATTTGAACTATGTATTGATGTGAACTGATGTTTTCTCAAACTAGGTAGAGGCATTCCCTGCTGCTACAAATACTGCTGTGTTTACCACAAAGAAAATTGTGCAGAAATTTGTGTTTAGATATGGTATTCTTAGGATTAGAAACAAAGTGATAGCTGAAACTGGAATATGACATAGACACTGACACTAGTGTTGTGTAGCATCGGAACCACTCCCAGATCCCCACTTAGCAAATCACCCTCTTTGAAATTTTTTTTTGTTTACTTTTTTTGGAAGATAACCTCATGTCATGATTCATCCGCACCATGATCTGAAATACACCAAAGAGGTGACAGTACAGTACCTTATCGAGATGAGCCAGCATTTTAGAACTTAGCAAAAGAATTTGAAACTGTTGATTCCTGGTATGCCAACTACTAACTGTCTTGATTGTGAACCAAGAGACTGTGTGATTATTCTTACGCTCAGGTTGACAGACAGGTGGGAAGGACCATACCAAGTTTTGTTGACAGCACGATTTCAGTGAAAGTAACCGAGAGGGAGACTTGGGTCACCGATTCCCATTGCAAGAAAGTCGTTGGTCCAGAAGGAACTCGTAAAGGAAGTGAAATCGCAGAAATATCACTCGAGAATCTGTTCCTTGACGACTGAGAGGTGGCACTGTTGAATACTACCTGAGCATACTAAAGGATTACAAAAAGACCAGTTGTTGTAAGATGGATTTGCTATAAGCAAGATTTGTTTTGTTATATCTTTCTTTTTCTTTTGATAAACATTTTTTCAGGACATTCTATTTTTGTGAGGTTTCCTGAGGAATCGAGCGTGGGAATGGAACTGGTTCTGGAGAAAGGAGTGATGTCTTTATAGGATCCCAGGATCAGCATATTACTTTGTTTAAAGCCAGAGAAAATTAAAGGTCTAGTAGTTACGGAGTTTGGAAGCAAGGTAATAGTCTATTGTCTGAGGAATACTGTATTTTGTAGTTATTGTGACACCTATAATTGAAGATGAGTGCATCCAGAGATGTCAGTCTAGCAATAAAGCAGCATTTGACAGATATCCCTTGAGTGATTACCACTCACTAGTGGGTATGGTCTTAAACCAAACAGAATGTAGGATGTGCTCACAAGTACCTCTAACAAAATAATGCAGGATTAGTGCCATATTTTTCTTAGAGTTAGCTGCGGTACTAGAATGACACAGAGGGAGGGGGTCCGGTGGACAAGGAATATAATATTTCTACACTCCCTAGTCTTAAGATCCACCAGTACCATAGATAAACTCCTGAAATGTTTAAATCTCACCAATTTCAGGAATCCAGGAAATTGGGAGGTAATCAGGAACAACCAGACAATGGCCTATTCACTCATAGCAGATAAAGTGCTAATTAATACCACGACTGTACAAAAGATTGTTATATGTGGAAGAAAAGTATATGAGTGTCTCTCCCCGAACTCCAAAGGTTTCTGTTATCTAGGAATGACATTACCTGAAATAATAACCCTTGTTCAATGATGAAACAGACCTAGTATACGATCCAGAAATGGAAACAATGTTCAGGGAGTGATAAGAATATATATATATACCATGAAAATTTTATATCTCTTTCACGACTTGTTTGTGTTTTCTCTATCTAACCAGCAAAACCTCTAACGAATCCGAACATCAGTGTACAAATATGTAGGTACATGTTTGTATGCAACATTCATTCAGATCAGACATCATAGGCTATAGCACTGTCCCAGCATACTCTATAGGTTGAATGTCATCCCACATCCAACCAGTGGTCTCACGACCGCCGAGCGCATATAGAGGATGTCCACAACTATAGTCAATGTCTGATTTGCAAATTGAATAAATGCGTGCGTTTTGGTCACCAATTATTGTTTGAAATATTTATTTTAATTATGTTTAGTGTGACCATTATGACAGTTATTGTTTACTGTCAAAGGGTGGACTGTCAAAGTCAAAACTATTACATACCCACAAAAAACAAACTCCAAACAAAGTGGCCTCTGTTTGTGTGCGTTACCGGCGTGCATGCACATAAATGCAGCGTGCACAGGTTTGTGCGCCTTGCGTATTAACGCACGGCAAGAGTATATATGGTAGCATTCGCACAGGGAAGCCACAAAGACATATTCAACACATATTCATACAACACATAGATTACACATAGACAAAACATATTTAGCACCAGACTTGTATTATATTGTATTTATATAATATAGTGTAAAACCAGATATATATGTATTATTGGGATGGAACAAGTTAATTATATCATGCTTAGTGTCAAAATAATCAGGAGAATGTGTGTATTAATTTGATAGCTATGGGTAAATTGTAACACATTGCAAAGATTAGTTATGACCAAATGTATGAATATAAAGTCACATTCTACGAGAACAAAGGACCTTCCTGAGAGAGCATGTATGCAGAAAACCAGTGGTTAACTCCTATAACTGCATCTTGAAACTGGACATTGCTTGCATATGAACTGACCAATAACACACAATGAATGAGAGACCTCCCTCTCCTGGGCCAATGGAAGGAGACCGAAACCAACAACCTGTTAACTCCCACTTTTGATATATGCAGTTTCTAGGGATAGTTAGTTAGTTGCTGTTGCTTGCTGAGAGGGAGAGATGGAGGAAGGTCATATGGGAAAGGGTGACGTATTCTGGCTGTAACTGCTTCTTTTGTAACTGTAATTCTGCATCACTTACCTAGGCTTATACATGTTATACTGAATGATATACTGTATATATGTTATTTTGTATGCATACCTTTTAATATCAAATACATATATATATCTCTGAGCGTTGGACCTCAATAATACCAATGTGTGCAACTGCTTGCTTTCTCTTAAGGGACATAGTGCTGCGACGTTCAGCGCACTATTATCGTATATGTATATGGTAATAAGATGCACCTTGCGTCCGCAGTATATATTAATGCTAGCATTTAAATGTTTATTTAAAATAAATGGAAATTAACAATGGAATGTGGTTCTCAGAGTTGTGAATGCTCACTGATATTAAGCTCTGTTTATAACTTTCCCTTTGCTTTTATCACATATCCCCCGCCACCACCACCTTTTTATTTACCTGTGGAATAGAGCAATTGCACTCAAACAAAAATCACAAGACAAATGTCTGCATTAGCCAGTTGACTTCCTAGCCTGTGCTTTACTGAAGATGTAAAGTTTTGCAGCTCCAAGATCCAACTCATTATTTTCCCATTGCTATCTCTATTCTCAGATATCTATTTTAATAGGGCATGATCACTGATCAACTTGAATTTCCAATGCTTCTTTTTCAACAGTGACATAGATTCTCTCTTGTAAACAAGAGGATGCTCTTCACTCTCTTTGTTCTTGGACAGGACTACATCTATTCCTACATCTGAATAATCAGTTTGCATCACGTATTACGTTTGAAAGTCAGGCATCATCATAACTGGTTGGATAAACAATGCTACTGTATCTTCAACTTCTGAAAAGCCTTTTCTGCTTCAGGATTCAATGTAACCATAACTTTCTCTTTGTCTTTTTCGTATGGTCTGTCAGATGGACAGCAACACCACTACTATGGTGACCCCCAAGTTGGGAAGTGTGCAAGAATGTAAGTACCCCAGTGGAGAGATCAGTGGGAGAAATAGTGTTGGGGGATCCATGTTTTTGTAATGGTTAGGAGATTAATGGAGTTGGAGATGAAAAGGTTATGGGTGGAGACCAGTTTGTTACAGACAGATCTGGCATTCCAGAGAGCACAGGAGAGAGGGACAGAGTTTGTGGGAGAGATGTGAATGAGATTACTGGAATTGCTGTAGAGTTGAGTTGAGATTCATTTGGAGGATAGGGATAAAGAGACTGTAGTGATGGCGTGGTTTCCTGAAATAGGAAGGGAAACTGCAGGAGATGGGCAGGGGAGGGAGTTCAGTGTGATGCAGATGGAGGTGAGATGACAGAGAGAGGGAGGGGAAGTGCTGAGTGGTGGAGTAGTTGGCCCACAGTTGGGGAGAGTGAATGAAAGTGGGATAACTAGAGACTGAAAGGAAGGCAGAGGAATGGACAGAGACTGAGGATGGGAGAGAAGAGGAAGTGTAGGAGACTAGGTTGTAAGAATAGATGTGGATAGAGAGGGCAAACATTAAGGATTTGTAATAAACTTGGTTATGGGGAGATGAAAACCTTGACATAGTATGGATGAGTTAAATAGGGGGAGGAAAACTGGTAATAGGAGTGGAGACTGTGTGAGATAGACAAATCAGTAGATTTGTAGAAATGCAGGTGAAAGTGCAGTGTTGGTAAAGTTGTATGCTCAATGGCAATTATTCAGTTTCAAGCAAAATAAAAGTGTAGATTATATGGGTGCTGAACTTGTTGATTATTGTAGTCCTTCTGTATTTCTGATTTTTAATTGAATATTCTCCTTTTTTCCTTCGGAATAATGCTGGTGTAATATCAAAAATATTTCTTAAAATCTAAATTACACTTTTAACATAAGCACTTCAAATCATATGCGCCCTACAGCCTTGAGAACTACAGCCGAAATTATTACTCATGCATGTGCAGCCAGCTAGTTTGTATGTACAGTTGCTCAGCCAGGTCCAAATACAGAAGTGAAGTTATTGTGTAAGTAATCACTTTAATTTTTAGCCTGACAGCAATGGCTCTATTTGAAACCTTAGTTCTGGCAATAAACATTTATTAATTTCCCCCAAAATAACATTTATTATTGTTATTATATGTGTCATGATAAAAAAGTATAGTTATTTGGGCAAAAGTCAAAATATTGTTAAATCTCTTGGCAGGGGCATTTCTAGAGAGGAGGAGGGCAATGTGCAGACTCCATCTGGGCCCCCTCCTCTCTAGCCGGCGGCAGAGCTTAGCACTGGGCACTAGGATCCCTAGGTGACCCTAGCTCTGTCCTAAAGTCTACAGTGCATGCACAGATCTCCGGGAAAATGGCACAATGGCCATTTTCCCAGTGATTTCTCTACTGTGCATACCAAAACACTGGTAAAATGGCACCGCACCATTTTCCCAGTAATTTCTGCAGTGCTGCTGCTGCGCCGTGGGACTCCAGATGGTAAGTATTAAAAATAATGGGTGCAGGGTGTGCTCTGCAGGCCCCCTTGGATCCCGGGGGCCCATGTACACTGCACACACTGCACCCATTATAAATATATCAGTGTCTCTTGGGAAAGCAGCACTCTGCATAGTCTCCTAAGCTGCATACATTCCAGACACAAGGACCCAGAGTCTACAGGAAGGTATGATCTCCAACCTGTTGTTTTTTTTTTAATTGTGTAATTTTTATTGGAAATTTAAAAAGTTACACCCAGACATTAAAGAGGCAGATGAATTGTAAGGCAAACATGAGGAATAATACAGGAGGGCATAAACAGTGTATAAATGACAAAATAAAGATTAGCCACCAAGCCATCAGACATGAGAAATGGAACAATAGCAGGATATAATAAAAACAATAACATACAGAATACCCCAAATCAAACATTGATAACTTAATCACCACCCGAAAGCGCCATTCGGGTGTACACATGGGAGAACCAGATTTATAACGGGGCATAGGTGACATACCATAAATTAAAATATAAATAACTCACATCCATCAGAATATCAAAACAAAAAGCCTCACATTCCCCCACATCCCATATACCCTAACCTACAAACAAAACAAATACACAAAATAAAATAAAGACACCCAAAGCAAACCTCCCAAGAACCCCCCACCATGTATAACCTAACCCCAACCTATGCATACCTGGATCCCCATAAGAACCCAATCCCTAACTACACTACACCTAAATGCCTAACATCCCTCCACCCCCCAACCCCATAACACAGGATAAGTATACCATATAATTGACAGGGGCAGCTAAAATAAATGGCCATAAACTAAGTGAAGCAGGTTACACCCACAGAATAGTAAAGTAGTATGAGTATACTGAGTTAACTGAGCTTAAAGACAGAATATAAATATAAATGGCTGTGGAACTAAAACAAGCGACCACAGACTAAGTATGTCAAGCTTCTCCGACAAAATGGTAAAAAGTGCACACGTTCTTAGATACAAGGAGCTGGAAAACAGACATACTGTAGTACTGAAGTAACACTATATAAAGGGCCATACACCAATTAGAACAGGATTCTCTCAGAAAGTAAGTGTTGCATGCAAATATTTAGCTATATCTGCACGAGGATAGCAGAACAACAAAACTGTAGCTACAGGATAAGCACACGATATACTGTAAATGAAAGGGGCAATTAAATAAAAGACCATAAACTAAACAGAGCAGGTTATACCCATAGAATAGTAAAGCATTATGCAAATACCAAGATAACTGAGTGTAAAGAACATACATAATATAAATAGAATTGGCTGCGGTATTAAAATAAATGACCACAACCTATATATGGGAAGTTGCTCCTGCAAAATAGTGAAAAATGCACATATAGTAGGTTTAGATACACTGGGGTATATTTACTAAGGTCCCGATTTTGACCGAGATGCCGTTTTTTCTTCAAAGTGTCATCTCGGTAATTTACTAAACTCAAATCACGGCAGTGATGAGGGCATTCATAATTTTTTGGAAGTCCAAGAAAAAAATTACGAATGAATACACCATCGGTCAAAACGCGTCTGTTTAACTATGAATCTTGGTAATTTACTAAGAAGTGCAAAGCAAAAAAAAAAAAAAAAACACTGCCGTGAAAAATTACAACTCGTAAAAAAGTGCTAAAAAAAAACAGACCTGCTTTTTTTCCCCGTGATTGGATAGGCATGCACGGATCCATGAGATCCGTGCATGTATATCAGTGGGAAGGGGTGGGAAAGTGGTTATTTTCGGAAAAAAAAATGCGTGGGGTCCCCCCTCCTAAGCATAACCAGCCTCGGGCTCTTTCAGCCGACCCTGGTTGCAGAAATATGGGGGGAAAAATGACAGGGGTTCCCCCATATTTAAGCAACCAGCATCGGGCTCTGCGCCTGGTCCTGGTTCCAAAAATACGGGGGACAAAAAGAGTAGGGGTCCCCCGTATTTCTAAAACCAGCACCGGGCTCCACTAGCTGGACAGATAATGCCACAGCCGGGGGTCACTTTTATATAGTGCCCTGCGGCCGTGGCATCAAAAATCCAACTAGTCACCCCTGGCCGGGGTACCCTGGGGGAGTGGGGACCCCTTCAATCAAGGGGTCCCCCCCCAGCCACCCAAGGGCCAGGGGTGAAGCCCGAGGCTGTTCCCCCCCATCCAATTGGCTGCGGATGGGGGGCTGATAGCCTTTTGTGAAAATGAAAATATATTGTTTTTAGTAGCAGTACTACAAGGCCCAGCAAGCCTCCCCCGCATGCTGGTACTTGGAGAACCACAAGTACCAGCATGCGGCGGAAAAACGGGCCCGCTAGTACCTGTAGTACTACTACAAAAAAAAATACCCCAAAAAAGACAAGACACACACACCTTGAAAGTAAAGATTTATTACATACATCCACACAAACATACAAACATACTTACCTATGGCCCCACGCAGGTCGGTCCTCTTCTCCAGTAGAATCCAAGGGGTACCTGTTGAATAAATTATACTCACCAGCTCCAGGGTCCCAGGCTCCTCATAGCATCCATTTGTAATCCACGTACTTGAATAAAATAAAAAAACGGACACCCGAGCCACGCACTGAAAGGGGACCCATGTTTGCACATGGGTCCCCTTTCCCCGACTGCCAGAAACCCACTGTGACTTCTGTCTAAGTGGGTTTCTTCAGCCAATCAGGGAGCGCCACGTTGTAGCACCCTCCTGATCGGCTGTGTGCTCCTGTACTGACTGACAGGCGGCACACGGCAGTGTTACAATGTAGCGCCTATGCGCTCCATTGTAACCAATGGTGGGAACTTTCTGCTCAGCGCTGAGGTCACTTTCGGTCAACCGCTGAGCAGAAAGTTCCCACCATTGGTTACAATGGAGCGCATAGGCGCTACATTGTAACACTGCCGTGTGCCGCCTGTCAGTCCGTACAGGAGCACACAGCTGATCAGGAGGGTGCTACAACGTGGCGCTCCCTGATTGGCTGAAGAAACCCACTTAGACAGAAGTCAGAGTGGGTTTCTGGCAGTCGGGGAAAGGGGACCCATGTGCAAACATGGGTCCCCTTTCAGTGCGTGGCTCGGGTGTCCGTTTTTTTATTTTATTCAAGTACGTGGATTACAAATGGATGCTACGAGGAGCCTGGGACCCTGGAGCTGGTGAGTATAATTTATTCAACAGGTACCCCTTGGATTCTACTGGAGAAGAGGACCGACCTGCGTGGGGCCATAGGTAAGTATGTTTGTATGTTTGTGTGGATGTATGTAATAAATCTTTACTTTCAAGGTGTGTGTGTCTTGTCTTTTTTGGGGTATTTTTTTAGTAGTAGTACTACAGGTACCAGCGGGCCCGTTTTACCGCCGCATGCTGGTACTTGTGGTTCTCCAAGTACCAGCATGCGGGGGAGGCTTGCTGGGCCTTGTAGTACTGCTACTAAAAACAATATCTTTTCATTTTCACAAAAGGCTATCAGCCCCCCATCCGCAGCCAATTGGATGGGGTGGACAGCCTCGGGCTTCACCCCTGGCCCTTGGGTGGCTGGGGGGGGGGGGACCCTTGATTGAAGGGGTCCCCACTCCCCCAGGGTACCCCGGCCAGGGGTGACTAGTTGGATTTTTGATGCCACGGCCGCAGGGCACTATATAAAAGTGACCCCCGGCTGTGGCATTATCTATCCAGCTAGTGGAGCCCGGTGCTGGTTTTAGAAATACGGGGGACCCCTACTCTTTTTGTCCCCCGTATTTTTGGAACCAGGACCAGGCGCAGAGCCCGATGCTGGTTGCTTAAATATGGGGGAACCCCTGTCATTTTTTTCCCCATATTTCTGCAACCAGGGTCGGCACAAAGAGCCCGAGGCTGGTTATGCTTAGGAGGGGGGACCCCACGCATTTTTTTTCTCCGTTTTACAGTGTTTATTTAAAATAAAATATAAATGAACCCCAGCACGGATCACACAGATCCGGCCGAGATTCATTTTGAAAAAGTCGGCAGTGTTTTGCTAATCACTGCCGTAAAAAAGGTAAAAAAAACACGAATGACATCGACATCGGAACAAATGAAAAATCCGAATACGACAGCTTAGTAAATTAGTCGTAATAAATTCAAAAAGTTGCAGTTTTACACTTTCGATGTCATTCGTGATTGAACTTTGACCTTTTTCCGAAAATTACGAATGTTAGTAAATATACCCAACTGAGCCGGAAAACAGACAAATAATTATATAAGTGACAATAAATGGCCTTAAACATTAGATCAGAATTCTCCTGGAAAATTAGTTGTATGCAAATATTTATCTAGAAGGAGCACAAGAATAGCAGTATAACACAACTGGAGCTTTGAAAGGATGTACAAACAATATGAAATTATGCAGTAGCTAACGAGAATCAGTAAACAGAACAGAGCACAGTAAGGGTCTAAGCAGCCATTGAAATGGTTCCCAGTCCCATGGTGAGCAAAATCAGTCCGGAGGATGAGTCCACCCTGGAACAAAGTAATCCAGCCAAACGATAGTCCCTCGAGAATGGGCAGAAGGATAAACTGGGCCATCTGCCGTCACACACAGCTGTGTCAAAATAAATGTATAGGGACAAGTGGCAGCTGAAGAAAACCAGATTAGGGACAAAAACCTCCATTCACGGGTTACACGGAACCACTGTTCCAAATAAATATTAGAGCAGAAAGCCATTTCCTCTCGCGGACTGCCAGCAAACTGGAGGATGTTACGTCGCCATTCTCCCTCTTCATCGGATAATTGACTCTGTGTGACTGCAGATTGAATCTTCACGCGGGACCATGGTATCACCACTAAAGAAACAGAGACCGCTGGAGGATCCACACGCGCCATCACCAGCCGTAGTTCACGGTGAATATGCATAAGGTAATCCCTCAGCTCCTCCAGTCTATTAGTAATTTGTTGCTCGGAAGAACCCACAGCGGTAAACACCTGCTGTAGTGTAATAGTAAGTGGTGCAGTGGGCTTTATATTAGTGTGTAGTTTAGCTGAATTAGCGTAGCTGAATCATTTTTGGGAGAAAGATTTCAAAGGGAGAAAATTTCTAAGGGTTTCGTCTGGGACTTATACTGGACTACTTTGTGATCAATTTGCATGGACTATGAAGTAACCTCATATCTCATTGTTCTCTTACCAGGTATGTCTAGTGGAACAACAATCCCCAGCAAGCTGTACTGAGTCTGCTAATTATCATGTAGGAATATCATGAATGCCTAGCTATAGGTATGTCTAGTGTATTAAATATTATTAGCAGATTTATTCAAGTTTTATTTGTAGTTATTTGGGGTATGTGTAATGGTTTCATCCCTACACACTATTTGTTTGTTTAAGTTTTATTGCTCCAAATGGGTGATGGGCTAGGGGAGGGTCCAATCAATCAATCAATCAATGTGCTTACATACACATGTTTGGGCTTTATATTAGTGTGTAGTTTAGCTGAATTAGCATAGCTGAATCATTTTTGGGAGAAAGATTTCAAAGAGAGAAAATTTCTAAGGGTTTCGTCTGGGACTTATACTGGACTTTAACTGGACGGAAACTGCATGGAAACTCCAAACAAAAGCAAATAAATCATCACAATCCACCAATACTTGGACTGCAGCTACAAATGTTTGTACACACCTATTATTCTCCCAACCTCACTTACCCAGGAAACTATACATTCACTTTCTGCAAAAACACCTGCAATACAACTTTTACTCTGACCCTGCAAATACCTGGAAAACAAATATTTTAATGAGAAGCATATTTGATGAAGTAACACTGACTTGTGGTTTGCCAACACAGTGTAATTTTCCATCTAACATCAACAAATATTTGATTTACTGGTAATCTGTAGATATTAACATCATTTTAAATACTTGCAAATCGTATTTCTTTCTGCAAACTTCACTGCTCTCTCATACAGCCACCACTCCTCCTCCTATTCTCATTTTACTACCAGTTTTCACCCCATCCACACTATGGCCAGGCTGGCAACCCCCATTACTCATTGTCTTTCTAATCCTTTATTCTGTCCCCTGTTACCACCTCTATCCCTCTCTCCCAGTCTCCTACATCTCATCCTCTCTCCTCTCCTCTGTCTGCCTCCCTACCCCACTTCTGTTTCCCCATTGCAATTCACTTCTGCCCCTTCACACCATTTATACCCCACCACTCAACCCTGCTCTCTCCCTCCTCTGCCTGTCTCCTCGCCTCTCCTCCACCAGTATCAAACTGCACTCCCTCCCTGTCTCACTCATGCAGTCTCCCTTCCTAGCCAAGGCCCCAGCACCATCATCACACCCTCTTTATCCTTTCCTTCCAAATTACTCCTACCTCAACGCTACAGCAATCCTGATAATCTCATTCACATCTCTCCCACAAACTCATACCCCCTATCCTGTGCACTCTGGAATGCCAGATCTATTTGCAACAAACTGGCCCCCACTCATGACCTTTTCATTTCCAACTCCCTGCACCTCCTGGCCATTACAGAAACCTGGATTACTCCTCATGGCACCTCTTCTCCTGCTGCTCTCTCTGCTGGGGGCCTCATATTCTCACACACACCCTGACCCGGGGGTCCCCATGGGGGTGGTGTTGGGATCCTTTTACCCTCAAGCTACACATACCAACTTATACCTCCAGAACCTTCTCTTGCATTCTCTACATTTGAGGTCTATGCAATACGCCTCTACCAACCTACTAAATCTTTGAGTTGCTGTAATTTAACATCCACCTGGCATCTCCTCCAAATTCCTCGACAACTTTGCTTCCTGGCTACCTCACCTCCTATCTTCTGACATTCCCTCCATTATTCTAGGTGATTTCAACATCCCTATCGATAACCCCACAAATTCACCTGCCTCTAAACTCCTTAACCTCACCTCTTCACTTGGTCTCTCCCAGTGGACCACCTCACCCTCCCATGTGAACGGGAGCTCACTGGATCTGGTTTTCACTCACCGCTGTGATATTTCTGATTTCTCCAATTCCCCTTTTCCCCTCTCTGACCACCACTTGCTCTTTTTCAATTTATCTATCTCTGCTTCCCCATCTCTCCCTCCTAAGGCTACCATCACGAAACGTAACATTGAGGCTATTGACACCTTATCCCTATCCTCCCTGTTTGACTCCCTTCTCTCTCCTCTTCTCTCTCTCACATGCCCTGAACAAGCCAAATCCCTATACAATGCAGCTCTTACTTCTGCCCTTGACTCTGTTGCTCCGCCAACCACTATTCACCCTCGCAGATCAACACCTCAACCGTGGCACACCAAATGCACCAGATATCTACAAAAATGCTCACGTACTGCCGAGCGACAGTGGAGGAAATCACGCTCTAAAGCAGACTTCCTCCATTTCAAATTCATGCTCTCATCCTTCAGTACTGCCCTTTCCCTTGCTAAACAATCATACTTCAAAATCCTCATTTCTACGCAGTCTTCCAACCCCCGGCGCCTCTTTGCCACTGTTAACTCCCTCCTCTGCCCACCACCACCTCCTCTCCCTTCCTCATTGTCTGCTCTTGACTTTGCCACTTATTTCACATCCAAGATTGATTCCATACGTCAGGATATCACATCCCACCAGACCAGCAACCAGCCACCACCCATCCCTTGCCACCCCTCCCCTTCCCTCTTACCAACTCTGACATCTTTCTCCCATGTGTCTGGCGAGGAAGTCATGGCCCTCATCCATTCCTCCCCCCCACAACCTCCCCGCTCGACCCTATCCCCTCCCACCTCCTCCGCTACCTCTCTCCTTCTGCCTGTTCCCTTCTTGCACACCTTCTCAATCTCTCCCTTTCATCAGGCACTGTCCCCTCTGCCTTCAAGCATGCTCTTGTCTCCCCTATTCTTAAAAAACCTACCCTTGATCCTAACACTCTCTCCAACTATCGACCCATCTCTCTCCTCCCCTTTGCCTCCAAACTTCTTGAGCGTATTGTCTATAATCGCCTCACTGCCTTTCTTTCCTCTCACTCACTGCTTGACCCATTCCAGTCTGGTTTCCGTTCTCTCCACTCCACTGAAACTGCCCTCACAAAAGTCTGCAATGACCTCCATGCAGCCAAATCTATGGGCCACTACTCTCTGCTTATTCTTCTTGACCTCTCTGATGCTTTTGACACTGTGGACCACCCTCTCCTTCTGCAAATCCTTCACTCTCTTGGTCTGCATGATACTGCCCTCTCCTGGCTGTCCTCCTACCTCTCTGATCGTTCCTTCTCTGTCTCCTCTCATGATACTACCTCCCATCCACTTCCACTAACTGTTGGTGTCCCCCAAGGCTCTGTTCTTGGTCCTCTCCTTTTCTCTCTCTATACGTCCTCTTTAGGTGAACTCATTAGTTCTTTTAACTTCCAATACCACCTCTATGCTGATGACACTCAAATCTACCTCTCCTCCCCTGATCTCTCCACGGCTCTCCTCACTCGTACCTCAAACTGTCTTTCTGCTATCTCTTCCTGGATGTCCCAGCGCTTTCTTAAACTCAACATATCTAAGAATGAGCTGATCATCTTCCCACCCTCCCGCACAGCCTCACCTCCCACAATCTCATTATCCATTGATGGCACGACTATCTCCCCTAGCCCCCAAGTACGCTGTCTTGGTGTAATCCTTGACTCCTCCCTCTCCTTCAAACCACACATTCAGCACCTCTCACAAACCTGTCATTTTCATCTCAAAAACATTTCCAGAATCAGACCTTTTCTCACCCAGGATGCCACTAAGATCATTATTCACTCACTGATTATTTCCAGACTAGACTACTGTAATCTCCTCCTAACTGGCCTCCCTGACAATTACCTCTCTCCACTCCAATCTATCCTCAATGCTGCTGCCCGGCTCATCTTCCTCACCAAACGCACTACGTCTACCTCCCCTCTCCTACAGGCCCTCCACTGGCTTCCCTTCCCTTTCAGAATCCAATTCAAACTTCTCACACTCACTTACAAAGCTCTCACCCACTCCTCTCCCATCAACATCTCTGACCTTATCTCCCTTTACTCTCCCACCCGTCCTCTTCGCTCTGCTAATGCACGCCGACTCTCCTGTCTTCTGATTACTTCCTCCCACTCCTATCTCCAAGATTTTTCATGTGCTGCTCCCTTTTTCTGGAATTCTTTACCTCTCCCCCTCAGACTCTCCACCTCTCTACAAAACTTCAAACGGGCTCTTAAGACCCATTTCTTTACCAAACCTAGCCAAATCTCAACCTAACCCTCTGTTCCATGCTCTCTATGTACCCCATCTGTGTCACCCCTGTCTGTCTACCCCTCCCCTTAGAATGTAAGCTCTCACGAGTAGGGCCCTCTTCCCTCATGTGCTTATACGTTTCTTACTTTAATAATCCTCAACTGCCCAGATCTCGCAGTTTTTTGGCCACCTGGAACTTATCTCTATGTTTACTGGTGTAGTTATGCTTAGTTGGCCTGTACTTGTCCTATATTGTCTTCAACTGTAAGTCACTGTTTTCCTGTTTTGATTATGTGCATATGTACTCTGTAATTGGGCGCTGCGGAACCCTTGTGGCGCCATATAAATAAAGGATAATAATAATAATAAAGTCACACTAAGGGTCCCTGAGAGCTGCTTCACTGAATCAGGATAAAAGGACATAGAAGCAAAGCCATCCTGCTCACCAGCTACAGAGTTGTGGTAGAATTCACACATTATGACAAAGCTGGAGACAGGGCACAGAAATCCACAGGAAACTGCGACCAAAACCTCTGCAGAACACACGGGCCCCAGCAGCTGAGTGAGGGCAGAGATGCAGCAGGAGCAACAGCCACACTGAGAGCCGAGTCTGCCTCAGGATCCAGTCACAGACTTCACCAGCCAGTAAGTTAGGACTCTTGGCACTGAGGATCCGCAAATTCACACTGCAGACATTTTCAGCCACAGAACACCAGAGAAACAAGAGATAGATCAGGATATTAGCAGGAGCTCTGGCAGGAAGCTGCCTACACCATGCTGTGTCAAGCCACACACCCCCTCCAACCTGATGTTTTACTGCACCTGTACAATTTGCAGCCAAAATGATTGTTTAAGATTATCACAGTTTGGAGATGAGACACCTGTTAACCCCTGCATTTGTAGAGATGTGCACCGGAATTTTTTTGGGTTTTGTGTTTTGGTTTTGGATTCAGTTCCGCGGCCGTGTTTTGGATTCGGACGCATTTTGCCAAAACCTCCCTGAAATTTTTTTGTCGGATTCGGGTGTGTTTTGGATTCGGGTGATTTTTTACCAAAAAAACCTCAAAACAGCTTAAATCATAGAATTTGGGGGTCATTTTGATCCCATAGCATTATTAACCTCAATAACCATAATTTACACTCATTTTCAGTCTATTCTGAACACCTCACACCTCACAATATTATTTTTAGTCCTAAAATTTGCACCGAGGTCGCTGGATGGCTAAGCTAAGCGACACAAGTGGCCGACACAAACACCAGGCCCATCTAGGAGTGGCACTGCAGTGTCAGGCAGGATGGCAGTTCAAAAAAATAGTCCCCAAACAGCACATGATGCAAAGAAAAAAAGAGGCGCACCAAGGTCGCTGTGTGACTAAGCTAAGCGACACAAGTGGACGACACAATCACCTGGCCCATCTAGGAGTGGCACTGCAGTGTCAGGCAGGATGGCACTTCAAAAAAATAGTCCCCAAACAGCACATGATGCAGAGAAAAAAAGAGGTGCAATGAGGTAGCTGTGTGACTAAGCTAAGCGACCCAAGTGGCCGACACAAACACCTGGCCCATCTAGGAGTGGCACTGCAGTGTCAGACAGGATGGCACTTCAAAAAAATAGTCCCCAAACAGCACATGATGCAAAGAAAAAAAGAGGCGCAATGAGGTAGCTGTGTGACTAAGCTAAGCTACCCAAGTGGCCGACACAATCACCTGGCCCATCTAGGAGTGGCACTGCAGTGTCAGACAGGATGGCACTTCAAAAGAATAGTCCTCAAACAGCACATGATGCAGAGAAAAAAAGAGGCGCAATGAGGTAGCTGTGTGACTAAGCTAAGCGACCCAAGTGGCCGACACAATCACCTGGCCCATCTAGGGGTGGCACTGCAGTGTCAGACAAGATGGCACTTTAAAAAAATAGTCCCCAAACAGCACATGATGCAAAGAAAAAAAGAGGCGCAATGAGGTAGCTGTGTGACTAAGCTAAGCGACCCAAGTGGCCGACACAAACACCTGGCCCATCTAGGAGTGGCACTGCAGTTTTCTAGCGAGAGGATGAGTGCTTCCATCCTCATGTGAAGCTGATCCATTAGCCATGAACATAGGCCAGGGCCTCAGTCGTTCCTTGCCACTCCGTGTCGTAAATGGCATATTGGCAAGTGTACGCTTCTCATCAGACACTTTCAATTTTCATTTTTGGGTCATTTTACTGAACTTTTGTTTTTTGGATTTTACATGCTCTCTACTATGACATTGGGCATCGGCCTTGGCAGACGACGTTGATGGCATTTCATCGTCTCGGTCATGACTAGTGGCAGCAGCTTCAGCACGAGTTGGAAGTGGATCTTGATCTTTCCCTATTTTAACCTCCACATTTTTGTTCTCCATTTTTTAATGTGTGGAATTATATGCCAGTATCAATAGCAATGGCCTACTACTATATATACTGCACACAACTGAAATGCACCACAGGTATGGATGGATAGTATACTTGACGACACAGAGGTAGGTAGAGCAGTGGCCTTCCGTACCATACTGTTATATATACTGGTGGTCACTGTCAGCAAACTGCAAAACTAAAATGCACCACAGGTATAGAATCTAGATGGATAGTATACTTGACGACACAGAGGTAGGTAGAGCAGTGGCCTTCCGTACCGTACTACTATATATACTGGTGGTCACTGTCAGCAAACTGCAAAACTAAAATGCACCACAGGTATAGAATCTAGATGGATAGTATACTTGACGACACAGAGGTAGGTAGAGCAGTGGCCTTTCCGTACCGTACTGCTATATATACTGGTGGTCACTGTCAGCAAACTGCAAAACTAAAATGCACCACAGGTATAGAATCTAGATGGATACTATACTTGATGACACAGAGGTAGGTAGAGCAGTGGCCTTCCGTACCGTACTGCTATATATACTGGTGGTCACTGTCAGCAAACTGCAAAACTAAAATGCACCACAGGTATAGAATCTAGATGGATAGTATACTTGACGACACAGAGGTAGGTAGAGCAGTGGCCTTCCGTACCGTACTGCTTTATATACTGGTGGTCACTGTCAGCAAAACTCTGCACTGTACTCCTCCTATATAATACTGCTGGTCCACAGTACCCACAATAAAGCAGTGTGAGCACAGATATATGCAGCACACTGAGCACAGATATGGAGCGTTTTTCAGGCAGAGAACGGATAAAACTGGTGGTCACTGATCAGCAAAACTCTGCACTGTTCTCCTCCTATATAATACAGCTGCTCCCCAGTCCCCACAATTAAGCAATAAGCACAAATATTTGCAGCAAAATTAATAAACGGAGAGGACGCCAGCCTCGTCCTCTCCCTAACATTTCCAATGCACGAGTGAAAATGGTGGTGACGCGCGGCTCCTTATATAGAATCCGAATCTCAGCGGGATGATGATGTTCGGGCGCGCTCGGGTTAACCGAGCCATACGGGAGAATCCGAGTATGCCTTGGACCCGTGTAAAATGGGTGAAGTTCGGGGGGGTTCGGTTTCCGAGGAACCGAACCCGCTCATCACTATGCATTACTAATGTTTTTCTGCCTTCATCTATACCTGCTGTTTACCAATAAAAACAGCATTCTGATTATTACATGTTGCGTAACAGTCTCTTTCACATCTGCTGTGCTCCTATTCTGACTGCCATCCCAATAGGCTATATAGCAATAAAATCACACTCTCTATATGTTTCTTACCACAATTAATGGAAAAAAACACCTTTATATTTTCCTTAAATATCAATATACATTTTAATTAGTATGCACCCAAGATGTTTTATTTCAAGGTAAATAAAATTAGTGTTTGTAGACCATCACTGTTTATTGATGAGGCTGCTGCTGAACTGTCTCAAGTTCTCCTTTTTCCTTTTTATAGTGTGATACTTTAAATTCTACATCATGTTAAAGATGTTTCCTAACTTGTGACATCCACAATAGCAATATTATGGTAACATCATATAAAATGTAACACTTTTTTATGAATCCAAAATTTTTCTTTGCCCTTACAACCACTGCCTGGCACTGCATGCTACTACTCAGCTTCATATCCACTGTCCAGTTCTACTGGATCTCGGTTTCCTTAATTATATATCATTATAGATCAAATACAGTAGCTTATTTTTGCTACATCCTCTGCAAATAATCCTACATTAATGCATAAATTCCATCTGCCGATGTGCCCCCCTTTTTGGCCTTCCTGTAGCAAATTACTATTCTGATTTATGGTAATAGCTTTACATATAAGTTTATCAGCAAATGCCAATGCCACTTACTGCAAGTTCTAGGCCATCTACAAAGTTATTAATAAACAGGACAGGGACAAATACTGATCCCTCTTGTACACCAGAAAATTCTTAATACAATATGTTCTATTTGCAACTATAAGTGGAAGCATAGATAAATATGTAATGTCAGGAGGTAAATAATAATATAACACCATCCATATACTCTGTACTGTGCTGTACATGTTCAAGGAAATAATAATAGCTGAAGTAGTTAATCAAATCATACAATTCTTAATTTATTTATAAACATTTTTTGGGGTTTGCTCAAAAGAGTACAAAAATGTAAAGGTAGTTCAGTAATACCCTCTACAGGAGGACATATTTATGAGCAACAGGCACATTGCATGAGCAATCATTATACGCTGTACCTGGAAGACATGATTTCAAAATAAAATAAGTTTCATTACGAGGCATATTTTAACTCTGTTATTCTTTGTGGTGAGATTGGAATTGAAGTGATGACAGCCATTCTATTGAATATAGTAGGACAACTGGAATCTGAAGACTTTAGAAAAGGGAAATGTGTCTTTCAACTAATATGAAAGTGTCGAGATACTATGCATCAGATGTAAAAAGACTTTAGCTGAAGCATCATTCTGATACCTATCCAGCTGTCACAAAATAAGAAAGAAAAAGGAAGACAGGGAAAGAGAAATAGGGAGTTATATATATATATATATATATATATATATATACATACATATCTATCTATCTATCTATCTATCTATCTATCTATCGATATAGTTATAGTTAGTGATGTGCACCGGACATTTTTCGGGTTTTGTGTTTTGGTTTTGGAGTCGGTTCCGTGGCCGTGTTTTGGATACGGACGCGTTTTGGCAAAACCTCCCTGACATTTTTTTTGTCGGATTCGGGTGTGTTTTGGATTCGGTTTTTTTTTACAAAAAACCCTAAAATACAGCTTAAATCATAGAATTTTGGGGTCACTTTGATCCCATAGTATTATTAACCTCAATAACCATAATTTACACTCATTTTCAGTCTATTCTGAACACCTCACACCTCACAATATTATTTTTAGTCCTAAAATTTGCACCGAGGTCGCTGGATGGCTAAGCTAAGCGACACAAGTGGTCGACACAAACACCTGGCCCATCTAGGAGTGGCACTGCAGTGTCAGGCAGGATGGCACTTCAAAAAAATTGTCCCCAAACAGCACATGATGCAAAGAAAAAAAGAGGTGCACCAAGGTCGCTGTGTGACTAAGCTAAGCGACCCAAGTGGCCGACACAAACACCTGGCCCTGCAGTTTTCGAGCGAGAGAATGAGTGCTTCCATCCTCATGTGAATCTGAACCACTAGCCATGAACATAGGCCAGGGCCTCAGCCGTTCCTTGCCACTCCGTGTCGTAAATGGCATATTGGCAAGTTTACGCTTCTCATCAGACGCTTTCAATTTTGATTTTTGGGTCATTTTACTGAACTTTTATTTTTTGGATTTTACATGCTCTCTACTATGACATTGGGCATCGGCCTTGGCAGATGACGTTGATGGCATTTCATCGTCTCGGCCATGACTAGTGGCAGCAGCTTCAGCACGAGGTGGAAGTGGATCTTGATCTTTCCCTATTTTAACCTCCACATTTTTGTTCTCCATTTTTTAATGTGTGGAATTATATGCCAGTATCAATAGCAATGGCCTACTACTATATATACTGCGCACAACTAAAATGCACCACAGGTATAGAATGTAGATGGATAGTATACTTGACGACACAGAGGTAGGTACAGCAGTGGCCTTCCGTACCGTACTGCTATATATACTGGTGGTCACTGTGTCAGCAAACTGCACAACTGAAATGCACCACAGGTATAGAATCTAGATGGATAGTATATTTGACGACACAGAGGTAGGTACAGCAGTGGCCTTCCGTACCGTACTGCTATATATACTGGTGGTCACTGTGTCAGCAAACTGCAAAACTAAAATGCACCCCAGGTATAGAATGTAGATGGATAGTATACTTGACGACACAGAGGTAGGTACAGCAGTGGCCTACTGTACCGTAATGCTATATATTATATACTGGTGGTCAGCAAACTGTGCAAAACTGAAATGCACCACAGGTATGGATGGATAGTATACTTGACGACACAGAGGTAGGTACAGCAGTGGCCTACTGTACCGTAATGCTATATATTATATACTGGTGGTCAGCAAACTGTGCAAAACTGAAATGCACCACAGGTATGGATGGATAGTATACTTGACGACACAGAGGTAGGTACAGCAGTGGCCTTCTGTACTGTACTCCTATATATTATATACTGGTGGTCAGCAAAATTATGCACTGTACTCCTACTATATACTGTCTACAATGCAGCACAGATATGGAGTGTTTTTCAGGCAGACAACGTATACTGGTGGTCACTGGTCAGCAAAACTCTGCACTGTACTCCTCCTATATTAATATACAGCTGCTCCCCAGTCCCCACAATTAAGCAATAAGTAAAGCAAGCACAAACATTTGCATCAACAAAACACGGAGAGGACGCCAGCCACGTCCTCTCCCTAACGTTTCCAATGCATAAGTGAAAATGGCGGCGACGCGCGGCTGCTTTTATAGAGTCCGAATCTCGCGAGAATCCGACAGCGGGATGATGACTTTCGGGTGCGCTCGGGTTAACCGAGCCATACGGGAGAATCCAAGTATGCCTCAGACCCGTGTAAAATGGGTGAAGTTTGGAGGGGTTCGGTTTCCGAGAAACCGAACCCGCTCATCACTAGTTATATTACAGACAAGATAGCACTCCTTGATATAGTAAATACAGGTGCGGTTCCAGGTTCATATAAAAAAGCCAAGAACCAGCACTCACGTTTATGCAGCTTTCATTTTGAAAAATTCACATGAAGTCCATGAAAAGTCCAGGGATCAGCAGCAACAGCCCGCCCAACGATGTTAACAATAACATTTCTGTTGGTTTTCCTCAGCGGCTATGACCACAGCTCCTGATTGCTGGTATTTAAGGTATAAAAATTCCAAACAGAGCCCTTGCTATCAGCTCCTGGCCGAGCCCTCTCAGAACTAATTGGATGCCAGGCATCAGCTGTGTTGGCGGGGCTAAGATAGTAAACAAAATGCCCCTGAAGTTTCATTGTTGTGTTCAAGCAGTCTTGTTGAGTTGGAAGGTAACCCAGCACTAACAAGGGTTGACACATGAGTGCCTGTTGTACACAAACAGTATGCAGTAGTGGCTATCATAGGGTGCAGACTCCCATAAACTGCGATAAGTGTGTGCAATAATCTCTAGCAATGTGCGTGGTAGCGATTATATAAAGTGTGGAATGAGATCAACAACCATATACAAAACAAGTGAAAAACAAAAGTGAAAAACATAAACCCTTGTGATGCATATGGTATAGTGCACTGGGCAACAGTAAGTCAGACTGCTGCTATGTGTCCCACAGCAGGTATAACCAGGGTAGGTGGAGGGATGTAACGTCCTTGAAATAGAGAAAAGAAAAGAAAAGCTATAGCCAGTAACTCCACTGGGGAGGTAGAGTGTCTATGGCAGAGGAATAGAGAAATGACTAGTCTAAGCAACATAAACCCCACTGTGTAGGTGATAAAGGATTGAAAATAAGGAATCAGAAAAAAACACACTACTGCTTGCTTCCAGCTTTCATCTGGCCTCAATGAAGAGGAGACTACCAATTTCACATCTTCTACGTGTAGTGAGGATAACATCAGATCCTGAGATGCACGGTAGCTATCTCAGCAGTATGCTTTACTCTGAGCAAGTGCTTTGGTGGCTTTTGTTTCGACAAACGTGGGGCCTTATTTAGAGGTAAACACAGTCAGAGCATGTATGTGACCCTTCACTATGTGGAAGAAAGCAATTGCATAGTGATTGACAGGTGACGGGCGCCTTGGGGTGGTGATGCAGTTTTGGGGAAGAGGAGAGCAAGAAACTCAGGTATGTTATGGCCATTTTCAGGGCAGCCTGCTGATGTCACCTGCATTTCCTGCAATAGGAAACATGGTGCCAGATCGCATGCATACAGAGCCATGCTGCATTGGCAAGGGTCTACCTCTATATGAGGTTTTTGCGATGCAATTGTATTTGAATTACAATGGTATCGTGGGGTAGTGCCACACATGCTGGCCAGCCTTGCCCTGTTTTTGTGATTGCAGATTTTGCTAAGATTGCAAAATCTGCATCCAACTCTAAATAATTCCAATTATAGCTTCTTTTATTTAGTATCCAGTCTATTTAGTATTTACTTCTTTTTAGAGATGTGCATGGAGTGTTGTGTTTTGGTTCTAAATTCATTCCTGTGATTTGGTCCACTGAAGAGGAGCCGACAATACAGACAGAGTCTCCAGGGGCAACCTAGCATATACTGTTGGGCATGCCTCCAGAGTGATTATGTAACACTGACTTCTGTGAGGTCATGCCCAAAGATTGAAGTTAATGTGGGCTACCCACAAGGCCACACTTCATCCCCATGAGGCCACAACATAGGATTGTAATAAACACGGGCTTCCTGCAAAGCTGTGCCCCCTCCCCACAAGGCCACACCTCCCACCTCTGTTGCTGCCTATAATCAGATAGGACATTTATTAGGACTAATGCATGTCCTATTGTAAGTTTAATGGGTATAATATGTCCTCTCAAAGATCTGTGACTCTCTTGTTTCTCTTGCCTTATAATTTAGAATCTAATTTAATAGGGCTGTATTATATTAAGTTACATTAAGTTCTACCACAGTTATTTGAAAGTGAAGTCTTTGTGCATTGCTACAGTATATTTATACATTGGTGCAAGGTTTCCAGGCACCCTAGGCATAGCTACACAATACAGCCTCTACTCCCACACAATTTCCTCTTCCCAGTCCCTCACATAAACTCTTGACATTTAAGATTTATTACACAAAAGTACATAGCCAGATAATGACATCCAATGTGGCAAAACTGCATTTATGCTTCCACTTATGCACATGAAATCAAAATGAGTTTTATCTTCATGGAAATAGATAATTCAATAATATTGAAAGGGAGCTGTGTGCCTATTTGCATAAACATTTTCCAGTTTAGTGGATGCCTGGAGAGTTTGGTGATCTGCACAATACTGGACAGACACATTTTTGAACCACATTAGCCGCTTTCACTAGGACATCTTTTTCTGCATGCAGATGAATTTCAAAGTGAAAATACATTAACATTTGATGGAATTAAATAAACTGGCAGATAATTAAGGTGTTAAGTTTACTGTTGCAGATATTATTTATATCAGTTGCAGAAATTCTTTTATTTCATCGGTTTGCGGATCTTGTCTTACAGTGCACTGATTGGTGTGCATAAGCACCATTCATGTGCTTAATGTCTCTCCATCAGGAGGTACCTAGCTCATACTGTAGTTCAGGGAGGAGGAAAACCTGCCTGAACCATAGACTAAAGATGGTGAATAAGTGGGTCTATTTCCCAGTTCTGTCTGACCTGTCAGTCTTTCTCACAGTTCTGTCAGTGTGTCTGTCTGTCCTGTCAGTATCTTTCACAGTTCTGTTTATTAATATGCCTCCTAGTACTGTCAGTTAGTAAGTAAGCCTGTTGTCTCCTACTCTTGTCTTTCAGTCAGTCAGTTAGTTAGTCTCTGCCCCAGTCCTTTCCAGTCATTTTAGTCTGTTTCTCAGTTCTGACAATGTTTTTTACTATCTTGTATGTTTGTCTATTAGTCCCATCTGTCAACCTGATATCCTGTGCAGAAAAGTATGTTTGACTATTATGCCAGTATTTCTCCAAGTACTACAGTATGTTTCCATCTCCTATTGGTCAGTATGTCTGTCTATCTTGTTAGTCTATCTCCCAGTTCTGTCTCTAAATCTGAAAAACTCGCTCTCTTTTATGATGCAAAGTGACAGTCCATTATAAAACATTAATATATAAATAATGTTTTAGTAATGTCAACTATGTGTCAGTTGTATTATTGACTACTATTGACTATGATTACACATTTGTCAGTTTACCTTTGGATTAAGAGAAGATTTTATTAATTTAATGAATTTACCTTTTTTGTCATTTAATTGTCTTGCAGTTATTGTCCATTTATAGTATTTGCTCAAAAGGATCAAAAACAAAAAATAACCATAAAAAAGTATTTTACATGCAGCCTAGTCCATCACATACTGTAGCAGATGCTGAAAAAACATTGTTTTTAAAATGATTGTTGATAATTACAGTAATTAAGGCCTAAAAAAATTATAAAATTAAAGAACTTGAATAACAGAAGAAACAACTACTGTAATTTGTATTTATGTGTTAGATTGAACATAGTATCTTGGTATCTTATGAACACAATGATACAATGCAAACACTACTGAAGAAAACAATGCAGATCTTATTATGCAATATTTTTTTAATGGCTACTCAGATGTGCTCAAAAAACAGTCCTTGGTTACCAGTATTTAACCAAATACAACATAACATACATCTACTAACACACAAAAAACTCAGCCAACATGCATCTCTTCACATCTCAAAATATCTACCTCTACTCTACATAAGATATGTCTCTGATCTGCTCCTCCATGCACAAGAAAACATACATATCCTTTCCAAATCTTCAAGTGTTCCTTGAAAACTTACCTCTCTTGATAAATTCATCAAATTAAACAAATCCCTTAAGCTCTGTAGTCTCTTCTACAGAGTGTTTGTCATCTCTTCTAAAAAAGCTAATTACCAGTTCTAAATTCCTTGGCCAAATAGATGGATACAAAATTGTACACAAAATTTCTTACCACTTTTATGACTTATGAGTAAATTTGTCAGATGTTGATCTGCAAAATCAGTCCTACTCATTGTGAATTTCAAATCAACCACAGCATGTCTTCTGACTTTAAATGGGCTTTCTGTATTTCAACAACTTGAACGTTGTGAACAATTGGCAAAATACACACAACTATTTTGTCCTTCCAATTGAACATATACACCTTTCCTATTTTAAATCCAACGAGTTACAATCTCCTAAAATCTTTTTTCTTGACTGCATCTGGAACATCTTTCCTCTTTATCCTCGGGGTCCAATACTGTATATGTCTTTTTAGTGGGTCAATAATATATTAGCCAGCTGAAGAGTTACAGTATGTCAAAATAGTCATACATAATTGATCAAGGTTTAATCAGTACCATGACAATTTGTGAAGACTGTGGCAATTTCTCTATATTTTTTATCCAGTTTAGTTCCCTTGCCGGCACAGTATATATAAAACTGGACCTCATGTAGCTCAATTCAATGAAGAATATATATATTCATTCCAAACCTAGATATTTTAGAAGGTTTGTCATGTTTCCACCCAGTTTTTGTACAGTAGCAGACTGTCGTCAATAGAGACATCTTGTTCTGGGGTTTAAGCATAATCTAACATGTATGAACAAGTGGGCCTTAATTTACAGATCTTAAGATCAGTATGGACATTCTCTGCCTAATTATAGGCAAAAAATGAATATTGCTTTACTTCCTGTGGACATCACTTAACCAAATTATGGTGTTATGTAATTCCTCTTTTGGTTTTGCACCAAGTCATGCAGTAATAGAAGGGAGACAAATATCAATATTTCATCAGCTTTAGAGTTTACCCACATATGTAAAATGCAGTGGTGTTGGGTCATAAGTTTGTACATCTAATGCTCAAAATGGACTAAATTTTCATCCTCAAAAGAGACTTCCATAATCTAATGCAACCATGCCAGGACAGTGGTTAATACAGTCGTGATTCATTACTGTGTCTATTCACAATTGTAAAGTACTAGAGAACATGTTGTCATTATATAAACCAATGTTAGTAAATAAGTTATTAATTTATCACCTGTCAATTTACAGTAATCAGGGGTAACTGTGAAAGTGAGACATTTTCTTATAGTAAATAAAGGATTAGCTTCTTCAAGCTCAGCTTTTCCCACAGAAGGTTTATTGCTGTTACCATGCTACATGGTCACATATCTTTTTGTGAAACCTCTCTTCCTTCTACCAGAAAGAGCAAGTAATTAAGATATTCAGTGGGATGTAATGGTATCTGAGTTTGGCGAAGGTGCTGGATACCGGCTGAACTCTTAATGTGCCAGTAATTTACAAATAACTTGTAAATGACTGCCGCTTGAAAAAAACATCCAAGTTCAGCCAACATCCTGCACCTCCGGCAAACTTGGATCGCATTACATTCCGGTGATTATTTGTTTACTGCTAATTAATTCCTGTTGGTTTTTACCATTGTTTGGTCTGTATTCTGTACTTAAATCTGGAAACATTTATTTGTACTTTTCTATTTGTTGTCTCTGATTGCTGAGATCAGCAGCATGTAGAACCAAGAACCCTACCATATAACCAGATGATCCAATTTTTACTTGTATTTCAAGTGTTTGGTCTTTATTTCATTAAAAAATAATGTTTATTTAAATGTCACACTGTCTTTTTGGATTGGGTATGGGATTCCGGCGGTCGGAATTCTGGCGGTCAAAATACAGACTCTGAATCCTGACCATCAGAATGCTGGCAGGGGGGCCAGTTGAACGAAGCACCTTGTGGGCTCGCCGCTCTCACCACGCTGCGGGATCGGTGGCGCACTTCACTCACCACAGGTTCTATACCCACTCCATGGGTGTCGTGGACACCCGGGAGTGGGAATAGCTGTGGCAGCGCTGCCAGTATTTTGGCAGATGGAATTCCGGCATCAGAATTTTGACCATCGGGATTCCGACCGCCGGGATTCCAAGTACATCCTGTCTCTTCTAAATGAGTCTTACCATAAGACAAATAAAGACCTACGAAACTCAGAAAAAAAGACACTGATAAGTTGACATTTATAAATTTTCTGGTACACAGTCCAATTTTTATGTGGTATTATTAACACATCATATGCAGTATTACACTACTGCCTTGCATATTTCTAGAATACCATGTTTCTGAAATCTAGACATCACCACAGAACAGATAAGGCTGATTTTTTTTCAGTTATGCTATATAAGCACTTGTCACTTTTATAAACAACATTTTTAGCCTTAAAATAGTACACTGTTAGACACCTGTCTTTACATAATTTTCCATCTGACAATCAGAACCTTCTCATGGCAGTTTCAGTTGCTCCAGCTTCCAGGACAAACCTCTGATCCTCCTGCATTCTGATAAGTATTTCTCAACAATACCTAACTGTAATCTTTAACCCTTATCCTAACCATCTCCTAGTACCATGCCCTAACCACCACCTGGTAGCCTAACGCTAACCCTCCTGTCTGCTGCCTAATCTAAAGTGAACATTTTGACAATGCCGACATTCTAATAATTTCGACACATTGCATGGCAACATTTAACAATGTTAACATCATAACTGTCGACATTTTGGTAATAATATTATTGTCAACCTTTTGACTACATTCCCTTGGAAATTAAACTTTATTATGACACAGTTATTTTTTTTTTAATTTGCTGTTTATATATTACTAACACTTTTCCGGAATTTACTTGTAGAAACTCTTCCCACATTTGCACATACACAATTTAATATGTGCAAATATGTGTAAACTTCTAGAATTTGTTATGTATAAAAAGTATTGAATGTTCATACCGACCTATTTGTTATGTTCAAACTTAAATTATAATAAAAGGAAACAAAATAAAAATCTCTACTTCAGAATCAGGTATTTTCCTTCTCCAAAAACCCACATCTATGAATGATGTATAATTACTCCTCCTCTGAACTATTAGAATTTAGTTAGATTTCTATTTAACTGCACAAATATGCTACAATTACGGCCAACAAAACAAAGTATTTCACCTTAATAATGGTTCCCTTTCAAATAAATTAGGAGCAAGATGTGCAGTTTTGTATTTTCATAACAGACTGTATTTAGGAAGAATTTTGTGTAAAAATATTTATCCTTAGTTTGTGCCAGTAAGTTTAATATTCACACGGTTGGTTCTAGATGATGTGGTGCCCAATGCGAGAGTTCCAATTGGTACACTAATTTGCCATACTAAAAATGAACATTTTTTAGACATTATCCTCTCAGACGTAAGGATAATCTTAAAATGAAAACATCCCTTTCTCACTACAGAAACAAAATTCAAATTACATAGATAACTTAAGCATAATCTAAATAAATAAAATACATAAGGGTTATTTAGAAATAATTGTTGATAGGTAATATTTACAATCAGCAGTGGCAGAAATTATGTCAGCATGTCATAGCAAACCTGTTATATATATATATATATATATATATATATATATATAAACACTAATAAGGTATGCACCATCCATTCCCATTTTTGTGATCGCTATACAATATAGAGTATGTATGTGACCTCCATACACTACAGAGAGTGTTTTTGTGACCACCATCCTGAGAGTGTTTTGTGAACCATTTTTGTGACTGCTATACAATATAGAAACCATTTTTGGAACTGCCATATAATAAAGAAAACATGTTAATGACCACCATTTAATACAAAGATCACATAAATGACCACTGTACAATACAAAGTAGATTTGTACTACAGAATATTATCCCATCATAGATAGATAGATAGATAGATAGATAGATAGACATAATAAAAAAATAGATTGTAACACATGTGCCTCATTTGTACAATGAGGTGACTGTGTTGACATGCAAATAAGGTGGAAAGAAGAAGCTCACTCATGAAGCCTTTGCAAAACAGCTGTCTGAGAGGAGAAGCCAGTGCCCGCCAGTGCACCAGTGGGACACTACAAGTACCAGTGCAATCAGGCTACACGGGCAGACTCATCACTGTGAATCACAGCCTCTGACAGATTTTGTCAGGGATTGGACAGTCTACATCAGGCATGTCCAAACTGCGGCCCTCCAGCTGATGTGAAACTACATATCCCAGCATGCCCTGACACAGTTTTGCTGTCAGAGAATGCTAAAGCTGTGTCAGGGTATGCTGGGATGTAAAGTTTCTCAACAGCTGGAGGGCCGCAGTTTGGACATACCTGGCCTACATATTTAAAGACTGGATGAACATTAGAGACATACTCATAAACCTTGAGAAAGAATCCAGAAGTGATTGAAATGCATCGGTAGGACAGGAAACACGGAGACTGTGGAACGGACAATTCCAGAGAAGAGCTGCAGACCAGGCGGTAAACCCAGGAGACCCCCTGAGAATTGTATCTTTTATGCTCTTAAGGAACTGCTTCAACACCAGTTCCAAGAAATTCTGGTAATTGTCCTATCCACACTCCCTGTGACCCTGATTACAATTTGAGTGTTACTGCATCTTTGTTTTAAAAGTTTCATGTCATGTGTGTGTATTATTAAAAGACGTACTATGCTATGTACTATGCTACGCTATGCTACGTACTATGCTAAGAGACGTACTCTCTTGCTTTTATTCACATATGCTGGAGGAAATTGCATGAGAGTGGATTATGGTCATATATACATACACATAACTGTGAATAGACTGGAATCTGGAACTTTTGCCCTGGTATGGAGCTTATAAGGAATAGGAGAACATTCCCCTGATAAAAGGAAAGTGACTGTTATGTTCTGTGAGCGCCAGGAAAAAGACCACTTACCCTTTTTGCTGCAATGAAAGAAGAACACTGCTTTGGAAAAACAGAACAGATGTGGAAAGCTTAGAAAAGATGGGAGCTATATAGAGAAAATGGGGAAAGGGTAGCAGAGACATGGTAAAAACAAATCAGAAGGATAAAGTGTAGCAAAGTCATGGGACAGGAAAAAGGTAGAAGAGAATGCACAAAACAGAGCAGACAGGGAAAGAGGAGCAGAGACAGGGTCAAAATGAGCAGAGAGGGAAAGGGGAGCAGAGATGGGGCACAACAGAGCAGACAGTGAAAGGGGAGCAGAGATAAGGGCAAAATCTAACAGACAAGGAATCAGGAGTAGAGAGAGGGGTCAAAACAGCAGACAGGGAAAGGACAGCAGCTATGGTACAAAAAAGAACAGAATGGGCAGCAGCAATGGAGGATAAACATGAAAGATGAGAAAAGGGCAGCAGCAACAAGGGCAAAACAGAGCAAATGGGGAAAGAGCAACAGGAATGGGTGCCAAACAGTGCAGACAGTACAGAGGATCAGGGGCATGAGATTAGTTATAAGAACTGCTCTGTAGGAGACAAAAAAATGACCTGCATACAACACTGCAGACTACTACTATTTGAGTCCTGAAGTAGGAAAGAAAAAAGTATGTGAGTAAAAAGTAGAACTGTGAAGAAAAGTCACTGGAAAAATAAACCCCCCAAAATATATATCTAGTAACAACAAGTCCTGAGCTGGGTGCCCCAGAACACATGGTACTAAATAATAAGGTGCACTGAGTACTCACCCACCATGGTCAGAAGCGAACCAGGGAACCAAATAAATGGGTGTTCTGCTGCTTCAATTCTAATTGTTCTACTTATGTTCATAAGTTAGCCAAATAAATCTATTTTTGCTAAATATAGCACAGTATATTCATATGTAATATGAAAAATTACATGTCAATTGTTTTTTAAGTGGAGGGAAAGGGGAGCAGAGATGGAGCAAAACAGAGCAGACAGTGAAAAGGGAGTAGAGACAAGGGCAAAACGTAGCAGACAAGGAATCAGGAGTAGAGAGAGGGGTCATAACAGCAGACAGGGAAAGGACAGCAGCTATGGTACAAAAAAGAACAGAATGGGGAGCAGCAATGGAGGATAAACATGAAAGATGAGAAAAGGGCAGCAGCAACAAGGGCAAAACAGAGCAAATGGAGAAAGGACAACAGGAATGGGTACCAAACAGTGGAGACAGTACAGAGGATCAGGGGCATGAGATTAGATATAAGAACTGCTCTGAAGGAGACAAAAAATTACCTGCATACAACAATGCAGACAACCATTATTTGAGTCCTGAATTAGGAAAGAAAAAAGTCTTAGTAAAAAGTAGAACTGTGAAGAAAAGTCACTGGAAAAATAAACCCCCCAAAAAGATATATCTAGTAACAACAAGTCCTGAGCTGGGTGCCCCAGAACACATGGTACAAAATAATAAGGTGCACTGAGTACTCACCCACCATGGTCAGAAGCGAATCAGGAACCAAATAAATGGGTGTTCTGCTGCTTCAATTCTAATTGTTCTACTTATGTTCATAAGTTAGCCAAATAAATCTATTCTTGCTAAATATAGCACAGTATACACATATGTAATATGAAAAATTACATGCCAATTGTTTTTTAAGTGGAGGGATTGAGAGAAGCATTAATAGATTTGTCACATTTAAGCATTTTCATCTCTTTACATTGACCTGAAAGAGCACATTTATTGTCTGCCAGCTTATTGACATGTATTGCATTTCTGAAAGGGCGCTGGCATGGGAAGAGATAAAAGTGTATCATCTGCTCTTTACATCTCATTAGCTCATTAAAATAATTGTTCTAATCTGATTGTTATCATGATTAATAGGGCAAGCACCCAAGGAAATTAATGCTCAATGTGAGCATAACTGAAAATGTCTTTGGCTTTTAGAGATGGGTTAGGTGAGCCAGTATCTAATGAGGCTTAGGTAATTAAATGTAAAACAGTGCAGGAGCGATTGAAATAAGAGCCAACAAGCTGTGTGGCTGCCTTTTGGAACAAGATATGGCACCACTGATTCATTTCTAGACTGCAGCAAATGTGTAGTTAATACCTCTAGTTAGATCTTTGAATTGTATTTGCTGAACTTGGCAATGCATTTTCAAATGGATTAATAAAAGAATGTATCATGGTAATGTGATAGGAATATAAGTTCTATCCATTAAAAATGACAGTGATACTGTATGTATTAAAGTATATAAATGGAAGTAATATTTGATTATTGAAATGTTTTATTTAAAAGAAAAATGACAACTAAGAATAGTTAAAGTTCAAATACATTTGGGGAGGGAGGTGTATCAAAGTGTGTTTTTTATTTTTTTCAAATTACCATTTAAAATGCATCTTTTTGCAGTATTTATATTCTGCAATGTATCAAAGTAAAAATCATGCAATATGTCACAAAATTTCAAACTGATGCAAAACCACATAGAAAATAGCACAAACAGACATATTTTGTAGATGTAATTGCAATGGGCTAGGAAAACTGACAAACATAAGAGACGGATTTACAAAAGTGTGTAACTTGCAATTGGTCACTAAAAAACAACAAAACCATGGGCTAAATGTAATAGCCTTCAAGCTGCCGGAAGTGTGGGATATCGAGCAAGTCTGCCCATATTTTTAAAGCGGCAATTATTTCCACCTCAAAACCAGGTTGGCTTTTTCTTAGAAATTATTGTCACTTTAAAAATAATGGACTCACACCAAGTCCAGCACCTCCAGCAGCTCACAGGATATTATATTTAGCCCAATATCTGCAACATGTTTAGACACAAGTCATATAATATGTATAACTTAATATAATTCATACAGTTGATAAAGAGAAGATTTGACAGTCATCATCATCAAGTGAGCTTTCTCCAGGATAATGTGATACAATGGGATACACAAAGATATGCCTCCAAGCAGGGGAGGAAATAAGGGTCAGAGAACCCCTAAGCACAACAGTAATGGTCATCCCCCTGTGCCCAATATTATTATTTTAATTGGTTATGAACCCTCATTTCATGATTGCCAATATATTATAATACTCAAAAAGCTATAAAATTTGTTTTTTAATTGCATTAAGTATACTGTACATATTTACTAAGTAGGACATCTTAAGGAAGTAGTCTGTGTAGGTCCTATCCTTTAACACGCAACTCAAGATATTGTACGATACAGTAGAGTGAAAATATTTTGTAGTTACTGGTAAATTTTGTACTGCCAGTACTAAACAAGTATCCAAGTGGTGCTCCCAACAAGAGGTGCCCTTAGGCATATGTCTCCTCTGCAAAATGGGAAATTCTCCACTGTTTCCTAGGAGGAATGAAGTATTTTACAGCTCACATTTTTTATGCTTTGAAAAGGGTTAAATAAAGAGTAAATGGCTATTTGTATGAAGTTTAGTTGACAATTTAGCAGGTTTCTACATAGCAAACATGGTTTGTTCTAAATCACATGAAGTCAGCAGTCCCTTTCTTTGTAAATTGCCACATATCACATTTTACTATGACTAATAAACAATTACATGTATGTAAGAAAAAGTGTCTGATGGTGATTTTAAAATTGCATACTACTGTAAATCACATGGATCTGCCACTTAGCTTGAGACTTGCATTAGTTGTTTTTTTTGTATTTAGCACTGCAATTTTAAACTGTGAAAATACATTATAGCACATTTTAGTGTATTATGCTATGACAGTTTAGCACATTACAGTAAAGCTGGTGATTTCAGGGAAGCCAGAAAAGATTGACTGGTTGAGTTATGATGAGTTATACAGATGTCGGTACTGAAGCCATAGGGTCTCCAGTGCTTTCAATATTACTGACAAGAGATGGATCTAGTAACCTCTTTAGATATGCAGGTATTATGGTATGGTCATCAAAGAAGTTTTATTTTTTTTATCTTTATGGATTTCTACTAGAAAATTTTAGTGCTTCCATTTTATGTACATTATATTAATAATATTTAATAGTCACAGAATAGATGTGTGTCATTTGTGTAAATTTGGATTATTGAAGCTAATCAATATACTGCTGTATGTCTTTAACAAACATTGCTAAATTGGTGTCTCCCGGGGATATAATATCAAAGCATGTAGCAATTGCTTTTCAATACAGATGAGTATTAAGTGCCCCAAAAGGGAAATCACTTGTGTTAACCATTAATAATATATTTGCTAAATATTATATTGTAATGTGCTATTGATATATGCTATTGACACAAAGTTGCTCTTATCTCACCTAAAGTTACTCTCGATACAATGCAAATGTGGGTTCTAGCAGGAAAGTTGAAAAGTTTTAGCAGCACTTACAGTATTACTCCACTGTTTTTGTCTAACCTATTAAGAGATTTATGGTAGCAGTTGCGGAAATAAGTATTTCGGAATTTAAATAGCAGCCACTGACTGGATGTGCATGCTGGTGGAGAGAATGTTCAGCCAAATCAGCCAACTTTTACCACCTTCATCCTCTAGCATCTAACTGCCGGGAAGTGGTGCCTGGGAGTGCATAGCGATGGCAGTTGCCTTGCACCCTGACAGCAAGCATGAAAACCCCTTGGCAATGAACATTACACACACATAGCAACAAGCACTACCCTCTGGAAACAAAGCATGACAGCATGACACCAAGCGCATGAAATCCCTGATGATCATAACCCTAGCAATGAGCATGACACCCATTGCATGAAACCCCTGGCAATGAGCATGTCTGGGTGTGCAGTTTGCAAAACTGGGGTATAAGGTAGTCTTTTCATGCAATGCCACACCCCTTGCAGTGAAGCCACACCAATTTTAGCGAGGCCATGCTGCCCAAATTCTTCACTCTTCTAATGGCAATTGGTGTGTGTGTGGGGGGGGGAGCAGATAATTTATTGGCTTAGGGGAGAAAAAAAAATTTCTAGTTACGCCACTACCTGGGGTATAAATAATATGGGAGAAACACACTGTCTCTAATTTGTAATGTAGTGATACTTGTACCACCTCAATACTCATTCTCTTCAATTGTCAAATGTCATTTTTCTCATATACAGTGTATGCAATACGTAAAGTTTTTATAAAAATTCTGAATATATATACTGTATTTAAAAAAAACACATTTGCAGACAGCATGTATGTGAATATTCAAGTCAGTACACACATGCTCTCAAATGCAAAAATGATAGGCCTGTATCATCGAGGCATCTGAGAAAAGCCAATATAGTTGAAAGTTAATCCTATTTCTCAATGGAGAAGTCTGGTCTGTTCTGAGACAATTAGAAGACACAGGAGTCGAGCTGTTTTGCTGTTAGTAAGTTCTATATCCTGACTGATGTGAAAGGAACACCTAGTGAACTCTTAAAAGTATAATATACTGTATAAAAGTATCTGATGGATGATGTACGAATAGGAAACAAAACAGTAATAAATCCAACAAAAATGTATTTATTGGTTTACAGCAGCTGAACCAAACAGACTACAAGAGTCAAGAAGGGAAAATAATCTAGAATTATCTGTGAATAGTCAATTGCATTATTAACTGATGTATAATACATACCATCCAACTATACCTTTTTGGCCAGTACAGTACTGTTTTTTATGGTCTGTACAGGTCAAAATAGGCTTTGTACTGGGTTCAGCATCTCCATAGTCCCATAGAATTATATGGCAATGCCATTTGTACATGCCCACTTTGCCCATGGCATTGCCCCCTTTCCTGTTTTGTACCAGTTTCCTGCTCTGCAATATTTGATGGTATGGTAATATAACTGTTGAAAAATGTAATATAGATAAAATGGTTATTGTGCATTTCTTCAGTCCAAGTCTGAAAACATGTCTGACATAACTATCACTATTGATAATTCTGATCCCTCCAGCTAACCAAGTTTACTGCTCAGTGGTAGTTTTTGATCAATTAGTATAATGTGGAATGTGGTATATGAAGAGGATATTGTTTTTCTTATCATTTCTCTTTCTTCTCTGATCTTCTTTCTGTAGTTTCTACCCATCAAAGAGAAGCAAGTTTCCAATTATCTTTCTCTTTTATCTACACAAGTATTTTCTTATAGGTTAACCCTGTTTTCTGCATTTTTGTCCCTTCTTTTCAACTAACTAAATCTAAAATATTTTGGCTTTGGTTAGGCTCTTAACACTTTTTCAACTTGGAAAAGTTATACTCTTCGTAAACATAAACACAGAATTGTAATTTCATAACTTTTAACTTTTTTTTTTAGGAACATTTCAATTCAGAAAACGATTTTCCTCAATGCCTCCTTGAAAGAGAAACAAATAATTATGTAAAAATTATGTTTAAAATACACAACTCAAATAAACTGTCTTACAAATGAATTAAAATTTTACATTAAGCTTCCTAACAACTCTATGGCCACAATTGGTTTGCTTGTAATATGGTTTAACACACTATTATGGTAATAATTGCCACAACCTATTAAATTAATACAATTTAATACAAATTTCAACAAGTACAAATCTATATTTCTTAATTTGTATTGCAATATAAAACGTTCCCCTTCTACAATTATAAGTCTCTCAGTATATTATTCTAGGTTAAATTTGGTGATGAACAAATCTCACTTCCTACTGGTGTATCCTGAATTATGCTGGGTGATGGTTCCAATTGTGATTACTTTTATATTAATTGGATTAGGAGGATTACTACCTCAAGTCAATATAGGTGCTGAAGCTCTATCTAGTGGTGAGGGATAACTCAGTTGCATATGTAACTGAAGCAGTTGTCACAGCGGGTTGGGTATGATTTGCCAGTGTTTGGGATGACGGTGGTCAGAATACAAATGGTGGAATTAGCCTACTCTTCGAGTGCAGTATTGGAAAGGTCAGGCTCACATATGGCACCAAAGACACACTTAGACTCTCCTCAGGGATTTGTAATGTTTCTGAGCACACGGTAGGTTCCTGTGCCTTAACAGACAGAAGTGCTTAGCCTTAGCCTTAAGGCCAATTACTAACAACAATGATTATCATATTGTTTATCTGAATTTGTCTAGTGCCCATGGTGTGATGGGGAGGGGGGCAGCACTGGGCCTGTTTCCTGATTTGAAAAATCTTGTAATATATTTTATGGGTTTTTTTTTAAATATCCCAAAGCATAGTAAAAAATCTTCTAAGCATAACAGGATAGAATGATACATAATAACAAAGATAAAGATAGATTGTAGAGTTATAGGAGCAAGAAGGTGATCCTAAACTAGCCAATGGTTGGAAAAAAGCAGTGCCCTACATGTATGCACTCTATACACACATTTGAGTAAAAAAAGAATAAATTATGGTTGCACATGTATCACAATTGAAGAAGTATGGTGGCCTTTCCTGACTCTTCAAATGCAAACTGTAATCCATCTCTGCTGTGGAGCATGGTAGAATATGTCAGCATTATATGAAAATGATAATCCCTTTTCTCGTTTGACATCTAGATGCTATTTCATTGTCTGTCCCATCATTGACATTTCATATAAATGCAAAAGTGAATTAAAGTGCTAAACAGTCAATGGTGTAGTGTTCTATTGACTGTATTTCCATGAGTGCCTTTCTGTATGGATACATCACACATTCATTTTGAAGGTGTCAGACAAGTAATGTTAACTTGACTGCATTTTGTGTAGCGAGTTAAAAAATATTCTTTTTAAATTTATAGCTGATAGTTAGCTGTAATTATCTACCTGTCAGTTGTTACCAAAGAAAATTGACAATGATGGAGATTGGTTTATCATTACTGGAAAATTTTAGTGCATGCATTATTTCTTGTGTGTGTATTGCACTTATATTAAATAAGCAACTCAAGCAGGTTTCAAGCAAAGAATAGAGAGCCAAGCTGAGGGATGGCAGGTAGGCTATTCATTACTCGTATAATAGAAAGAGGAATCTCGCTTTCTTCCATCATGTCACATCTCTGTATATTGCCATCTCCTCCAGCTGCGTGATACCTGCTCACTTTTCAGACTTGACAATCATTCACAACAAGGTTCATTATGCACCATATTTATACTGAAATGGGTTGCTATTCACTTTGGGAAATTAAGGAAATCAGTCATCCATTGACACTGCAGCGGGCACACACAAAAGTATATTATTTCTAAAGATGAATTTCAAATAACAACTTTTGAGATTACAAGAACTGACAGAGTAGCTGGTACTTAGAAGTGTATGATTTTTTTTTGTTTAGTAATAAAATATACAAATAAGGCATACAAATTAAGGAGCTATTCAATATTTCCTACTGTAGGTGAAAGATTATTTTCACATACTGTACTTTTATAGGAATGAAGTAATGCAGGAGATGTGGCACACTGTCTTTATACACTAGTATGGGTACCTACAGTACATTCACCTAACTCATCAAAGTTTGATTGTGGGAACTGATACAATCTTCAGATAGTGTAAGTTCCATGGCCCTCTTGGTTGGCGCATGTCCTGTAACACTGTTGGATCAAACCTGTATAAACATTTGCATCTACTAATTATCCATAGGGCTTGCGGGGACAGACGCTTTTCAGAGCAGCTGCCCCTGCAGTGGAGAAATATTGAATTTCTTCTGCGGTTACAAATACACTACAACTTGCAGACTGAATGCCTACCTTAAAGTGTCAGCGATAGTCTTTGCTCACCACCTCCGGCGATAGCCTAATTAAGAAAGATTACAGCAGTGCCGGTACTGTCACTGTCTTCTGATCAGTACAGCCATCCTAAGATGGTGACAGTGGGCGTTAGTAGAGGAAAAATGCTTTATTTATTGTAAAGTACCTTTTGTTTTGTAATTTAGGTCTTTTTTATTGTTAATTTTTTAATGTTATTTTTTTCAAAGCTTTCATTTTGAATGAATCTGCTTACTGGAAAACCGGTATGCAGGGTCACACATGTGCAGAAGGTACCTCAAATGGCCTGGTGAAGACATGTTTCTTCTTATGGCCCCCCACTTTACGTATGTATCTGTAAATCAGGAATATTAAACATGTTTAAAAATCCCTATTCTTTGATCCTAACTGAAAATGGTCAAGATCGGCAAATCAGGCATACTTAACATGTTCAAAATCTCTGATTCCCCAATGGATCGCCAATCATCATTGGCAGATCGGTGGTGCTGGCAGATCAGCAAAATGGGCTGTCTGATATACGGAGGCCGTTACAGCTGCTGGCCAGTATCACTTGGGCAAGCTGCCGATTTTAGGTGGAGAAATGCATCAAGACCCTGCCCCCTGGTTTGAATGTGAATCATAGCATTTGGCTTGGAGCTTGAATGTAGATTGAGTAACACCTATGAGGATGACTTTTTTATATGTGTTTTATTGTATTGTTTGTTTATATATAACTTAATGCATAATTGTACTTTAATACAATGTAAACATATGACAGCGTTCTAGATATATATTTTCTGTGGTCAGTATTACTGGGGAGCTGTGCATTGCTCAGCTACCCTGATGAACTATTAATGATAGATTGCATTGATAGAAGATGTTCTATTGTTGCAATAAGGAGCATACAGTATTTATGAACAGGGCCTGATCTGAGGAATTATTTCCAAATTCATAATAATCTATTTTTGTAACTACATTAAAACACTAGACTTTTTCACAAAGATGATGAAAATGATGGCTGGTGTCTCAACTGCATTATAATTCTAATGTTAAAAGCACCTAAGAGACTCTTAAGTGACTCACCATACAGTATGCATTATTTAGTGTGTTTGTGTGAATGCATGTTGTATCTGTGTTTTCTAAAAGAACGTGTTTAAAGTGTCAATCCCAGCATCAGGGTTAATAAAAATGTCTTTTATTCACTATAAAGCTATTGTTAGCTCCTTGTTACTGAAAATGCCTGCATCATTGGCAGTGAAAGGGTGTAGTATGCGTACAGTTGTTGATTACTTGCAGCTGCTATAGGTAAATCTGTTGAAAACCTAATGAGAGCCATATGTTGTATCTTTATCTCATTTACTTTCTTTTCCACTTACTTGCAGAATTTTTTTCTGAGTTTGTTTTTACACTGTGGTTTATTGAAATCCATTTTTTACTTTTATGGCCTTTCAAAGCGTCTGTGGTATTTGCTTTGGGAGTCTGTTTGAAACGCTGCACTTATAAAGCACCTTTAAATTATCCGTGCCTGGGATAACAATGTGTTTTCATTTTCATACAACTTTCTAGCTGCGCAATGTTATTGCTTACTTGTCTAATTTGTACCGAACACAATATAAATTACCCACAACTGTGTTTGTAAATCTTCCTCTAATCTTTAATCCTGTTTATTTCTTAAATGACACTTTGTGCACTGGTTAATCTGCAGAACATGGCTTGGTCTGAGAACTGACCTGCAAACTAAAGGGCCCTACAGACACGGCGATACGCCGCTGAGCTGCCCGACCGCCAATACGGCAGACAGGCAACCCGGTGGTGGGGGCGCAGTGACAGGGGGAGTGAAATTTCTTCACTCCCCCCGTCACACGGCTCCATACAAGTGCAGGCAAATATGGACGAGATTGTCCATAATTGGACGAGATCACCTGCATGCACAGCCGACGGGGCACCAGCGATGAACGAGCGCGGGGCCGCGCATCGTTCATCGCTGGTGACTCCACACTCAAAGATATGAACGGTATCTCGTTCAATAATGAATGAGATCGTTCATATCTTTGAGGATTATCAGCCAGTGTGTAGGGCCTTTAACACTTCTTCAGTTGATTATGTAAAGAGACATCAATAATGAAAAAAATTCCTGGGGGAAATCTCTGCCATTTTTTGGTAGAAGCTGCATTTTAGAAGTCAATGGTGCTGATTCTGAGGGGATCGATATGAAATACCTACAATCAAAAGCCCGACGGTCAAAATCCCAACAGCAATTGACAGACGGTCAAAATCCTGACAAGGTCAAAATCCCAACATGGACAAAATGCCGGCATTAAAATACCGACAAGGTCAAAATACAGACATGTAAAATGTTGACAGGTCAAATTACCGACATGCATTTTTCATTGTTTTTTGGTGTGTATGTTGACATAGGTTGACATGGACACCATATAAATGTACCGCGTCCCCTTGCATGGCTCGCTGCGCTCGCCATGATTCGGGCACGGTGCCTCACTGCGCTCGGCACACCCCTCCAGGTCCACTGGAATGGTAAAGTATGAACAAGTCGGTTTCAATGAAAAAATCATGAAAAACACATGTCAGCATTTTGACCTGTCGACATTTTACATGTCGGTATTTTGACCTTGTCTGTATTTTAAATGTCGGTATTTTGTCCATGTCGAGATTTTGGCCTTGTCGGGATTTTGATCGTCGGTCAATTGCTGTCGGGATTTCGACCGTCGGGATTTTGATTGTCGGTAAATTGACTGCATCCCGAGTCTGAGGGAGACACAGTCACATCCGTCATTGCATTTTATGCCTCAGTCGTGTCTGTGACTTTTTGTTAACAAATTCCTTCCGTGTTTCTTAATGTGCAAGAACTGAGACGCCCACTGAAATACCACTTGCTGCACATTTAAATGCCCCATAGAATTTTGCACTAGGCCTATGCATGTTGCAGTTTTTCTATCTAGTATAGACTCCTATGTGAGTGCCTAAGAGTCTTTTTACACAACTGCTGTCCACAACACACCTGTGACACTTACATAAGACGCAACATCTGCATGCATTTTTTTTTAGGTCCCAGCCGCCATCCAGGAATGCCCCGTACACTACCTATACAGTTCCTTGCATGTGCATCGGAATCTTTACTGCGTTTCTATATTAACACCATTGAGAAGCATGGTGTGAATCAGGTAAATGTGCAGATGAAGAGCATCACTCCACTGTGCCCCACATAACTTCTGCGTCCGACTCAGAATCAGGCCCAATGTAATATTTGAACCTTTGAAAAAGTTATGTGTGGATTACAAGAGTTCAGTTTTTCAGCAGACCATGTCTTTTTTCTCTAAATTAGGGGTATTGTGTTATCTATGCCTGTTATGTGCCAAATGGAAAATCTGTAAAATTGTACAGTATAAAGCAATCCAGTATACAAATGGTATCTGGATTTTAGGTCAACAGCACTTAGGTTGACATCCATTAGGTCGACGCCTATTGGCCGACAGTGACTAGGTCAACACCAGAAATAGGTTGACACTTCCATTAGGTCGACATGAACAAGGTCGACGTGGCTTAATGAATCATTCAACCTTAGGTGCTTTTTATAATGTAGCATGGTGTAGCACTGTTTATCACTATGTTATTCCTATTAGTAATAAAATATAGGAATAATTCTTAGATATTCTTAGCATTCTTAGAATTCTTAGCATAGTCTTTAGCTGTGCTCTAAGATAGTTAACATATAAGTTTGAATGGCATCTGGTTATTAGACGTGCATATATTTATTTGTCACATTTATCTTAAACTATTACACTGTTTACGTATAACCTATTTGGGATATTATATAACTTGTATTATGTATGTTGTTTAACTTTATTGTATTGATAGTGTTTGCTAAATTTGTATATGAGGCACTGATCGCTTGATTAGCAAAGCGTGAGACAACTGGTTACTATGGTTACTTCTGTTACAGCCCCAACACGCGAGCTGGTCGGACAAAAGCATTGTCACTTCCGGGAGGTTTAGGGAGGATAAGACCGGTAACATGGCAGCGTGTTTGGAGGCATCATGAAGGATCTCCTACTTTTCAGGTATTTAAACACCTTATTGTTTGTTTTGTAACGTTGCTGCTTTTTGATACTGCTGCATTAAAACACCTCTAATCATCGTGATTTAAGTCTCCCAGTGCCAGCTTCTTTGAACCAATCAATATATATATATATATATATATATATACACAAAGCTCAAAAAAATAAATGGAACACTAAAATAACACATCCTAGATCTGAATGAATGAAATATTCTTATTAAATACTTTGTTCTTTACATAGTTGAATGTGCTGACAACAAAATCACACAAAAATTGTCAATGGAAAATCAAATTTATTAACCCATGGAGGTCTGGATTTGGAGTCACATTCAAAATTAAAGTGGAAAAACACACTACAGGCTGATCCAAATTTGATGTAATGTCCTTAAAACAAGTCAAAATGAGGCTCAGTAGTGTGTGTGGCCTCCATGTGCCTGTATGACCTCCCTACAATGCCTGGGCATGCTCCTGATGAGGTGGCGGATGGTCTCCTGAGGGATCTCCTCCCAGACCTGGACTAAAGCATCCGCCAACTCCTGGACAGTCTGTGGTGCAACGTGGCGTTGGTGGATGGAGCGAGACATGATGTCCCAGATGTGCTCAATTGGATTCAGGTCTGGGGAACGGGCGAGCCAGTCCATAGCATCAATGCCTTAGTCTTGCAGGAACTGCTGACACACTCCAGCCACATGAGGCTAGCATTGCCTTGCATTAGGAGGAACCCAGGGCCAACCGCACCAGCATATGGTCTCACAAGGGGTCTAAGGATCTCATCTCGGTACCTAATGGCAGTCAGGCTACCTCTGGTGAGCACATGGAGGGCTGTGCGGCCCCCCAAAGAAATGCCACCCCATACCATTACTGACCCACTGCCAAACCGGTCATGCTGGAGGATGTTGCAGGCAGCAGAACGTTCTCCTTGGTGTCTCCAGACTCTGTCACATGTGCTCAGTGAGAACCTGCTTTCATATGTGAAGAGCACAGGGCGCCAGTGCGAATTTGCCAATCTTGGTGTTCTCTGTCAATTGCCAAACGTCCTGCACGGTGTTGGGCTGTAAGCACAACCCCAACCTGTGCACGTCGGGCCCTCATACCACCCTCATGGAGTCTGTTTCTGATTGTTTCAGTAGACACATGCACATTTGTGGCTTGCTGGAGGTCATTTTGCAGGGCTCTGGCAGTGCTCCTCTTGTTCCTCCTTGCACAAAGGCGGAGGTAGTGGTCCTGCTGCTGGGTTGTTGCCCTCCTACTGCCTCCTCTACGTCTGCTGATGTACTGGCCTGTCTCCTTGTAGCACCTCCATGCTCTGGACACTACGCTGACAGAGATAACTGGTAACAAAGGGGTTAGGATATGTCCATGCGCACAAATGCCGCCAACCCAAGGTCTATCCTAGTGTGTCACCTAACACACTGAAATAATGCTAGAAAGGGAATATTAGAATAATCCCTAGGTGGCGCAAATAGTAAAAAGTCCAAAGAAATTACCCGTGTGGGCTAAAGTCCGTTCCTTTTCATACAAGTGAGTTCATATATGAATCCGTCGTCCAAAGATGATGTATGAAAAAAAACACAATATAAACACAAATGTTCAGTACAGTCTCTGTGGGTATTAGAGGAACAAAATGTACACCCAGGTTCCTTCGACTATTCAGTACTTGGGATGTGCAGTTCTACTCGTAAGGTCCACCTCAGTGACTCGCATAAATGGACTGCTTACATGTGCTTACTTCTAAAACAATTGTATAAATCACATCAAGGTTTCTTTCACCCATACAAATGCAGTATCCAAAATAATCAAGCACCCACGAGTAGGTCTCTGGGTATATAGGATGCTCACGTGTATGCTTACTTCAAGGTGCGATGTACTTTCACATCAAAAGTTTCTTTCGATGTTTTCCGCTGTCTTTCTCCTCTATTCCTTCAAGCTTTGCTGCTGCTGGGAAGACGATAGGCTGCTGGTAATAATTAAAATTGTTTTAGAAGTAAGCACATGTAAGCAGTCCATTTATGCGAGTCACTGAGGTGGACCTTACGAGTAGAACTGCACATCCCAAGTACTGAATAGTCGAAGGAACCTGGGTGTACATTTTGTTCCTCTAATACCCACAGAGACTGTACTGAACATTTGTGTTTATATTGTGTTTTTTTTCATACATCATCTTTGGACGACGGATTCATATATGAACTCACTTGTATGAAAAGGAACGGACTTTAGCCCACACGGGTAATTTCTTTGGACTTTTTACTATTTGCGCCACCTAGGGATTATTCTAATATTCCCTTTCTAGCACTACGCTGACAGACACAGTAAACCTTATTGCCAAAGCTCGCATTGATGTGCCATCCTGGATGAGCTGCACTACCTGAGCCACTTGTGTGGGTTGTAGACTCCGTCTTATGCTACCACTAGAGTGAAAGCACCTCCAGCTTTCAAAAGTGACCAAAACTTCAGCAAGAAAGCATAGGAGCTGAGAAGTGGTCTGTGGTCACCACCTGCAGAACAACTCCTTTATTGGGGGTGTCTTGCTAATTGCCTATAATTTCCACCAGTTGTCTATTCCATTTGCACAACAGCATGTGAAATTGATTGTCAATCAGTGCTGCTTCCTAAGTGGACAGTTTGATTTCACAGAAGTGTGATTGACTTGGAGTTACATTGTGTTGTTTAAGTGTTCCCTTTATTTTTTTGAGCAGTGTAAATATATATATATATATATATTTAGAGATGTGCGGCTGGCACTTTTCGTGTTTTGTGTTTTGGTTCTAATTCCACTTTTGTGCTTTGGTTTTGGCTTGGTTTTGCCAAAACCACCCTTTCGTGTTTTGGTTTTGGTTTTGAATCTGAATGATTTTTGAAAAAAACATAAAAACAGCTAAAATCACAGAATTTGGGGGTAATTTTGCTCCTACGGCATTATTATCAATAACAATCATTTCCACTCATTTCCAGTCTATTCTGAACACCTCACACCTCATAATATTGTTTTTAGGCCAAAAGGTTGCACCGAGGTTGCTGGATGACTAAGCTAAGTGACACAAGTGGACAACCCAAACATCTGGCCCATCTAGGAGTGGCACTGCAGTGGCAGACAGGAGGGAAGATATAATAAAAGGCCCCAAACACCACATGATGCAAAGCAGAAAAAGAATTGCAATGAGGTAGTTGTATGACTAAGTCAAGTGACACAAACAATTGGCCCATAAAGGAGTGGCACTGCAGTGGCAGACAGGAGGGCAGATATAAAAAAGGCTCCAAACAGCACATCATGCAAAGAAGAAAAAGAATTGCAATTAGGTAGTTGTATGACTAAGCCAAGCGACACAAACAATTGGCCCATCTAGGAGTGGCACTGCAGTGGCAGACAGGATGGCAGATATAAAAAAGGCCCCAAACAGCACATCATGCAAAGAAGAAAAAGATTTGCAATGAGGTAGTTGTATGACTAAGCCAAGCGACACACACAATTGGCCAATCTAGGCGTGGCACTGCAGTGGGAGACAGGAGGGCAGATATCAAAAAAGGCCCCAAACACACATGATGCAAAGAAGAAAAAAGGTGCACCGAGGTTGCTATATGACTAAGCTAAGCGACACAACCACCTGGCCCATCTAGTAGTGTCATGCAGTGGCTGAATGTTGAGAGTGGGCCGCAATTGTTCGGTCCACTGACAGCATCTCCAGCACACTCCAGTGACTTTTAAAAAAATCTGCAATTGGTGTACTTATACGGCAGTACCCAAGGACAAATACAGCAGTACCCCTGGACTCATACTGCAGTGTCACACAGGATGGCCCTTTTCAAAAACTAGGCCCCAAACAGCACCTCATGCAAAGATGTTGAAGAGGTGCAATGAGGTAGCGGTATGACTAAGCCAAGTGACACAAACAATTCCAACTGGAATTATACGTCCAAATCACTGGAATTAATTGGCAAGATCACTGTAATTAATAATTATAAATCACTGACATTAATTGGTAAAATCACTGTAATTATACGTCCAAATCCCTGGAATTAATTGGCAAGTTCACTGTAATTAATAATTATAAATCACTGACATTAATTGGCAAATCACTGTAATTATACATCCAAATCACTGGAATTAAATGGCAAGATCACCGTAATTAATAATTATAAATTACTGACATTAATTGGCAAAATCACTGTAATTATACATCCAAATCACTGGAATTAAATGGCAAGATCACTGTAATTAATAATCATAAATCACTGACATTAATTGGCAAAATCACTGTAATTATACGTCCAAATCACTTGGATTAAATGGCAAAATCTTGCTATCGCCTGCCTAGTGAAGTGAAATCTAGATTGGATTTGGTACCAGGGACACAATATCTCCATCAATTGTCTAAATCCCACTGAACTAATGGCGGATACAGGGCGCACGTCTAATACCAACATAAGTGTCAAGGCCTCAGTTATGAGGGGTTCCATCGTCATGTGAAGCTGAACCACTAGTCATGAACATAGGCCAGGGCCTCAGCCATTCCTTGCCACTCCGTGTCGTAAATGGCATATTGGCAAGTTTATGTTTCTCCTCAGACCATTTCAATTTCTTTTTTTGGGTCTTTTTACTGAACTTTGGCTTTTTGGATTTTACATGCCCTCTTCTATCACATTTGGCATCGGCCTTGGCAGACTACGTTGATGGCATTTCATCATCTACATATGTAGCCACCTTTATCTTGACCGATTCTCTGCCAAGACGGACGTTTAGTCACGCTAAGGCGATAGCTGAGTTTAATCAGAGGCAGGCGCGTTGAGGCGATTCTAGATACTCAGCATGCATTACACATCTCCACCACTGGGTGGCTAATTCTCCACTAATCCAGTACTTTCAACCGTACAGTATAGCGGTGGATTGATATACATCTCTGGCGATTGGTCAGTGACGACTGTAATGTTAATACTGTAGGCGTAACAGGAGGCGGTGGAAAAAGATGGTGACCTATGGAGACGCAACTAATTGTGTAAAAGGAAGAATGTACAGTACAATGTATAAACACCATGCAGAATGTACAGTACATGAGCGTCTGAGTTCCCTAAGGCATAATGGGAATGGTGGGCTAGCAGGAGGCGGTGGAAAATACCGTGCTTTACAAATGCGAGCGTCCGAGTCCCCTAAGGCATAAACCAACACCAATGGGGAGTGGGCCGGGCGCTGTTTGCTGTACTTTTACACATGACATTGGGAATCTCTCATGAGGCGTCGTGGGCTAGCGATGAAGGCTCCCACCTCCCACGCTGGGGGTCCAGGGTTCAAGACCTGAAGTGCCTTCTTTTTTTTATTGTAATAATATACTGTATTACGTTATTTTCATTGTAAGACAGTCATTGGAAGGGTGTACACAAGTTACATATAAATCAGAGTACATCTGCAGGAGCTATTCTTTACGCTAAATGCAACTACACAGTGGCAATGAGTAGAAATGAGTGTATTCTGACGCAACTAAATGAGCAAAACAGTACTGTAGATTTTCGGCGTTTTTGTATTGTACAGGACCTGAATTCCCTCCCTGTCTACTGCATGATCTGTGCAGGCTCCCAGGGGGGAAGGGCGATGGGGGTAGGGGGAGATGATGGAAAATACTGTGCCTTTGAAATGCAATTATATGAGCGTCCGAGTCCACTACAGCATAAACCAACACCAATGGGAAGGAAGTGCCAACCTTTTTTTTATGTGTTCCCGTGACATTCACTTTAATATTTTTTTCTCTCTCTAATACATCCAATGGAAGGATGCACACAAGTTTCACATAAATCAGAGTAGATCTGCAGGAGCGATTCTTTATGCTAAATGCCACTACACAGCGGTAATGAGTAGAAATGAGTGTATTCTGAGTGAGTAAACCAATACTGTAGATCTTCGGCGTTTGTGTATTGCACAGGACCTGAATTCCCTCCCTGTCCACTGCATGATCTGTGCAGGCTCCCAGGGGGGAAGGGTGTTTGTCTAGCGGGAGGCGGTGGAAAATACCGTGCTTTACAAATGCGAGCGTCCAAGTCCCCTAAGGCATAAACCAACACCAATGGGGAGGGGGCCGGGCGCTGTTTGCTGTACTTTTACACACGAATTTGGGAATCTCTCATGAGGCGTCGTGGGCTAGCGATGAAGGCTCCCACCTCCCACGCTGGGGGTCCAGGGTTCGAGACCTGATGTGCCTTCTTTTTTTTTTAATTGTAATAATATACTGTATTACTTTATTTTCATTGTAAGACAGTCAATGGAAGGGTGCACACAAGTTACATATAAATCAGAGTACATCTGCAGGAGCGATTCTTTACGCTAAATGCAACTACACAGCGGCAATGAGTAGAAATTAGTGCATTCTGATGGAACTAATTGAGCAAAACAGTACTGTAGATTTTAGGTGTTTTTGTATTGCACAGGACCTGAATTCCCTCCCTGTCTACTGCATGATCTGTGCAGGCTCCAAGGGGGGAAGGGTAATGGGGGTAGGGGGAGACGATAGAAAATACTGTGCCTTTGAAATGCAATTATATGAGCGTCCGAGTCCCCTACGGCATAAACCAACACCAATGGGAAGGAAGTGCCAACCTTTTTTTTTTTATGTGTTCCCGTGACATTCACTTTAATATTTTTTTCTCTCTCTAATACATCCAATGGAAGGATGCACACAAGTTTCACATAAATCAGAGTAGATCTGCAAGAGCGATTCTTTATGCTAAATGCCACTACACAGCGGTAATGAGTAGAAATGAGTGTATTCTGAGTGAGTAAACCAGTACTGTAGATCTTCGGCGTTTGTGTATTGCACAGGACCTGAATTCCCTCCCTGTCCACTGCATGATCTGTGCAGGCTCCCAGGGGGGAAGGGTGATGGGCTAGCGGGAGGCGGTGGAAAATACCGTGCTTTACAAATGCGAGCGTCCGAGTCCCCTAAGGCATAAACCAACACCAATGGGGAGGGGGCCGGGCGCTGTTTGCTGTACTTTTACACACAAATTTGGGTATCTCTCATGAGATGTCGTGGGCTAGCGATGAAGGCTCCCACCTCCCACGCTGGGGGTCCAGGGTTCGAGACCTGATGTGCCTTCTTTTTTTTATTGTAATAATATACTGTATTACTTTATTTTCATTGTAAGACAGTCAATGGAAGGGTGCACACAAGTTACATATAAATCAGAGTACATCTGCAGGAGCGATTCTTTACGCTATATGCAACTGCACAGCGGCATTGTAGATCTTCGGCGTTTGTGTATTGCACAGGACATGTGCAGGCTCCCAGGAGTGAAGGGCGTAGGGCGAGACAGTGGAAAATACAGTGGTCAAACAAAGGGCATATTCAAAACTAAGGGAAACTGTCACACAGTAACAACGCTGAATGCCTGGAACGCACGACGTCTGAGACGCACGATGTCTGAGACGCACGACGTCTGAGATACTCATTGTGCATAAGGACGTTGTCATGGCTGCTGTAAGGGACCGTCCTTATGCTCTCGGTGAGCTGCATCTCCTCATGCGCTGGTGGGACAGAAGTCTCGCCAGCAACGAGGAGAAGGTTAGAGCCTACAGGAGGGCCAGCAGGGAGATCCTCCGGACTTACAATCGGAGGAGATCCGTGAGGTCCTTACAGAGGAGGTGGAGTGACCTCGTCCGCAGGACTCCAAGGTGCCTGCAGGCCATAAGGGATTGTAAGTACAGTACATTACTGTAAATTACTGTACTTTAAGTTACTGTAGTTACAGGTACAGTACATTATAGCAGGTGGCTGCTGTAGCAGCAGGTATCCAGTCTATACAGTACTGTATCTGTGGTAAACAAATGCTTAAACAAGGCCCAAACATTAACCAGGGTCAAAAGGTCAATTTGTTTTTTTTACACTTTTTCAATTTTTCTTACATTTACTATCCATGTCAAAAGTGACACCATCTAGGTCGACACCATGTCGACCTATATCTGGTGTCAACCAATTGGTGTCGACCTAGATGGTGTGGCTTTTGAAATTGGTTGACAACAGTAATACTGTAGGTTGACATGGCCGTTAAGTTGACATGGAAAAAGATCGACATGAGTTTTACAAAAACTATTATTATTATTTTAACTTGTGTGTATATATAGTTATTTACAATCCACGTGGTCTACGATTGTGCAGTGTATCATGCAGTGTACAGTATATGCAGTGTATCACAGTGTATCGTGCTGCGTAATTGCAGCGTGTCATGCAGTGTACATTCAGTATATGGTATTGTGCAGTGAGTGTAATGCATAGTGAATCACATTGTGCAGTGTACTGTATACACATGTGGTAATTGCAGTGTTTTGTGCAGTGTACATTGTATCATATTTTTCAGGGAAATGTGCAGTGTATCGTGCAGTGTAATGTGCAGTTTGTTGTATTATGCAGTGCAGTGCATACAGTATGCAGTGTCGTGCAGTGTACCTGCAGCGTATTGTGCAGTGTAATGTGCAGTTTGTCGTATTGTGCAGTGTACTGTATCACATAGTGCAGTGCATATGCAGTGTCGTGCAGTGCATCGTGCAGTGTACTTGCAGCGTATTGTGCAGTGTATCGTACATTATCATTCAGTGTAATGTGCAGCTGTAATTGCAGTCTCCTGCCTCCCACGCTGAGAGTCCCGGGTTTTTTTCCCAAAGTTCCAGTCAATTTTTTTTGGTTATAAGGGAGATTTCTGTTTCAGATAGTACAGTGTTCTAAGGGACGTTACTGTGGCAAAAATTATTCAAAGGGATGTTACAGTGGCCTAATGTGTTCTGACATGCATTACTCTTGCATAATGTGTTATAAGGCTCATGACTGTGGCAGATCTCTACTTTGTGACGTATAGGCGCATTCATCCTTACACCAATCACAGAGCATGCTTTCAGCGGGAAGAATTGTTTGAATATGAATAAAAGAGCGTCTCAGTCACTTCCCGCTACCCACTTTGCAAAGCTGTTTCCTCGTAATCAGACTTGCTGTATGGATCGTTTCCGACCTTTGAGAAATCTCTTGATAATTTGTCCTCTGTTTCTGCATTTGAAAACTTCTGCTAGCCTCACGTGTTCCAGCTCATTGACACAGTTTCTTCATACAGAATTTGATCGGTAATTCTTTCATTTACTGTTTACAATTATTTATATACTTACATGAATATCCTTACTGTAATGTCCCTGTGTATGTTAGCTAGGGGCTTGTGATGCTCCTTCAGCATTGCCCCTTGGCCTGTAAAACGTATGCCATCTCTCACTCCATATCCGAGCGCTGCCACATGCTGGGGGTTCACGGTCGGTGACCATTTTGTCAGGTTGCTATGCGATCGAGCTCGGTGTAACGTAATGTGCATAGACCTCGCTTATCCCGGTGTATTTTAGCTAGGGGATTGTGACGCTCCTTCAGCATTGCCCCTTGGCCTGTAAAACTTATGCCATCTTTCACTCCATATTCGAGCGCTGCCACGTGCTGGGGGTTCACGGTCAGTGGCCATTTTGTCAGGTTGCTATGCGATCGAGCTCGGTGTAACGTAATGTGCATAGACCTCGCTTATCCCGGTGTATTTTAGCTAGGGGATTGTGACGCTCCTTCAGCATTGCCCCTTGGCCTGTAAAACGTATGCCATCTCTCACTCCATATCCGAGCGCTGCCACGTGCTGGGGGTTCACGGTCGGCAGCCATTTTTAATGTGCATAGAACTCGCTTATCCCCATGGGCCCCTGTGTTTATTAACTACCATATTGAGATGAACATTTCTTGTCCTACAATATTTAATATACAGTAAGCAGCATTGTTGTTAGGCAATAATTGACGAATTTACATACAGTACTGACATGTACTGTATGTACTGCTTGTACATCATGTCAGTCGCCCCTTATGCTGTACACTACTGTAAGTATCACAGGGCCCATGCACTTCCAAGGAGGGTTATTTACTGTATCTGTTTTATACAGGAAACTAATTGCAGTCCATAACACTGATGTGGTATTTTCAGTACTATACAGTATACAGTACTAAAATTTAAACATCAGGTACTGTATAGTAAACATGTACAGTATTAACTTTTATCATAAAACTCTTACAAATTTTCAGATGTGTAAATTTTAGACTACAGTATTCACAAATGTTTTTACTCCATACAGGAATTACAGTTGGACAACATGCAAGTACTATCAACAAAACTATCAACAAAACGATGAGCAAGATAATCGCCAACATGAAAAAAGAAAATAAAACCATCAAAGAGATCCATGCATGGCTCAAGGAAAATGGCATTATAGTCACTTTAGAAACGGTGCGCTATCATGCTTTCGAGAGAACAACGCCCAGATTTGTATTTCCTACAAAATGCACATGGTACGTACTGTACACTACTGTAATGTTTAAATGACTTGCTGTATACCATAGACAATTTTTTGGAAATAAAAAAAAAACACTTCATCTAACTGATTGTGCTGTACATTAATTCATATTTTTCATACTGTATTGTACTGTAGGAGAGTTACAGATATTTATCTTTTCTACTACTATCATTGAATATTTGACATGCTGTATCACCGATCTTGAGAAAGGCCTGTCAATAGGCCGAAACGTCGACATTAAAAACTACGGTGACATGTGATCGTTTCTGACTGATTGGTATTTATCCAGCGAGAGTGCATCCCCACTTCGTGGACACTTTTTCTATATATATATATATATATATATATATATATATATACATACAGTATATAATCTATCGCAAAAGAGATACCTACTGTATAGGCACTCAGAGACATCAATGAAGCATTGCCGGCTTATTGTGATGATTACATACTGTATACTGTGTTTGTGTGTGTGTGTGTGTGTGTGTATGTGTATATCTATATATATATATATTTATTACTCTGTATATACTGTAATGTATGCACAGTTGAATGTATACAGTAGGTATATAATACAGTATACTGCACGTACAGTCTACTGTATATACAGTAATCTCTTTCATTACTGTATCTGATTTCATTATTTTTGGCTCTTCACAGGATATCTCCCATGATAAGAGATGTGAATAAAGAAAAGAGAGTGGAACAGGCGCGGCGATGGATTGAGAGTGGTGAAACATTTCATGATGTCATTTTCACAGATGAATCGTCTGTTGCCCTTGAGCAGTTCTCCAGAATGTCATTCTGGAAACGTAACCATATCTCATTAAAACCACGCCCAAAGCATCCATTGAAAGTCCATGTATGGGGAGGCATAACACGATTAGGAGCTGGTCCCCTATTATTTTTCGAAGGTACAGTACTATACTTTATTCTGTGCCTGTGTTCTTTAAAAATACATGCTGTACTGTAGAGTACATGTAACTGCACAATAAAATGAGTTGCTTATTAATGAACAATTTTTTTTTATTTCTGTAGGGATCATGGATAAGAATTTTTTCCAAGAAACAATAGTAGAGGGATGTATGGTGCCATTTGTGAATAAATATTACCCAACTCACCATAGGATATTCCAAGACAATGATCCTAAACACTCCGCCTCAGCCAAATTTATGGAAGAGAAAGGTATGAATTGGGAACGCACACCACCAGAGTGAGTATTCTTTCAACAGTGTACAAGTAAAATTTTGGATAGCACTCTAGTACTGTAAATTTATTTTTTGGTTTAATAAACAGTACAATGCCGTATGTTTAATTTTCTCTATTTAATGTCATTAATTGACTAACTTTTTTTCTATACTCTTTTTTTTATAGATCACCAGACATGAATCCAATTGAATTAGTGTGGGCTCAATTGAAGAGGTACATTAGGAGTGTTGCGAAGCCAACAACAAAACAGCAGCTGTTGGATGGGATAAAGAAATTTTGGCTAGAAGTACTCACACCTGAACATTGTAATAATTATATAAATCACCTGTATAAAGTATTACCTGTTATAGTCGAAAGAAATGGTCAAGCCACAAATATGTAGTTCTGTATTGTATTTTCTGTTTAAAATTTAAAATTGGTGCATTATTGAAAATGTTTTTAAAATTGCCTTTGTCTGATTATTGCATAAACTAATGTAGAAGATTATACAGTAGTAATGTTATTGATGTGTATGAACAGTTATTTTCTGTTTTATAAGTCCTGAATAAGAGTACTGTACATTTTGATCAGTACAGTACATGCAATCGGATGTTGTAATAAATATTTTTTTTACATTAATATTGATGCTTTTCCAATAAATATTCCATTATACAGTATGGTACAGTACAGTACATGGGGGTAACTGTACAGTATGATGTGCCGTTATGTGGGAGAAATACTGTATCCACTAAATGTACAGTAAAATGTTTTTTTCTTATTACAAACACACAAATGCATCCCAGATGGAAATCTGCTATACACAGCAGACAGCTTATGGTGACAGAACTTACCTACTGTATCCCCACCCATAGTCGTGGTATATTTTAGATTGCCTAATGAGACACTCCTGCAGCATTGCCAAAGATTCATGTAAAACCTGTGTGCAAACAGTATCTCTATTGAATGCAAAGTACAGTAAGAGTACAGTATACAGTATTATCAGAGCCATACCTGACCAACATGATGCCCTAAGCTAGATTTTGGCTGATGCCCTCTTGCACAGATGCTAGTTCCACCTCTAACCCTGCACCCCTTTCCCAGCACCATCACCCATTTTGGCGCTCCTACCCCTTATAATTTAAATAGGAACAATGTGCACATTTAGTGCCAGCCCAAAACAGTGCATGTTCTTGCTGGGAAGGGGCATGGTAACACAATAATACCCCCAGATGAAATTACACAACACAGTACTGCAACTTTATTCACATTATATCATGCAGTAGTGTCTCTTATTCTCGTTACATCATATGATAGCACCACATTACTCCTAACAATATTGCCCCTTATTCACATTACACCCCACCACATTGATCTTTATTTACATTAGACCACAGGTTCTCAAACTCAGTCCTCAGGACCCCACACAGTGCTTGTTTTGCAGGTCTCACAGAATCACAAGTGAAATAATTAGCTCCACCTACTGTATGGACCTTTTAAAATGTGTCAGTGAGTAATTAATACAGTACACCTGTGCACTTGCTGGTTTACCTGCAAAACATGCACTGTGTGGGGTCCTGAGGACCGAGTTTGAGAACCACTGCATTAGACCATGCAGTAGTGCCCTTTCCTTATGTTACACCAGAAAATATTGTTGTACACCTTATACACATAATGCCACACATTAGTAATGCATTTCATATTTAAATTTTCAGATTTCATTTCAATGAGCCGCAGTCACACACAGAATATAGGCATGTACTGTAGCATCTCATTTTATTCAGCAGAAGCTGATTATTCCCGTTTATTACAATAGAAAAAAATAATAGTGTCAGTGAAAAAAACACCTCATGACAGATACTGTACACAAGCTCATGTCACATGGTATATTCAATTGCGGCCGAATTCCGGCTGGAATTCGACCGTTTTTAAATTCGACACAATTCGACAGTCGAATTCCGGCCGCAACATATTCAATAAAAAACGAATTCAACAATCCCGCTGTCGAAAAACGGACCCATTGACAGATATGTGCGTCCTGGATTCGACTTTTTGGACGGCACAAAAGTGTTTAAAAAAAACCCGAAAAAAATGCGTGGGGTCCCCCCTCCTAAGCATAACCAGCCTCGGGCTCTTTGAGCCGGTCCTGGTTGTAAAAATAGGGGGGAAAATTGACAGGGGATCCCCCGTATTTTTAGAATCAGCACCAGGCTCTGCGTCCAGGCTTGGTGCAAAAAATACGGGGGACAAAAGAAGTAGGGGTCCCCCGTATTTTTAACACCAGCACCAGGCTCCACTAGCTGGAGAGATAATGCCACAGCCGGGGGACACTTTTATACTGTTCCCTGTGGCCATGGCATTAAATCCCCAACTAGTCACCCCTGGCCGGGGTACCCTGGAGGAGTGGGGACCCCTTAAATCAAGGGGTCCCCCCCTCCAGCCATCCAAGGGCCAGGGGTGAAGCCCGAGGCTGTCCCCCCCATCCATGGGCTGCGGATGGGGGGCTGATAGCCTTGTGTCAAAAAAAATAAAATTGTTTTTTGCAGCACAACTACAAGTCCCAGCAAGTCTCCCCCGCAAGCTGGTACTTGGAGAACCACAAGTACCAGCATGCGGGGGGGAAACGGGCCCACTGTTACCTGTAGTTCTTCTGCCAAAAAAATACCCAAATAAAAACAGGACACGCACACCGTGAAAGTAAAACTTTATTACATACATGCCGATACTGTTGACCGCGAGTTACCTCACCGCTGACCGCAAAGTTCCCACCATTGAAGATAATGGAGCGGCTGTGCTATGCGCTGTCTGGCAGCTCAGACGCGCATAGCCAATCAGGAGAGTGCCACGACGTAGCGCTCCCTGATTGGCTGAAGGGACCCTCTGTGACAGGAGTCACGGGGGGTCTCAGCATTCGGGGAAAGGGGTCCCATGTGTAAACATGGGACCCCTTTCAGTCCGTGGTCCGGGTAAATGCGGTTTGTTTTTTTGCCAAGTACGTGGATTACAAAAAAGAAGAGGACAGATTCTACACTGGATTTTGGTGAGTATAATGTTTTTATTTGGGTATTTTTTTTGCAGTAGAACTACAGGTACCAGCGCCCCCCCCCCCCCCCCCCCCGCATGCTGGTACTTGTGGTTCTCCAAGTACCAGCTTGCGGGGGAGGCTTGTTGGGACTTGCAGTTGTGCTGCAAAAAACAATATTCTTTTTTTTGACACAAGGCTATCAGCCCCCCATCCGCAGCCCATGGATGGGGGGACAGCCTCGGGCTTCACCCCTGGCCCTTGGATGGACCGGCTCAAAGAGCCCGAGGCTGGTTATGCTTAGGAGGGGGGACCCCAAGCATTTTTTTTCATGATTTTAACCCATTCCCACCCCTTCCCACTGAAAACCATGCTCTCTCTGTTTTTTTCAGTTCAAAAAAAAATATTCTTTTAAAAAATATATAAATAATACTTGTGTCTCCTAATAGACAAACCAAGTACATATCCCTTCTAATATAAATAGATATGCTCTTAGCAATAAAAAAACACACACATTTTTTTTTAATTTTTATTAGATTCCGCCAGCAAAGTGAGGCGAAATAAAATTGACGAAATTACTGTCGAAAAGCACTGTTGTCGAATCGACATTCTTCAATTGAATTGTCAAAAAGCCGCATTTTTACCACGGCAGACATGTCGAATTTTAAAAATGTCGAATTGCAAAAAGTCGAATCTGAAACGTCCCTTTTTTTGGTCGAAAAGTACTGTATTGCATTGTCGAATCCAATTCGACATGTTTTTTGTTGAAAATGCCCCGTTTTTTCGACTTTTGCGGCAATTCGACCGCAATTGCATATACTCCCTACCTAGGGGACTTGGCCGCTGACTTACTGTACTGTACCACATCCCTGACTTTAATGAACCACACTGTTGCTTAAGCTCCTTGATTTGGGTCTGTATACTGTACATTATACAGCATTTATTATTTGATCATTCTTCGGGACCTCATTGCCTCTGTGTACTGTTATTTTAGCGAGGGGATTGTGACGCTCCTTCAGCATTGCCCCGTAGCCTTCAAGACTACTGATATCTCTCACTCCATCTCCGAGTGCTGCCTGCCACGTGGTGGGGGTTCAGGGGTGGCGGCCATTTTGACAGTGTGCTATGTGATTGAGTCCGGTGTACCGTAATGATAGACCTCGCTTATCCCTATTGCCCCTGTGTATTTTAGCGAGGAGATTGTGACGCTCCTTCAGCATTGCCCCGTACCCTTCAAGACTACTGCTATCTCTTACTCAATCTCCGAGCGCTGCCTGCCACCTGGTGGGGGTTCAGGGGCGACGGCCATTTTGACAGTGTGCTATGCGATCGAGTCCGGTGTACCATAATGATAGACCTCGCTTATCCCTATCGCCCCTGTATATTTTAGCGAGGGGATTGTGACGCTCCTTCAGCATTGCCCCGTACCCTTCAAGACTACTGCTATCTCTCACTCCATCTCCGAGCGCTGCCTGCCACGTAGTGGGGGTTCAGGGGCAACAGCCATTTTGACAGTGTGCTATGCGATCAAGTCCGGTGTACCATAATGTGCATAGACCTCGCTTATCCCTATCGCTCCTATGTGTATTTTAGCAAGGGGTTTGTGACGCCCCTTCAGCATTGCTCCGTAGGCCTTTGACGCCCCTGTGTGCTAGCGAGGGGATTGTGACGCACCTTCAGCACTGCTCCGTTGTCCGCAAAATCTATGTCATCACTCGCTCCATAGCTGAGGGCCTCTATGGGGCAAGGAGTCACAGGCGGTAGCCATTTTGATTGAGTCTGCCCTGCTATAGAATTGTTTGTGTACCGTATGGTGCATAGAACCTTAACAGTACATCTGCTCCTGCAGCTTTGCCCTGGTTTATGTGAATAAAAAAAATTATAAAGTATCTGGAAAAAACTAACATGCATTCGTACTGTACAGTACTTTAGGAATCGAACACAGGACTCTGAGTATAGGAAGTGGAACACTTCACCACTTTGCCGCAGACAGATGAATAAATCCATTAGTTGTGATTAAGCCATAATGGCTAGGGGATTAGGATGCTAACATACTGTACAATATTCCTAATATCATTAGGCAATAATGAACTTCTAACACGTCCATTTGCGTCAGTGTACACTACTGGTTTTATGTTGCTTTGTCTGCAGGATTCAGCTTAACGAGACGCACTAGTAAAGTAGTCCTTACTATACAGTATACAGTATTTCAGTATTATATTTTACGGGAGCCCACACGCATGCGCAGTGGTGATTGTAAAAAGCAACATCTGGTGGATGATCGCAGGTATTACACGTAAAGGTAACGCCAAACGCCAAATGTCTGTCTCCGTGCGATTAGATAGCCTCTCTGTGACTAGGCGCGCCTCCCTACGCCCCAGTATGCTGCGTATGCTCGATCGGGACAAACGCCTCAGCCACTCAAGATAAAGGTGGCTACATCTGTATGTCATGGCTAGTGGCAGCAGCTTCAGCACTAGGAGGAAGTGGTTCTTGATATTTCCCCAGTTTATCCTCCAAATTTTTGTTCCCCATTAGTTTTTGGGAGTTATATAAGACAATATGCAGCACAGGAATGACTGGAATGACTGATGGCCAGGACACTACCACTGGTCTGATGCAGCACAACACAGCAACACTGTAAGGGACTTCTTGTTGTTATTATTATTATTATTATTATTATTATATGGCAGCAGTGGACATATAGCAGCAGCGTATACCACTGTGACTGCCTCGTCCCTGGAATGACTGATGGACAGGACACTACCACTGGTCTGATGCAGCACAACAAAACAACACTGTAAAGGAATTGTGGTTGTTGTTATTATTATTATTATTATTATTATTATTATACAGCAGCAGTGGACATATAGCAGCAGCGTATACCACTGTGACTGCCTCGTCCCTGGAATGACTGATGAACAGGACACTACCACTGGTCTGATGCAGCACAACACAACAACACTGTAAGGAACTTGTGGTTGTTGTTGTTATAATTATTATACGGCAGCAGTGGACATATAGCAGCAGCGTATATCGTCACTGGAATGACTGATGAACAGGACACTACCACTGGTCTGATGCAGCACAACACAAGAACACTGTAAGGGACTTGTGGTTGTTGTTATTATTATTATTATTATATGGCAGCAGTTGACATATAGCAGCAGTGTATATCGTCACTGGAATAACTGATGAACAAGCCACTACCACTGATCTGATGCAGCACAACACAACAACACTGTAAGGGACTTGTGGTTGTTGTTGTTGTTATAATTATTATATGGCAGCAGTGGACATATAGCAGCAGAATATATCATCACTGGAATGACTGATGAACAGGACACTACCACTGATCTGATGCAGCACAACACAACAACACTTCATACAGCTACACTGGATATATGGCAGCAGAGAACACCAACACTGTGACTGGCTGGACTGATGCAGCACAATACACTGACTACACTGGACTGGATAGCACAACACAGCACCACTTTATACAGCTACACTGGATATATGGCAGCAGAGATCACCAAAACTGTGACTGGCTGAACTGATGCAGCACAATACACTGACTACACTGGACTGTACAGCACAACACAGCACCATTTTAAACAGCTACACTGGCAGGAGAGGACACCAGCACTGTGACTGGCTGAACTGATGCAGCAGAATACACTGACTACACTGGACTGGACAGAGCAGCACAAAACAGCCCAAGACTCGCCACCCCACTTTCTTGCCCCCACACAGACACTGAACACTGTGGACATGTCCTCTAAATACACTCTCTGAGACTGGAGTGAAAATGGGCGCGATGCGCGGCTCCTTATATGGATTACAAATCCCGCGAAAATCCGACAGCGGGATGATGACGTTTTGCCGCGTTCGGGTTTCAGAGTCAGGCGGAAAAACCCAAGCCTGGCTCGGAACCGAACTCGGAAGGCAAAATCCGGTAGAGTTCGGTTCTCTGAAAACCGAACCAGCTCATCTCTAATCTATCTATCTATCTATCTATCTATCTATCTATCTATCTATCTATCTATCTATCTATCTATCTTTATATATATTGTAACACTGTAGGGGAACCGGACCCCGTTTCTTGGGGTAGATGGCAGCAGGCAGCAGCTGAGAAATCATACAAGTCCAGTTTTTATGGTGCAACTGGCCACAACCAGTTTTATTAAACAGAAAATAAAACAAACATCAAAAGAAAATACCTTGCCTGTCCGGCACTAACTAAACACAGGACGTTCCTAACTGTCTCTAAACAAAAAAACACAGAGTTTTCCAGTCAACATTGTATGGCTCACTTGTATAAGGAAGCGTATTTCTCTCACAGAGATCCTGCAGTCTTCCCAGGCAGTCTGCACACACTAATCAGGCTAGCAGCCCTATAACACTCTTACACAGCTGAAACCCTGATTAGCCCTCTGTGAGGCCAAACACCCGAACTGGGCCCAATGTCTGGAACTTGCCGTATCTCTCTTTCAGGGCCCTTATCCAGCTTTTCCAACAAACTGAAAAGGTTCTGACAAAACAAAACATTTTCCTTGAAGTTTTCCTTTTTCTAATACATGTAAGACAAGAACCTGGGACAAACATACCTGCCATCAAACACTATTCCAGTGTTCTTGTCACATATCCCCCTCCCCTGTTTCGACCTAGGGGCCGGAACACTTGTAGCCCCCAAGCAGAAGATTCGGGACAATACATCTGCGTTGGCCAATTGTGTACCCGGTCTATGTTCGACAGTAAGCTTAAAATCTTGCAACGCTAGAAACCATCTAGTTACACGAGCATTCCGACCTCTATTAACATACATCCATTTTAAAGGGGCGTGATCTGACACTAGTCTGAACTGTCTACCCAAGAGGTAATATCTCAAGGTATCTAATGCCCACCTAATGGCCAAAGCCTCCTTTTCTACAATGGCATACCTTTTTCATGCTCATTGAGTTTCCTGTTCAAATAAATTATAGGGTGTTCGTTCCCATCTCTGGTTTGGGACAACACGGCCCCTATGCCTACCTCTGAGGCATCCATCTGTACAACAAATTCTTTTGAAAAATCTGGTGTTATCAATACAGGTTGTGAACACAAAGCCACTTTTAACCTTGGAACGCTTTTTCTGCATCAGGGTTCCATTTCATCATATTTGACTGCTTCCCTTTGGTCGGTCTGACAACGGCACTACTGTGGTCGCAAAATTGGGAATAAACCGTCTATAGTACCCAGTTATTCCCAAAAAAGCCCTTACCTGTTTTTTATTCACTGGGCGAGGCCAGTTTTGAATAGCATCAATTTTATTCAATTGGGTCCTAATCAGACCTCTGCCTATGATGAAGCCCAAGTATTTGACCTCCTCCATTGCAAGGCAGCACTTCTTTGGGTTAGCAGTTAACCCTGCTTCTCTGATTGAGTCCAGTACTGCTTGTTCTTTAACCAAATGAGACCCCCAGCCTGTACTGTGCATTACCACATCATCCAAATAGGCAGCTGCATATTTTCTATGGGGCCTCAAAATTATATCCATCACCCATTGAAAGGTTGCTGGAGCTCCATGCAACCCAAAGGGTAACATCTTATACTGGTATAACCCCTCCGGAACCGAAAAGGCTGTTTTTTCTTTTGCGCTATCAGTTAAAGGTATTTGCCAGTAACCTTTGGTCAGGTCCAACGTGGTGAGAAACCTGGCTGTTCCCAGCCTTTCTATAAGCTCATCCACACGGGGCATGGGGTATGCGTCAAATTTGGACACCTTATTTAACTTATATAAGTCATTACAGAAGCGTATGCTACCGTCTGGCTTCGGGATGAGAACTATGGGACTGGACCACTCACTGTTAGATTCCTTTATGACTTCAAGTTCTAACATGGTTTTAACTTCTTTAGAAACAGTTTCTTGCTGAGCTTCAGGAATCCTATATGGCTTTAAATGAACCCTGACCCCTGGTTCTGTGACAATGTCATGTTTTATTATGGTCGTTCGGCCAGGCAGCTCTGAAAATGTCTCCCTATTTTGGATGAGAAATTCTTTAACCTGATTGTTCTGATCAGCTAATAATGTCTCTGACACCTTTACTGCGGGAATCAACCGATGTGAAGACACCGAAGGGCAAGGCTACGCTGACAGAAACAACCTATCTTTCCAGGGTTTGATTAAGTTAACATGGTAGATTTGTTTGGGTTTTCTGTTTCCCGGTTGGTATACTTTGTAATTAACCTCATTCACTTTTTTCCTAATCTCAAATGGACCCTGCCATTTAGCTAGGAACTTGCTTTCCACAGTGGGTACCAAAACAAGAACTCTATCTCCAGGAGCAAATTCCCGTATCTTGGCACTCCGGTTATATACCCTCTGTTGAGCACTTTGGGCCTGTTCCATGTGCTCTCTGACAATAGGTACAACGGCTGCAATCCTATCCTGCATTTGTGTTACATGTTCAATAACACTTCTATAAGGAGTGGGCTGTCCTTCTCACGTCTCTTTGGCAATGTCCAACAGCCCTCTGGGGTGTCTACCATACAACAAATCAAATGGAGAAAACCCTGTAGAGGACTGAGGAACTTCTCTGATGGCCATTAACAAGTAGGGCAACAAACAATCCCAGTTTTCCCATCTCTATCAACAACCTTTTTTAACATACTTTTTAATGTTTTATTAAACCTTTCCACCAACCCATCAGTTTGCGGATGGTAGATGGATGTCCTGAGGTGAGTGATCTTAAATAACTTGCACAATTCTTTCATGATCCTTGACATAAATGGAGTACCTTGGTCAGTCAAAATTTCTTTTGGTATTCCCACTCTACTAAAAACCTGCACCAGCTCCCTAGCTATCGCCTTGGTTGTGATAGTGCGTAAAGGGACAGCCTCAGGATATCGAGTGGCATAGTCCATTATTACCAGGATATACTGATGGCCCCGAGCAGACTTTAACAAGGGCCCCACGAGATCCATGGCTATTCTGTCAAACAGGACCTCTATAATAGGCATGGGAACTAGTGGGCTCCTGAAATGAGGTCTAGGGGCATGATACTGGCATTCAGGACAGGAAGAACAATATTCGGACACTTCTTTATAAACCCCTGGCCAAAAGAACCTTTGTAAAACTCTTTCAGTGGTTTTTTCTGCCCCTAAATGTCCTGCTGTAATGTGACTATGAGCTAAATCTAGTACCGTTCTCCGATAAGGCAGGGGAACTACCAGCTGTTCCACCACATCCTCACCCCTTTTGACAATGTGGTACAAGAGCTCATTACAGTTGGCCATGTGGGGATACGTAACCCTGTCACCTGGTACCACAGGTTCCCCATTAACAATCGGAACATTTTCTCTAGCCTTTATTAAGGTAGGATCCTTTAACTGTTCAGATGCAAACAGATCCTTCTTTACCTCCAGGTCAGGCATGCTTTCAGTTCTAACTACTATGTCTCTATTCCCAGCAAGAGGGTCCTCACTGGACTCCCCATCTGTCACTTCCCCCGCCAAACTAGCAAAAGTTAAAGAGTCAGAAAGTTCCGAAGACACACGTACATCCATAAAATCACCGGTATTATCAACTGGCTCTTTACTTCTCACATCTGTTGATAAACGTGATTCCCACAGTTTCCAAAAATGAGGAAAATCCCTCCCTATTATGGCCTCATGCACCAAGGTGGGGACCAGTCCAACTTTAACAATTGCTGACCCACAACAAGTTTTTATATTCACTTCAGCAGTGACATAATGTTGGGTATCCCCATGTATGCAAGTTACCCCAATAGGTATTTTCTGGACCTTTAAGGGGTTCACTAACCCAGCTTTCATGAGGGTAACTAAACTTCCTGAATCTAGCAAGGCCTCTACCGGGTTACCCTCTAAGAACACATCTCACATTTGTTTTTCCAGCTCAGCTGAAGGTACCACAGTACAGGCTAACCTAGCAAACAAAGACATTCTGCGACATTCAAAGGCAGCATCACATTGCATGGGTTTTTGCGTGACTGGGCAATTGGCAATAACATGACCTGGCATACCACACCTAAAACATTTAACCACACGATTATAAACCCGTTTGGGCAGCATACACCTTTCTAGCCCCATTGGCCTGTCTCCATGGCCAGGGTTTACAGTCTTTCCAGCCTTGCGTTCTCTTAACTGCCCAGCAACGTTTTCCCACAGAACAGTCTAACCAGTCTTTACTGAAGGGCGCTGTCGAGGATCTATGGGTTGCTGGGTGATCATCAGTAGTTTCTCTGCCGCCAAATACCTCTCTACCATGTCCACTAATTGGTCAGCAGTATCCAGGTTTCCATGGCTCACCCACTTGCGCAGGAACACGGGTAAAGATCTCAAATAGCGGTCCATGACGACTCTTTCAACCATCTGGGGACCAGTTAATGTCTCTGGCTGTAACCATTTTTTTGTTAGCTGAATAAGGTTGTGCATCTGGGAGCGAGGAGGCTTCTCCATGGCATACACCCAACGGTGCACCCGTTGTGCTCGTACTGACAGCGTGACTCCCAGGCGGGTCAGGATCTCAGTTTTTAATTTGTCATAATCCCGAGCCTCGGCAGGGCTTAAATTAAAGTACGCTTTTTGGGGCTCACCTGAAAGAAAAGGTGCTAGCAGACTGGACCACTGTGCTTTCGGCCAGTTCTCACGCTCGGCAGTCCTTTCAAACGTGGTCAGATAGGTCTCCACATCATCAGCCTCTGTCATTTTCTGCAGGAAGTGACTGGCCCGTATAGAACTAGAGCTGGTCGGAGCACTGACAGCGACATCTCCAATCCGGGCTGCAAGGCTTTGCACCACTTCTGCCAAGGCCTCTCTATCTTCACGCTGTTGCCTGTAAAGTTTGTCAATAGCCACCTGCTGCTGTCTCCTATTTTCCTCCATTGCCACTTGCTGCTGTCTGTTGGCCTCCTGCTGAGCCGCTGTAGCTTGCAGCAAGGCTTTAAGCAGTTTCTCCATTTCAACAGATTTTTCAGGTGGCTTTGTAGCTGCTTTCACCCAGGACATATACCAAATCCTCAGTGGTGAGTCTCAGCAACTTCACACTGGGCTGTATCTGCATAAACCACTGTTTTCTGCAGGCCTCATAAAGATGCTGCTTTCACTTATGCGCAGAACGTAATGCTTGCATTCTCCACCAAGTTGTAACATTGTAGGGGAACCGGACCCCGTTTCTTGGGGTAGATGGCAGCAGGCAGCAGCTTAGAAATCATACAAGTCCAGTTTTTATGGTGCAACTGGCCTCAACCAGTTTTATTAAACAGAAAATAAAACAAACATGAAAAGAAAATACCTTGCCTGTCCTGCACTAACTAAACACAAGACGTTCCTAACTGTCTCTAAACAAAAAAACACAGAGTTTTCCAGTCAACACTGTATGGCTCACTTGTATAAGGAAGCCCATTTGTCTCACAGAGATCCTGCAGTCTTCCCAGGCAGTCTGCACACACTAATCAGGCTAGCAGCCCTATAACACTCTTACACAGCTGAAACCCTGATTAGCCCTCTGTGAGGCCAAAGACCCGAACTGGGCCCAATGTCTGGAACTTTCCGTATCTCTCTTTCAGGGCCCTTATCCAGCTTTTCCAACAAACTGAAAAGGTTCTGACAAAACAAAACATTTTCCTTGAAATTTTCCTTTTTCTAATACATGTAAGACAAGAACCTGGGACAAACATACCTGCCCTCAAACACTGTTCCAGTATTCTTGTCACAATATATATATACACAGTGAGGCAAAAAAGGATTTGGACAGCCAACGACTGCAAGTTGACCCACTTAAAAAGATGAGAGAGGTATGTAATTTCCATCATAGGTACACTTCAACTGTAAGAGACAGAATCTGAAAAAAATAGGAAATCACATTGTATGATTTTTAAACAATTGACTTGTTTATTCTGGTGGAAAATAAATATTTGGACACCTACCAAGCAGCAAGATTTCTGGCTCTCACAGACCTGTTACTTCTTCTTTAAGAAGCTCTTCTATCCTCCACTTGTTACCTGTATTAATGGCACCTGTTTGAACTGGTTATTTGTATAAAAGACACCTATCCAGACCCTCAAACAGTCAGACTGCTACCTCTCCACCATTGCCCAGACCAGAGAGCTGTCTAAGGACACCAGGGACAAAATTGTAGAGCTGCACCATGCTGGGATGAGCTACTCGACAATAGGCAAGCAGCTTGGTGAGAAGAGATCAACTGTTGGCGCAATTATTAAAAAATGGAAGAAATAAAAGATCACTGACAATCTCCCTCAACCTGGGTCTCAATGCAAGATCTCACCTTGTTGAGTATCAATGATCTTGAGAACGGTGAGGAATCAGCCCAGAGCTACACGTGGGGACCTGGTTAATGACCTCAAGAGAGCTGGGACCACAGTCACAAAGGTTACCATTAGTAACACACTACGTCGTCATGGATTGAAATCCTGCAGTGCCCGAAAGGACCTACTGCTTAAGCAAGCACATATCCAGGCCATCTAAAGTTTGCCAGTGACCATCTGGATGATCCAGAGGAGGATTGGGAGAATGTAATGTGGTCAGATGAGAGCAAGATTGAATGTTTTGGTATAAACTTCACTCGACATGTTTGGAGGGAGAAGAATGATGAATGGCATCCCAAGAACACCATACCCACAGTGAAACATGGGGGTGAAAACATCATGCTTTGGGGCTGCTTTTCTGCAAATGGGACAGTACGACTGATCCGTATTAAGGAGAGGATGAATGGGGCCATGTATCGTGAGATTTTGGGCAAAAACCTCCTACCCTCAGTAAGAGCATTGAAGATGGAACGTGGCTGGGTCTTCCAGCATGACAATGACTCCAAACACACCGTCTGGGCAACTAAGGAATGGCTCCGTAAGAAGCATTTCAAGGTCCTGGAGTAGCCTAGCCAGTCTCCAGACCTCAACCCAATAGAAAATCTTTGGAGGGAGTTGAAAGTCCGTGTTGCCCGGTGACAGCCCCAAAACATGACAGATCTAGAGAAGATCTACATGGCAGAGTGGGCCAAAATACCTGCTACAGTGTGTGCAAACCAGGTCAAGAACTACAGGAAACATTTGACCTCTGTAATTGCCAACTGAGGTTATATTGCAAAGTATTGAGTTAAACTTTTTGATTGTCCAAATATTTATTTTCCGCAAGTATATACAAATAAATTGGTTAAAAATCATACAATGTGATTTCCTACTGTAGGTTTTTTTATTTATTTCAGATTCTGTCTATCACAGTTGAAGTGTACATATGATGGAAATTACAGACCTCTCTCATCTTTTTAAGTGGGTCAAGTTGCACAATTGGTGGCTGTCCATCCGGAGGGCGCCGCACCGTGGCAAGATCCGCCACTGCTGCCCGCTGTGTCCCTGTCCGCCTCCGCTGCCGTCCCCGTCCCCATCCCCGTCCCCGTCCGCCTCCTGAAGGGAACCAGACGCTATGCGTCTAGTTTCCCTTCCTGGAGAGTAACTTTGCTGAGCGGTGCGCGATGACGTCATCGCGCACCGCACAGCAAAGGTCCTCTCTACGAAGGGAACTAGACTCATAGCGTCTAGTTTCCCTTCGTGGAGAGGACCTTTTGCTGTGCGGTGCGCGATGACGTCATCGCGCACCGCTCAGCATTCAAGCGGCGCTTTTAATGTACAGGGGGCGTCTAGTTTCCCTTCCTGGAGAGTAACTTTGCTGAGCGGTGCGCGATGACGTCATCGCGCACCGCACAGCAAAGGTCCTCTCTACGAAGGGAACTAGACTCATAGCGTCTAGTTTCCCTTCGTGGAGAGGACCTTTTGCTGTGCGGTGCGCGATGACGTCATCGCGCACCGCTCAGCATTCAAGCGGCGCTTTTAATGTACAGGGGGCGTAATTGACCACGCCCCCTGTATTAGGCCATGCCCCATTTCCTGCCCGGGGCGCAGAGCGCCCTTGAACCGGCCCTGCGTGTGTGTATGTGTATATATTCCAGCATAACTCTGGAATGCTTGTAACAATTTACACCAAACTTGGTACTCACATGGCTTTCAACCTGGAAAAAAATACTGTGAGGGTAAGACACCCCTAGCTCACCTAGGGGTGGGGCTGGGAAGGGGCAGACATGTAAAAATCCATAGTATTCGGGGTCACAGGGATAAATAAGCCCAGGCACAGCCAGCATTGCTGCCTGTCACACGGCCATGCCTCCTGTAATCCCAATTCCCACTCATATGCCGCCGGGCTGCCCGTGTGAGGTGTAGGCATGACTTGCTCTGCCAGTGTAGTGATACTCCTCGCCTGGCGGAGTGCTGAGGCTGCATGTGAGTGTGCTTTTGGCAGCCTGGAGCCTCCATCTACCTACTATCAAGTCCCAGACGACAACTCTGGGAGCTGCCATGCCGGGCATGATGCACAGGAGCACCAACTTCCTGACCAGGAGCCACTCCAACGGCACCAAGAGCCCGTCTAGCGGACACTGTTCAGAGGAAAGTGGCAGCGACGACGTTCATGGTGGTAGCTTCGGACCAGATGAATGAGCCTCCCCCATTCCACTTCTCCCACCTGATTGTGAGTGTGTGGCTGGGTCTGGCTGACCTTCTCTGCTATAGCGGTCTCCTGTTTTCCTTTGAAGTTGTGGGCGTGAGGATGGGAGCAGACTTCCAGGCCCAGATCCCTGATTTCGAGCCTGGTACGTACCATATTGTATTTATATCCCCTGGGCTGCTGCCAAGGTGGTAACCTTGGTATAGTGGGAGGGTCCCTGGACAGGAGGTCCTTCTACCCTAATATTCTGTATTTTATGCCTCCTAAGATGGTCCATGAGCTGGAACATAAAGCCATTTTTTCCAACTATGATCCTTAATATTAGTATTACATGCAGCATTGTTTCTGTAGGGCTATCCTTCATTTTATCTATCTATCTATATACAGTATATAAAAATGAAAAATGGATGTATGTACAGTATGTGTGTATGTATGTTCCAGCATAACTCTGGAATGCCTGGAGCAATATACACCAAACTTGGTACACATATGACTTACAATCTGTAAAAAATACTGTGGGGGCAAGACACCACTAGCACCCCTAGGGGTGGGAAGCAGTTGACATGTAAAAATCCATAGTTTTCAGGGTCGCGGAGATGAATAGTGACACTCCCGATGCCGTTTAAGTTCAAGTTCAGTCCCCATCAACATACGGGATAACACAGAGGCAGGATGGGGCAGAGAAGGAGGCAGATTATTCTCCTCAGTGCCATCCTTTTGACAGCATCAATCTGTGGAAGGCCCGCCTGGAGGTATGGCCTGACAAAGACTGGCATCAGTGGGCGTAGCATGTCCTTTTGTACTTCGGGTCCTGGCTTGACCTGGTTGCCGTGGCAACACAGGCAGCTTGCGTTCCACACCGGAAGGCATATTGTCGGGTCCCCACCCAGGAAGGCAGCTGGAGAGTGAAGATGCACACATCATAATGGCCCCAAACATAGACAAAACAAAACAAATACATACATAAACAGAGCATGTGCAATAATACATACAAATTTGCTTCAGAGCATCAGAATAATAATTCAATATACAGTAAGGACATGATAAAGCATTAAGGTATCAAAGAAAAGAGGGTTACCCATTATAACCTGACAAGATAAATACTACATTAAACTATTCCAGTTAATCTTGTCATTAAGCCCCATAGGGAACATAGTATTTAGCTGAAAAATCCATCTTGATTCGGCCAAAAGAAGAGCCTTATGACGATCACCACCCCTTAAGGATAAAGGGATGTGATCAATCATAAAGTACGTGAGCATAGATAGCATATGACCCTTTTCCTTAAAGTGGCGTGCCACTGGTTGATCCAGAATTCTGCCAGATAGATGAATGGCAGAGCGATGTAAGGCCATACGATCCCTGAATGGTCTAGAGGTTTGTCCTTCATAATACAGCCCACAAGGGCAACATATTACATAAACCACAAAGTCTGATTAACACATCAGGATGTGTCTGATGTCATACAGTTTATTGAGGTGTGGATGCTTAAACTTTTTACAAGGCTGCATATATTTGCATGTGGTGCAACTAAAGCAGCTGTAGCATCCAGGGGGTTTATAGTAAACATTTGGTATGGCCGTTCTACCCATTCCTGAAATGTCAGATTTCACCAATTTATCACGAAGGTTGTGGCCCCGCTTAAACGCCGCCATTGGTCTAGTGTCACTAAAACATGGTAGTTCACTATCTGATTTGATTATAGGCCACAAGGCCTGAGTCGCTTGTTTAATAATAGGGCTTGCTGTAGTGAAATTACTCACCCACGGTATGATGATATCTGTGACTCGTGTATTAGGCTGCAGGAGTCGTGAATGGGGCATTTGTAACACCTGCTCTTTTTGCAACATTGGGATTTTGGGTACATATCCTCGAGCAATACATTTTTTAGACGTTAAAGTTATGATCAATGGAGGTAGTATTAGTACTGACATCTACTATAAGGAGGTTGATCGTAATACTTTCCTCAGAGCTGATATCCATCAACCTTTAGCCCTTAAACAGGGATTGCCATTGTCTCAGATGATGAGAATAGCTAGAATAGTCAGTGATCCTACCATGCTACCAGACAGATTAGATAACCTGATATTGAAATTTATTGCCCGAGGATATGACCCCAAAATCCTAATGTTGCAAAAAGAGCAGGTGTTACAAATGCCCCGTTCAAGACTCCTGCAGCCTAATACACGAGTCACAGATAACATCATACCATGGGTGAGTAATTTCACTACAGCAAGCCCTATTATTAAACAAGCAACTCAGGCCTTGTGGCCTATAATCAAATCAGATAGTGAACTGCCATGTTTTAGTGACACTAGACCAATGGTGGAATTTAAGCGGGGCCACAACCTTCGTGTTAGATTGGTGAAATCTGACATTTCAGGAATGGGTAGAACGGCCATACCAAATGTTTACTATAAACCCCCTGGATGCTACAGCTGCTTTAGTTGCACCACATGCAAATATATGCAGCCTTGTAAAAAGTTTAAGCATCCACACCTCGATAAACTGTATGACATCAGAAACATCCTGATGTGTTAATCAGACTTTGTGGTTTATGTAATATGTTGCCCTTGTGGGCTGTATTACGAAGGACAAACCTCTAGACCATTCAGGGATCGTATGGCCTTACATCGCTCTGCCATTCATCTATCTGGCAGAAATCTGGATCAACTGGTGGCACGCCACTTTAAGGAAAAGGGTCATATGCTATCTATGCTCAAGTACTTTATGATTGATCACATCCCTTTATCCTTAAGGGGTGGTGATCGTCATAAGGCTCTTCTTTTGGCTGAATCAAGATGGATTTTTCGGCTAAATACTATGTTCCCTATGGGGCTTAATGAAAAGATTAACTGGAATAGTTTAATGTAGTATTTATCTTGTCAGGTTATAATGGGTAACCCTCTTTTCTTTGATATCTTAATGCTTTATCATGTCCTTACTGTATATTGAATTATTATTTTGATACTCTGAAGCAAATCTGTATGTATTACTGCACATGCTCTGTTTATGTATGTATTTGTTTTGTTTTGTTTATGTTTAGGGCCATCATGATGTGTGCATCTTCACTCTCCAGCAGCCTTCCTGGGCGGGGACCCGACAATATGCCTTCCGGTGTGGAACGCAAGCTGCCTGTGTTGCCATGGCAACCAGGTCAAGCCAGGACTTGGAAGTGCTATGCGGTGGTGTCCGGAGAAAGGAGAGGTGGCGGTAGACGTGAAGGATTGTGCTGCTGGCACAGAGGTACTTTAGTGGGTTAGTTGTTCTTCATTCTGTGTTGGTATGTCTTGAGGAAGGGGCTCTGCCCCGAAACGTCACATCAATATATCTTTTTCTACTATTACTGAGCCTCTGGAGTGCCTTTATTGTCCACTGTTGGATTTATATATATATATATATATATATATATATATATATGAAATTACAAGAACACCACCTTGTGCAATGTTATATAAATACCAGCAGGGTGTATTATAAGAAAGTATAGTCTAGCCCATGCCAATTAGAACATTTTTTTTTTTTGAGAAAAAGTTTCTTATTGAGTTTTAACTTTTAACAAGATATTCATAAAGTATGAAGTACAGGTATCACATAATGGCACATAACGCAGTCAATAGTTAAATGACAGTAGCAAAATATCAACTTAGGTATGACAGCTGGTGTGCGGTAGGCCAAACAAATATGTATGCCTATGTACGGAGAACCACCAGTAGGTGGCGTTGCGCATCAGTTATGTACCGTAGCCAAGGGTGAAGGAATATCTCTTAGTGAAACAATATAGCTTATAAAAGAAGAACAAGAAGTAAACATAACGATAGAAAAGGGAGCGAAAGAAGGGGGGGGGAGTTGGGGGGGGGGATGGTCGGCCGGTCCCAGCCGCCTGGGCAATGCGTCAGGTTAGCCGTAGTTGAATCGGGTATCATGATGACTTATATTATCTTATCTTATATGGTAGCCAACGGGGGTTCAGCACCAAAAAATGTCGTCCAGGGTGACCACGTGGCGGTAAAGTTGTCTTGGGTGTCACGGAGAACCGCAGTAATGCGTTCTAGTCTATAGGTTTGCCAGATAGCATTTATGGTGGCAGGGATTGTGGGGGATGACATGGATTTCCAGTTGGCCGCAATTTGGCATTTGGCCGTATTTAGAATATGCTTAGTTAGTTTCTGTTGGTGGCGAGGGGTGTGAGGAATTGGGCGAAAGAGCAGGGAATAGAGAGGTGACCTCGGGACCGTCAGACCAAGGACGTTAAAAATAAGTCTATGGACCCTAGTCCAGTATCCCCTAATCTGCGGGCAGTTCCACCAAATGTGCAGCAGGGTTCCGCGTTGGCCACATTGACGCCAACATCCAGCCGAGCAGGAAGGGTAGATTGAATGGAGACGCGATGGCACCAGGTACCAACGATAATATAATTTATAGGCATTTTCCTTAATTCGGACCGAAATGGAGCTCGTGGAGATTTCTTGCCTAATCTCAGACCACTCATCTGGCGTCAGGTTTTCACCTACTTCCCGCTCCCAAGCTGCTTCATGGGATTCTTTCGGGGGCGAATTGTGAGCCAGCAAAATTTGATATATGGCTGAGAGCAAGCCTTTAGTTGATCGACAAGTGCAACACAGGGATTCAAAGCTCGACTTACCTCCCGTGGGTGGCGATCTGGGGATAGAGTTAAAAAAGTGGCGTATCTGTAAGAATTGATAAAAGGTTGAGCGCGGGAGGGAGAAACGGGATTGCAAATCAGCATATGTGGGGAACGTGTGTAGCGGGGCGATGTCCAGAAGGAAGAGTGCATTATGACTGGTCCATGACTCAAAAGCCAGATGATTCTCCCCTGGTGGGAAGTCGGGATTGTTCCACAGAGGGGTGAGCAGAGGGTGGGAGGAACGTAACTGATAGAGCCGTGAACAAAGGTCCCAGATGGAAAGAGTAAATCGCACTGTGGGCAACAGTGAGGAGACGGGGGGGGCGACTATTCGGTCGACACCAGAGCAGGCTATAGGGGGAATATCTCTGTAGTGTGGTGGCTTCCAGATGTGTCCAGACTCTGTGTCCAGGGTTATCGTGCCAAAGGACACACGTGGTTAAGTGGGCAGCTCTATAGTATTTAAGGAGGTCAGGAACTCCCAGGCCCCCTTCTAAGCGGTGTTTTTGAAGGATTCGCATCTTTACTCTGGGCTTCTGCCCCGCCCAAATGAATCTGGTAAGGTCTGCCTGGAGATTTTTGAGGATGGAGGTGGGAACGTGTACGGGGAGAGTTTGCCATTGATATAACAGGCGGGGTAATAGGGTCATCTTGACGGCCGTCATTCGTCCAAACCAGGACAGAATATATTTGTTCCACTTGGTCATATCATGTTTAATAGAGGATATTAATCTGGGAAAATTGGCAGCATAAAGACTAGAGTAGGACTTAGTTAAATAGATGCCCAGGTATTTGAGTTTATCAGCTTGCCAGGTACATGGGAAGGAAGCCTGTAAGAGCCGAAGATCCGGATCCGCGACATGCAAGGCTAGGATTTCGGTTTTGTCCGAGTTAATGTTGTAGTTTGAAAACCGACTGTACGTAGCTATCTCCTCCATCACGTGTGGGAGGGAGGCAGACGGGTCGGTCAGGGTGAGGATGACGTCATCGGCATATAGTGCAATTTTGTTATTTTGGGTTCCCGATATGATACCAGATATGTTACGGTTCAACCTGATCTTAGCTGCCAATGGTTCCATAATGAGGGCAAAAAGCAGGGGGGAAAGGGGACAGCCCTGTCGGGTGCCGTTACGTATGGGCAGGGGATCAGAGGAGAGGCCATTAATTAAGATTGAGGCTGAGGGATTCTGATACAGTGATGTAACGCCTTTATAAAAGGCGCCATGCAAGCCCATATTGAGAAGCGTCTGCTGTAGGAATGGCCAAGCTACCCTATCGAAGGCCTTTTCTGCGTCGAGGGCCACGACTAGAGTCGGAAGAGACTTATCTTGTGCCAGCTGGATGAGGTCGATGAGACGCCTGGTGTTATCTGCGGCCTGTCTAGAGGGAATAAAGCCGACCTGGTCGGGGTGAATGAGGGAGGGCAAAAAGTGAGCCAGTCTGTTTGCCAGAATTTTGGCAAAGAGCTTTAGGTCGACATTTAGGAGCGAAATAGGTCGGTAGTTCTTCATCTCCAGTGGGTCTCTATCTGGCTTTGGGATGAGGATGAGGTTGGCCCTAGTGGTGGCTGCATCGAATGAACCTCCGTCCAGGACTGAGTTAAACAGAGATTGAAGCATGGGGAGTAAAGGGGTTGTAAATTTTTTATAATACAAAGCAGTAAAGCCATCGGGGCCAGGGGCTGCGGTGCGACGTAGCTGTTGAATTGCCACTGAGATTTCTTCTGCGGAAATGGGGGCATTAAGTGTCGACACGTCCACGTCGGAAAGTTTAGGGAGTTTGCAAGTGGATAGATATTCTTGAATCTTAGAGACGTGGCAGGAATCGGTATCCAAGGTGGAGGGGAGGTTGTACAGTGATGTATAATAATCCCGAAATTGGGAAGCCATTCGTGTCGGGTCAAATGTAGTGGAACCATCCGCACAGCGTAGCGAAACAATGCGATTTTGAGTACGTTTTGCTCTGAGTTTCTGGGCTAGCAAAGTGTCAGCCTTGTCTGACTTCTCATAGAACCTCTGACGCGCCCACAAGAGCGCCTTAACTGCCTTTTTGGTAAGAATATGGGACAGTTGACCCTTAACTGCTAGGAGTTTGGAATACGTTTTCTTTCTGGGGCGGCGTTGATGCAGGAGGGTCAGGGCGGCAAGTTCTGATTCTAAGACTTGGATCCGTTGTGCTTCGATTTTCTTTTGGGCAGCCGAGAGGCTTATAAGGTAGCCACGAATGGTGGCCTTGTGTGCTTCCCATATCAGGGAGGGAGGAATGTCTGGGGTCGCATTGTCAGCATAATAATTAGCTAGTGCGGTGGCAATGTCAGCAATAGTGCATTTCTTAAGTAGGAGAGATTCATTTAGGCGCCAGAATCGGGTGGTGGGGGGTGAGGAAGATGAAATCTCAAGCAAAACAGCTGAGTGGTCTGACCAGGAGATGGGGATCGTCTGGGCGCTAAGGAGTTTGCGGTAGTATCCCGGTCGATGAACACATAGTCTATACGGGTATAGAGGTCGTGAGGCGGGGAGTAGTGAGTAAATCCTCTCGCTGAGGGATACAACGTTCTCCAGCCGTCATACAGGTTATACAGTGATAAATGTACTTGTAGACGCTTGGCCAGTTTGGCGGGAGTAGAAGCCGTAGGGCCGGGGCGAGACCTGTCGTGGAGCGTGTCCAAGGTGACATTGCAATCTCCACCAATTATAGTCATGCCCGTGGGGAGGCGGGAAAGGCTGTCAAAGAAGGCTGTAAAAAGAGAACCCTGCTGCGCATTAGGGGCATAAATGGAAGCCAGAATCAGAGGAGCTTGGTTATAGGAGCATGAGAGGATAACGTAGCGACCCTGAGGATCCGAGACAGTATCGTGAACAATTAAAGGGAGGCCTCGGCGGATCATAATAGCGGTTCCCCTGCGTTTGGCAGGCATGTTTGAATAGTAGACGTGTGGGAATTGTTTGCAGGACATGGAGGGGTGCGGGGGTTTAAAGTGGGTCTCCTGGATCAATACTATATCAGACTTTTGTCTATTGAAAAATTGGATGGCCATGGCTTGTTTAGTGGGAGAGTTAAGGCCGTTGACATTAACCGAGATAACTTTCAAGGTCATGGTGGGGTGAAATGTGAGCAACGCAAAGTGAGGGGCAGGACGGGACCAGACCGACCATGGGGATGGAGGGGAGAAAAGGATGGAAAGAGAGAGAGAAGGTGGGAAAAGATGTCTGTATAAGGATACAGAGGGGAAAAACCCTTTCCTATAGTAGGGCCAGGTTTAACACAAAAAGGATAGACGCCGTCCGGGCGCATCCTTCGGTGGGGGACGTGGACTTGTGATAGAACAAAAAGTAGGGTGAAGGAAAGCATAGGGGGAGAGAGGGTATAATGGAAGCGACCAAGTGACAGGGGGAATAAAGGAGGCTAGCAGAATTGCATTATTGAGAGATAAGAATAGTGTGAATGATAGAAACAGAATGAGGGGACGAGAGAGAGCATGTAAGGAAGCAGACACTAAACAGGCATCAGTCTTACCAGGAAATTATGGTTAATAACAAATAAACCCCATGTTAATCATGGACAAACATAAAAACAATCTTTAGAAATAAAAAGCTACTTGACCCTCACGCGTAACCAAGTGGACCGCATCGCCCATGGCGGCACAGCCAGTAGGCCACGTGGAGAGCCTGAAGAACAAGTGTGAACATATAGTAAACCAAAATATTAAAGTACTCAGAAACCACAAAGATCACACGTAACAAGGGTCATGTCATGTAGTGTCTGAGGACGTTCAGGTGGAGGACCATTCCGGGGCAGGGGCCCTTGGGCTTGAAATTGGGGATGCTGCCTGGTCTCGAATCGACTCAGGGAGATCTTCAAAAATGCCAAAAGTTTTAAGTAAATCAGCTCCTTGTGATGGGGTCTTGACTGTGAAGGTCTTCCCGTTTCGCGTAATCTGCAGTTGGAAAGGGAAGCCCCACTTGTATTTAATGGAATGGGCTCGGAGCACCTTGGTTACGTGAGCGAGATCCCTGCGCTTTTTGAGGGTGGAGGGAGCCAAGTCCTGGAACAGCTGTAACTGGGAGCCGGCATAAGAGACCACCGGTAGCCCTCTGGTCGCCAGCATGATTCGCTCTTTGGTGGCGTAGTAGTGGAAGCGAATAATTACGTCACGTGGCGGTTGAGTCGGGGGCGGTCTAGGTCGGAGGGCCCTGTGGGCTCGATCCAGCTGGAGAAGAGCTTCGGGGACATCCGGAGTCAGTTGTAAGAAAAGGTTCTCCAGATACTCGGGGAGAGAGCTAGAGGACACACTTTCAGGGATGTTGCGGACTCGGATATTGTTCCGACGATTGCGGTTGTCCATATCTTCTAAGTGATCCTTGTACGCTTCCATATCTGCCCGAATATCCAGAAGTTCCTGTTCAACCACCGTTTGAAATTGGCAGACGTCATCAACTTTGCGTTCCAGTGCATCCGTGCGGGAGCCCAAGTCGGCTATTTCGGACCTGAACTCAGTTAAAACCGATCTCATTTCTGACTGGATCGTTTTCGTAACGATAGCCACTACGTCCTGGGTGGATAGTGGACTGTTGGAGGTGGCGACGTCAGTGGGGTCAAAGGAATGTTCCGTTGACGGCGAGTTCCGGGTGGAGGATCCAGCCTTCTCCCAAGCTCGCAGGATACTAGGTTTAGGTGTCTGAGAGTTCTTGCGATTCTTTTGTGACATTGTAGATACAGCGCTTCGTATCAAAGTAGTAGAATAATGCAATATAGAAGGCAGGGCCCCCCGTCACTTCGTGGTCGTTATGCTTAGGGAGCCATAAGCTCCATGTGGCTCACCGAGCGGCGAGAGAGGAATGGATTGGTAATAGCATGCAGGTCACCCCAGCAGTGGACTGGCAGGGTAGGGGCGATCCTCGCACCGGTGATGTGGGTCTGCAGCTGTCTCCGCCGCCATCCGCTGAGCCCGGGGCAGTCGAGTGGGCGCAGGCTCCTGAGGAGTAGGCACCGTAGTGGGTGCGGAAGGCAGCCAGGTGTGTGTGAGGCGGGTCGGGCCCCTAACTCGTCTCGATGGCCCGCAGGGACCCGGGCAATGTATCCCGGGCAACGGGGGTATCTGTGGTTGATAGGGACCTTTGCGACAGGCTGGATAACAGCGATGGCAGGGAGAGGTTATGTATGTGTCTCAGCAGTGGAGACCTCCTTTCCCCCAGCCTCAGTTGTAATTAAGCAAGGAGAGTCTGTTGCTGCGTGTAGCGGGATCCCAATGGGAGCAGAGGGCCCGGGATGTAATGCGAGGGGAGGAAGGGAGGGCAGTCGACTCCGTGCCGTCAGGTCGCGAGGGTTTCCCAGGCGTCCGGCCCAGGGCGCCGTGTCGCGGTAGGCCCGGGAGTCACCGGCCGCCAGCTCCACTAGGCCGCAGCTCTCGGGGGTAGAGTGTGGGGAGCGCGGGTCCCGCGATAGGCAGCGGGCCGCGTGAGGACTCACCCGCTAGATGTGAAGGCGCCCAGCAGTGGCTCCGGCAGTCGGAAGGCAGAGGAGGCGACTGGGGACCTCGAGGGGATCCAGCAAGATGGCCACCGCGCGTCCGCTCCGTCGGGCCTGCCGGCCGGGAATCGTCTTCCTCCGGGTCAGTATTCAGGGCTGGGGTGTCAGTAGCGCTCCCAGGTAGTGCCCGCGGCAGCGGGGAGTCCAGCAGGTGTCACTAACGGTCGGAGGGTATGTCCACTTCTCCGGGGATCGGCGTCGGCAGCGGATATAAATTGAGTCCCCGGGCTGGGAGGAGCGAGTGGGCCGCAATCCGCAGGAGCTCCAAATTTGCTGCCCGATTCCGCAGCACGCACCCGAGCAGCTCAGAGGGGGTAGAGGGTCTCCAGACACCCTCTGGGATCAGAAAAGTACAGGAAAGGGGTATTTTATTTGCTTATGCTGCAGGAGCTTGCCTCATGGACCTCCACTCTCCTCAGCAGCTAAGCCACGTCCCCAATTAGAACATTTTTAAACAGCTTATCTCAAGTCTTGTAATGATCCACATAAAGTCATTAACCAAGTGAAGATTTCAAAAGGTTTAAATACAGATCCATTGCTTATAAAAATATAAAAAAGGATAAGCATAGTGTAATTCAGTTTACATGTAAAAACACAGGAACATAATTGAATGCCCTTACATAGTAATAGAGTAAAGACAGCTTATCTGAACAGCAGCATACGGCAAAATGTATCCAATGCATTTCATTAAGGAGAAGCTGTATTCCATCCTACTGACTTCCTCAGGGGTAATGAATCATTGGAGGAGTTGGTGTGAATAAGATAAGGAGCTTGGCTGTCCTTTACAAGTGGATTTTCCTCTGTATATTTCACTGCCTATGGAACTTTAGATTATTGTGTATTTATGGTACACACTGACATACTGTAGTGCCAAATTTGTTTATTTATTTTCTTATATATATAGTGAGCAGGTCAGGGTAAGGATGCCACTCCAGGGTATTTGGTACAAAAAACCTCAGCTATTTTTATTTGCAGCAAAATTAAAAATAATACATAAATCCTAGCTAGTCTGCTTCTAACTAGATTTCCAGAATCCATCTAATGAGAAGAACCTACTGTCCAATGCACCAAAACAGCAATCCAATGCATCTCTCCCTTCAGGCAGTAATGGTGTCTCTCTGCAAGCCAGCAACTCCCTCCCCAGGTAAAGCGACAAGTCCTGTCCAGACTGACTGGCTAAAACACCCAAGCACTGATTAACTTTCTTGAGACTAAGGCCTAAAGACCTGGACTGGGCCCTATGGATGAAGCCCTCCCTCACACTTCATAACGCCAGGAACCCTTAACCAACTTCTACAGAAGCTGAAATAGCTCTTACTAACCATTTACAACACTTTCCTGGACTTTTATAAGACAGAAACCTAGGACAAATATATATGCGCAGTGCTTTTATCACAATATTACAATATTATAATATATATATATATATATATATATATATAAATATAAATATAAACATCCTTGTTAAAACTGACATTACAGGTAAGGCTGTCACTAGCAATTTCCTTAACCACAGCAACAAGAAAGCATATGTCAAATGCAGTTGTACTACATGTAATTACCTGATTCCTGGTGATAAATTTTATCACCCTCATTCAGGCAATTTTTTTTAAAATATGACATACAGTAGGTTAACCTGTCTATCTAAATTTGTCAATCATCAGATGGTGTGCCCTTGCGGTCTTTCCTACAAAGGAAAGACCAAGAGAACATTCCGCAAATGAATAGTGGACCATAGGTCTGCCATTAGAGCGCCATTATTGACAGGAAATAGCATTCAACCTGTCACATAGCATGTTTTGTAAAGCCAGAAACTCTTTAATATCTCTACAGCAAAATACAGAACAATCGACCATATTCCTGCTTTCATTCATGGTGGTAACAGATTCTTAAAATTATAACAACGGGAGCCTAAATGTATATTCCAGCTCAATACTTTAGTCCCTAAGGGTTTGAATGACAAAATGGGTCTTAATTGGTTCATAAAGGAAAAAACAATACCCATTTCTTTCCCTTGAGGAATAGATATGATGATGGACTAACATATAGATGATCCTGTTGTATATATAGATATGTCATACATTAATTATATTTATCTCCACTTTATACTTTTATATATTTACGGTATTATTATGAGATGTAAATCTAGATCCTAGATATACTGCAATATATATTTATTGTATCATTATGATAGGTATAGTCAGATTCTATGTACTAGTACCTCTATATACTTATATATGTGAATACTATGCGCCGGATGTTATGCTGACTGAGTTTGGCGGCCGTAGGGGATGCCGGCCAAACTCAGATTTTTTTTAAATGGTCAATCACTTATGAGGCAAAACCATGCTTTGTCAGTGATTGACTCTTTAAAAAAACCCATCAGAGTTCAGCCAGCATCTTGCACGGCTGCCCAACTTGGACGGCATTACATCTGACCCTATGTATAATTGTTACAATTAAAGAATCTTCTTTCTGAAAGTTCCGTAGCTTCTAAAGATCTTCTGGGCAGTGACCCTTGTACATCCCGGGTTGAGACTCGCAGAACTCACCAGCAGGTCTACTTGCCTATGATAGCCACTTTTCCCATAAGGCGCAAAGTGCCTACCAGTACTGGGATGCCAATTGTGGTAGTACATGCTCAAACTCAGAGTGACCTGAGTCAATGTCGATACAGCGAAAGACCCAGAGAAGATAAGAGCTGCTCAAAGACAAGAGACAGAGGGTGGTACTATTGTGCCAGGGAAAAGCAGGGAGATCCAAAGAAATAAGACTACAATGTGAGGTCGAGGATGGGACAGGAGTAATCAGGTCTAGAATGTAATAGGAATATGAGAGCGCATGACAGGGAGAGCTCAGAACCAGCAGGTGGAATACTGGAAATGGTAGCATAGGGGAGGAAAACACCAGAAAGACACAGAACACTACAATAAATAGATGGGAGGTAGAATAGGCAAGGATAACAAACTATAAGTCCTGACAGAGTGTGCTACAGGCACAGGGCTTGACAAAAAAACTCCACAGGAGACTTTAGCTATGTAACCAGGCAGATGAATCAACAAGCTAGTACTAGAATAAACTGTCATGGGCTCCTGCTTCACCCAGAAACTATGACCAGCAGGGAACGAGAGGAATATACAGAATATAAATCAAGCATGCGTTAATAAGCTAACAGGCAGTCAAGCCTACCTAGATTGCGTAATCCCATGCAGCTGTCCCCCTGCACGTCCAAAGGTCTGCAGAGCACCCCCCCTTCTGCCAGCATCCCTGTTTGCTAGGGAAGCAGCGGCTGGGAAGCTACCGGTGTCTCCAGTTACTAAGGAAGCGGCGGCCGAGGAGTGGAAGCTTGCAAGCATCTGGTTGCTTAGCAACGATCAGATGCTGTGGGAGTATCGGGCTGCAACAGTCTGTGACACAAATATGTCATTTACAAATTGAGTAATCTATTATAATCTTAATGTCAGTTAGTAACAGATCCATTGTGTGACTTAAGCGATTTGCAACTGTATAAGTGTTTAGCTTTGTATATTTTAGTTGTCACAGTGATGGGGTGTGCCTGGATGGCCCTGGAATGCAGATGGACTGAGACCCTCTGTGATGATGTCATTTAGGCGGAGCCGAATACTGGAAGTCCGGCTCTCTTTCCGGTCGGTGTCTACATGATGATGGGTTTATAAGGTTAGCTTGTTCTGTGAGTTTTTATGTTCCAATGAAATGGTATTTTATATATATATATATATATATAAAGTTAAGATATTTACTTCTTTACTCCAGGGAATCCTCAAACTTGGGCTTTTGGTTTGCTTTCAGGGTCTGAGGCATTATCTTCTGTTGATGCATTTTTTTCAGCCATGGGCCTTTTGTATGATGATCCTGATCGAGCAGCCTTGGCTGGGGCTCATCTTTGTACCCTCAGACAGGGCTATGGGACTGCAGAGTCCTACTGTGCGGAATTCAGAAGATGAGCTGAAGATTTTTGAGTATTGCAGTTCTTCGTTGTCAGTTTTTCGAACTGGCTGTCCAGAGCAGATTAAGAACTGTTTTGTGCAGTACTCACCAGCTATGTCTTTGTATGCTCTCATGAAATTGGCCATTCAGGTACTCCCTGCCCGTCCTACCGATGCTGAAGCTCAGGAGGAACACCCCGAACCTATGCAGCTTGGAGTCATTTGGCTAACTTCTGATGAGAAGAAGCTAAGGTAGGCAAAAGGTCTCTATTGTGGGGTACAAGGCCATTTTGTTGAGGTTTGCCAAAAAAGACCTGAAAAAGACAGAGCCTGAGTGAAGTAAGAGGGGTTACCATTACCTTCTCAAACTCTATTTTAGTGCCAGTGGAACCTACTTCAGCTGGTAAGAGGTTCCCTGTATTCTCTTTTCTGGATTGTAGAGTGGCAGGGAATGTTATGTACTCTACATTTGCTTCATCCCTAAATATTCCTTTTGAGTCCCTGGAGTATTCTGTATCAGTTTTTGGCTTTGATGGCAACTCCTTAACCCTTGGGCAAATCTTGTTTCAGACTCTGACTCTGCTTCTTTCGGTTAGGTTTCTTCATTCTGAAAAGTTGAGGATTTTTTTCATATCCGTTGTCCCCTTGCTCCAGTGGTCCCTCGGACTGCCTTGGTTAGGGGATCCGATTCTCCCATTGTGACCATCTCTACTATTCTTGTGGGTATAACACAAGACCTGGCCTCTCGTGTGTTATCCATGCAAAGCCAAGCTCCTACACAATTCAGATACCTAATAGAGCAGATGGATAAATTAAATAAATATAAATATAAATAAGGTGGATGTAAATATAATCGGTGATCAGATTATTATTGGTTCAATTGCAACAGACCCTAGAAACTTATCTGTACAAGTTTCAATAAATAAGAAGCTAAAAAAAATGGTAAGGGGTCGCGCCAGAGAGCCAATTATTCACAAAGATGCAGGTGGTTTCCAAATTAATATATTTATTTTACACACAATAAAACATTAAAAATACTCATTACTGGACAGCAAAAAAATTGACACATTTGAATACAGTGGTCTTCAGACTGCCTTGGTTAGGGGATCTGATTCTCCCATTGTTCCCATCTCTACTATTCCTGTGGGTATAACACAAGCCCTGGCCTCTTGTGTGTTATCCATGCAAAGCCAAGCTCCTGCAGAAACTCCATCTGGCCATTTATTTATTCCAAAGGTTCTCTGTAAAGCTGTATCACTGCAAATTCATTCTGACAAGACTTCTGGACATCCTGGAGTTGCTAGGACATTGGAGCAGTTGATACGAGCAGTGTAGTTGCCTTCCAAGGCTCAATATGTCAGACAATTTGTGCTTTCTTGTGAGGTATGTGTCTAGAATAAAACTTCTCATAAAGCTCCCATGGGTCAACTGTTTCCACTATCCATTCCATGTAAACCATGGACACTTATCTCCATGGATTTTGTTGTGAATCTTCCTCCCTCTTCACAGACTACTATCATCTGGGATACGGTAGACCAGTTTAGCAAGATAGCTCATTTTGTGGCTTTTTGAAAGTTACCTTCTGCCAAGGAACTAGCCAACTTGTTCATTCATCATATATTTAGATTTCATGGATTGCCCATGTTTATTGTTTCCAATAGAGCGTCCAAATTCATTGCTGTATTTTGGAGGCCATTTTGTTCTAGTCTGGGAATGCATGCGAGTTAACCAATCATTGGAGCAGTATTTATGTTGCTTTTTTTCATATATTTGTGTATCACCCTGTTATAAAGACTTTACCCCTGAGGAAGTCAATGGTAAAGGATGACACATGTAGGGTCCATGTGCTACAAGTGAAGAACCTGCCAGTGAGCTCACACCCTTGAGGCTGTGGGCAAGGAAGTACCATCTTCTTCTCTGTCAGTAACATTAGACAGTGTGACAACTTTTTCTGAAAGTGAAAGCATTGTTAAAACTTGTGTATCATTTAAAAAAAAATCTTGAGATTCAACACTGATTGGCCATTGGGCCTTTTTCTTGGTGATTGTGGTGAGAGAGTACATTTTTAGAAGCACTGAAAATATATATATATACCTACTGACAAAAAATGTGTCAGTCATAGGGAGTAGCGAGTTAAAGCTGGGAGAATCTGACAAGCAGTAGCTGCTGCTGAGAGATGACCTGAAGCAGTGGCACTGAGGTATATTAGAGATAGCTGCCAGGATCAGATGAAAGTGCCAGTGTCCGGGAGACCCCGCAGAGAATTTTATGAGAAGGCACGGCAGCTGACAGGTAGTACCAATCAGTGGGGCAGATGCTGCAACAAAAGGAAAAAGTTACATGAGAAACTGATGTAAACCTCCAAAGCCACAAAAGCAGCCATCCAGACACAGGCTTGCCTGTTAGTGTATACCAGTGACGTCCGGTGGGGTGAGGCAGGTGAGTAAGAGCCTTTCCTGTTATACTTACATTTGTGCCAGAGTTTTGATTGTATAAAGCATATGAAAAATATGAAGGATATGTAGATATCTCTTCTTTGTATTATTCTAATAATTTTTATAGTCAAACTCTGGAGTAAAAAGTCTATGGCAGGTGAGGCAGTGCCTCACCTCTCTATCTTTTCTGCACATCTCTCATCAACACTCACCAAATTTCCAGGAGTTTATACTGCTGCACCTTTGCATAATGCCCAAATGAACCCTTTGGCTCATATATTGTGTGGGAATCTGGCACTGGTACTAGCCAGTGACTCCTCAGCTATTTGCCTCTCCGCAGGTCCCTGGTGTATACATACTCAGGGGACAATATGACACAGTTTCCACTCTTTCTAGCTTGAATAATTTCATAAGCTATAGGGATATTTCCCTCACAGGAAAGTCCATATAGTCTCCATGAGAGTAATTGTGAGGCTATTCAAGTGACCCTATTACAAACTAGAAAGTGAGAATGAAAGGGCTTAAGCCAACTAACTGTATCCTCGTATGAAGGGGATTTTCAACAATCCAACATCACTCTGCAGTTCAAGATAACTACTTTTCTCAGTGATAGAACTGATATAGATTCAGAGTCCACATGGCCAAACAGGAGATTTATTTAGAGGGCTCTTTATTACTTTTCTTCCTTATTAGACAGTGTGCCCACTTATTGTCCTGCTATGTTGTATGATGCTTTGCACTTATTAGAATTCCCTTCCAATGCAGAATTTCATTTTGGCATCGTAGAATAGCAGAATTGTGGTGCTTCAAATGCCTTGCATTGTGGGTGCCCCCTGCTGAATAAAACCCTTGCAAACTTCAGACACCATGCTATTGGGTGCATTGTTGAGAGTCGATGGCATAGGGTAGCAGGGTCCTTAGTAGCCTAAATGTAATCAACAAAAGGACTGGCAGCTCAGTGAACTTCTTGGGCCCTTCTAGCTTCCTGGTCTTGTACCAACTACCCAATAAATGTTGCCCACTGTAAAATTCTAATGTTGACCACATTATTTATTATGAAATAATATTTATTTATTCTTTTGTCTTTAAGATGAAAAAAAAAACTCTCATAAATAACCCACTGGAACAGGATAGGTGACTGTTGCTAAATGAACAGGTTTTCCTGTAATTTCAATTTGCTGGCAGCCAATCTGTTTGCTAGAACAAAGCGACTCATGAGCAGAAAACTGCTGTCATCCACTTCCAGATTTTATACTTCTGTCACTTAGCACCCAGGATGCTGGTTTATACTGTGCAGTGGCCACATAACCATACTACTGATTGTTCAACTGTATACTCCTGTGCAGGTAGTGTTTATTGAGTCCTGGAAGCAGCAGTGTGTAGTGTGGGCAGAGCATCTGGAGCACAAGAGGCACAAGGCACTGATTCATCTGGTACAAATTGTCAGTCAGGTGGCTCTATCTAGCACTGATAGAAGTGTGTGTGAGGCTGTGAGCACCTCTTGGGCAGAGAGGATATGAGGGTGGAAAGGAGTGGGCAAACCTTCCATGCTAGTTAGTGGCTGGAGATCCTGATGCTGTCCATATCTTCTCTCTGTGCCTCTACAGTATATTAGTGTGGTGGGAGAACCCACATCGTGCAATACAGTATTGCTTAATATTGTGAGGCATCCGGTTCCCTGCACCTTAAAGAAGAAAGGATGGATAGTGTGATCACACATGCAACGCAATTAAGTAAATTAAGTTGCATTGGCCTGTTAGTAAAAGTATAATTAGGTGGGGAGTTGTTTTTTATACCGAGGTACTGTAAGGTGGGTTTCTTTTAGACAGAGGGGAGTGGGAGTGCTATTTTATACAGAGGGTGGGTGAATGCTCTTTTATACAGAGAGGTGGGGACATACTGATGTGTACAGAGGGGATAAGGAATGCTCTTCTATACAGAGATGAGGGGAAAAGCTCTTTTTATATAGAGAGGAGGGGTGGGGATGTGCTCTTTAACATAGATAGGAGAGTGATTACTCTTTTATACAAAGGGGAATGGGAATGCTCTTTTATACTGTATAGATGGGATGGGAATAACTTTTATGGGGTGCACTTTTATAAAAGGGAGGGCTCTTTTATACAGAGGGGTATGGAGTCTGTGATATTATATGAAGCAGGAATAAAATGACTAAAATTCCCAGATTGCTCTGTATATGTAAGCTGCTCCAACTAAAAAAGTGGCTAATGTATACAAAAATAATGGAGCGCTGTGAAAAGTATGAACAAGTTAGTAATACCAGTATGTTTATGTTTACAGCTCTTTTTTGAATTAGAGTCCGGAATTTGTTTAAGAAGCAATGCAGTATATTGTTGGGTTCCAATGGTATGCCTCATGGGGTGACCACAGTAGGTACTGGTTAGCTTACTATCGCTATCTGTACCTTGTCGCGCAGTCCCGTGGCTGGTCTCCAAGTTCATGCTTCTGTGCGAGTGTTTCCGTTCGTAGCGGCTTGGCACTTCCGATCACGTGGTCCATTGCGTTTCATGCAATAGCACTTAATCATGGATAGTACTGGTAGCATGGGGCACTTTATTTATAGGTTAAAATTTTAAAAAACTTTATTTGTCATTGAAGTTTAAAAATGGAAATTCATCATCTCAAACAGGAAGTAATCCTATTGTTTGGCGGTAACCTCATGCTTTTCTCTATTGAGAGACTGGTATTACCTTCTAGTGCAAATGTATATGAAATAATGTGATGTAAAAAATTAATTAAAAATATAAATTATGTATTTCCTAAAATGTTTTAACGGAATGCATTTTTTTTTAAAACAATTGTTATATGTTAAAAATATAAAGGATGTAATTTAGCTAATTCGATGGAGTAAATTTTTTATTCTAAAAAGGTTTTTGAGTTTATGTCTATATTAAGACCATTTAGTTGTAGGGTTTTCAAATAATAAATCCATTTTGTCTCATTTTTTATTAACTCAGTTACGATGCTGCCTCCCCTCCAGTTTTTTCATACTTTTTGTATTCCCATGATGAATAACTTGGAGGCATCCTTCTTATGATGTTATAAATAATGCTGTGAGATGCTGTGTGTTTGCAGTCCTCTTTTATTATAGTAGAGATGTTCTGTGATTCATACACTTAGTTTCCTTTTCATTTGTCCCACGTATTGGTAGCCACAAGGGCGTTCAATCAAATAAATTACGCCTTCTGTGTCACAAGTGATTAGATCTTTCAGATCATATTCTTTACCTGTTCTGTTCGATTTGATTTTTTTTATTAGTTTTGTTCCTTTCTTATTTGTCGTTCTACATGCATTGCATTTCAAACAATTGAAAAATCCTTTTCTCCCATTGTTTTCTTGGTTTTCTTCTGATGGAATAAAACTTCTGGTAAGGTCTTGCTTCAGATTTTTTGCCCTTCTGTAGATAATTTTTGTTTTTTTCTGGAAGGATTTTTATCAGTTGTTCATCGAGGCTTAAAATGTGCCCGTGTTTTTTAAGCATTTTCTCTATGAGGTAATGGTCACTACTGTATTGTGTAATGAATGACAGTTGATGTTCAGTTTTTTGTCTTTTTGTTTGTATTGGATCATGGTTTCTCTATCCATTTCTTCTGTCCTTTTTATTTCTTTCTGTAGCATTTCTTTACTGTATCCCTTTTCCTCAATTTATTGTTTCATTTCACGTGCTTGCAACTGGAAAGATGTTATTTCCCAACAGTTACGGCATACTCTTCTAAGCTGTCCTCCTGGGATGTTTTGTAACCATGGACAATGATGGTTACTTTTGATGTCCAATGCTGTGTTCTCAGTTACCTCTTTTGTATGTGTACTGGTTTGGATGGTGTTATTTGAAATGTATATCTCCAAATCCAAATAAACTATACGTTCTTTGCTTTATACAGAATTAAATTCCAGTCCATATTAATTTTTGTTCATATATTTAAAAAAACCCTGTTATTGGACTTCTGACCCTTCCTATACAAAAAGCAGATCATAAATATATCTAAACCACTGTTCGATGTTCGTTCTGTATGGATTATTATTCCAGATTTTTTCCTTTTCCCAGTTAGAAACAAATAAGTTTGTGTAGCATGGGGCGAATGAAGTGCCCATTGCTGTGCCTTTAATTTGATTGTAAAATCGCCTTAACATAAGAGTGATAGACTAGAGGAGATACTCTGATAGGCTCACTCCTAGTCAAGTGATCGGAGGATGGTCACGTGACCAGGAAGTATTACAAATGATTTAGTAATCTATGCACTGAATAAAAGTAATAAATACTCGTTTTTAAGATATACAATGATTAATAGCTAAGTGACCTACTGGGAATGCCTTCCATAATAAATTTTTATTAGTTTTTTGGGACATTTTTTAAATATATTTTGATAACAACAGGTGACTGTGATCTAACCCTAATTAAGAGCGTATATAAACAGACCTAGATAGCCTGTGAGATATGCTCCTGAGGAAGCTGGCAGCCATTAGTCCAGCGAAACGCGTTGAGTTTACATCATCTGATCACCAGAACAATCTCTACTTTTGCTCCCTCTGGTAACAATTGGACTCTTTACCTCCATTGGACTTCCAAAAGTGTTTCAGCTCTGGGACCCGGAATTCTCCCCTACTGCCATTTGGATTTACAGCTGCAATTGAGATTCTTTGGGGACTACACCTGCAAGGACTGGGTAACACTATACTTTAAAGCAAACCAATGGCTATGATGAAGAATGAGCCCTAACCAGAAGTTGTGCATATCAATTTGAGACAGAACCAAGTTGTCATTTGCATATATATCTCTCTGTTATTAACTCAGTTCAGATAGAGAACTGTGACAATTTAGTTCAGATAGAGAACTGTGGCTAATTTTTTTTAAAACATTTTAATATATATATTTTACTGCTTGTTTAATAAATTAATGACAATTATATTTGAGTTTGGTTTATCATCCCTCACTGGACTAACAGCCGGCACCAGTATATATACTTATATCCCAAAGAGCACATAATGCAAATGAAAAAAATGTGCAATGAGGTAGCTGGATGACTAAGCTAAGCAACACAAGTGGGAAGCACAAACACCTGGCCCATCTAGGAGTGGCACTGCAGTGTCAGACATGATGGAAGTTTTAAAAACTAGGCCACAAAGAGCACATAATGCAAAGAAAAAAAAGAGGTGCAACGAGGTACCTGGATGACTAAGCTAAGCAACACAAGTGGGTGGCACAAACACCTGTCCTATCTAGGAGTGGCACTGCAGTGTCAGACAGGATGGCAGTTTTAAAAACTAGGCCCTAAAGGGCACATAATGCAAAGAAATAAAAAGAGGTGGACCGAGGTCGCTGGATAACTAAGCTAAGCAACACAAGTGGGCAGCACAAACATCTGGCCCATCTAGGAGTGGCACTGCAGTGTCAGACATGATGGAAGTTATAAAAACTAGGCCACAAAGAGCACATAATGCAAAGAAAAAAAAGAGGTGCAACGAGGTACCTGGATGACTAAGCTAAGCAACACAAGTGGGTGGCACAAACACCTGTCCTATCTAGGAGTGGCACTGCAGTGTCAGACAGGATGGTAGTTTTGAATGTATTGGGGGTATACCGCACTGGAGAATGGTAAGGTATCTAATAGATATTGTTAGAACCAAAATACATAATACAACGAGAAAATCTGAGTTTTCTAATGTTATCTTGAGTTTGGTGGTGCACCCTGAGTCAGTGGTAAGACATACAACAAAAGGGAGAGAAGAAGACTCTTTTGTGGGTGCACTCTTGTATGTTTAAGAGGTCTCAGAAGAGACAATAAGTAAATATTATAAATGAATTTTTAAATATAACTTTTATTAACAATAATTGATAAAATAGTAGAGTTTACTGTCAAAAATTGGAGGTAGGGGTGGGGGGAAGGGTGGGGGGGAGTTGGGGAAAAGAAAGGGGGAACACAGAACGAATTAATTACAGTGTAAATACTGAATATTGTTCTGGAATGCCTGGGTGCGATAATAACAGCTGGAGACCCTGAAAATTGAAGCGTTTTTATTCTCTCATGAGCGATGATGAGGAGACAGATGGGATGATTAAAGATGGAATGAGCAAGATGAATCTGCTGTCAGTGTTAGACGCTGAGCAAAACCGTCCAGGAATTTCTACTAAACTGAGTATTCCTCGAGAGTCTCCCACTCGAGTACTGACCCAGCCCTACACTGCTTAGCTTCCAAGATCGGAAGGATTCGGGCGTTACCAGTGTGGTATGATAGTAGAAAAAATATTAGATATCGAGGGCTCGAGAATCACTGATGAGAGTTCACGAAAATGGAGAAATAAAAGAAAAGACAAGAGAATGAGTGGAGGAGGAAAATAGGGGATCTGCTGCCACCGTTAGACCGGGATAATTACCCCTGAATCAGTGGTGAGAGTCCTGAAGATAGTATAAAGTGAGGAAAAGGAAACGATACTGATAGGTAAAAAAAAAAAACTAGACCACAAAGAGCACATAATGCAAAGAAAAAAAGAGGTGCAACGAGGTACCTTGATGACTAAGCTAAGCGACACAAGTGAGCGGCACAAACACCTGGCCCATCTAGGAGAGGCACTGCAGTGTCAGACAGGATGGCAGTTTTAAAAACTAGGCCCCTAGGAGAACATATTGCAAAGAAAAAAAAGAAGTGCAATGAGATAGCTGGATGATTAAGCTAAGCGACACAAGTAGGCGGCACAAACACCTGGCCCATCTAGGAGTGGCACTGCAGTGGCAGACAGGATGGCAGTTTTACAACTAGGCCCCAAAGAGCACATAATGCAAAGAAAAAAAGAGGTGTAAGATGGAATTGTCCCACCCACCCTTATGTTGTATAAACAGGACATGCACACTTTAACAAACCAATCATTTCAGTGACAAGGGTATGGGTGAAATGATTGGTTTGTTTGGGCCCCCACCAAAACCGAAGCAATTAATCTCTCCTCGCACAAACTGTCTCTACATTTGCCAAATGTCATCCTCATTCTCAGATCCCCCTTCAGTGTTTACATTCTTATCCTCACAGAGAAATAATATTCAAACAAAGCATATCACTCAGGTGTCAGTGTACTGCTTACGCTATTACCCAAAGTTTCTGAACTTGACAATGACTTATGATGAATGCGCTGCAGGTGTTGTATAAGGGAGGATGTTCCTAGGTGATTAACGTCCTTACTCTGACTTTATTATGGATTGACAAAGGCAACAGATGGCTTGACACCTGTTGTCCTGATTTGTGGATAAATAATTCTACGCCAAAGAGGTGGCTTTTTTGGTATTTTGCCCTGGCATGACAATGGACTTTTTCATCCCATGACCAACAACTGTCTCCACTGGTGCTTTATTCAAACAAACCACATCACCATCAGAATCCTCCTCATCAACTTTCTCCGCAGTGCCAGCTACACCTATTTTCCTCCTGATCTTCATATACTTCTACAGTGACATCCTCAATCTCAATATCAGCAACTGGACTGGCGGTGCTCCTCCAGCATTGCAGGGGGCATGCAAATGGTGGTAGGAGCCTCCTCTTCCCATACAGTTTTGTGAAAGTCAGGCCTAGACATCACAACCACAGACAGTGCCATCACCCTTGTATTTTCACAACACCCCTGTAATTTTACAGCATACAAGACAGGGCCAGTGTACATTGATTTTCACTGCACCCTAGAATAATTACAGCATACAAGACAGGGCCAGTGTGCATTGATTTTCACTGCACCCCTGAGTTTTTACAACATACTGGGCCAGTGTGATGTTATTTGAATAGCAACACCCCTATATTTTACATCATACAAGAGCAGTATGCTTTTAATTTTTAACAATGGCACCTCTTAATTTTTACAACATACAGGGCCAGCAGCACTCCTATATATTATAGCATACAGCAGTGTGCTTTTAATTTTTAACTGCTCCCCTGAATTTTTACAACATACAGGGCCAGTGTAATCTTATTTGAAAAGCAACAGCAAGATCTTGCCTTGAAGAAGTGACCAGGCTGTCCCAAAACGCGTTGGAGATACCTTGTGGCGCTGCCCACCCCCTGGATGTATGGCGGACTGTTTTCCTGATTGCCTGGAAGGGAATTCGATCAGAGGAGCCACCAGCAGGGTATTTCCCGGGGTGCCCTGCCTTTATTTGACACCTGCGGCTCCTCCACCAGCATCGGTAGGATCACATTCCCCCCATGGCCTGTTCCCAGTCCACTTGTGTTTTTTTAAGTATTGCTTGTTTTTAGACATCGCATGTTAGTATTGTATTAAATTCAATTTTATTTACCATACCAGTGTGTTTCAACATACACTTTCACACCTGGGTATTATCCACATACATAGGTGACCGTAAGAGAGACCAGCGCCATTGTAGAGAGAGCACACCCCCTTTTCCATGTAGCAACACCCCTATATTTTTACAGCATTCAGCAGTGGGCTTTCAACTTTTAACAACTGCACCTCTGAATTTTTACAGAATACAGGTCCAGCAACACCCCTATATTTTACAGCATACAGCAGTGTGCTTTTAATTTTTAACAACTGCACCCCTGAATTTTTATAGCATACAGGGTCAGGGTAATGTTATTTGAACAGCAACACCGCTATATTTTACAGCACACAGCAGTGTGCTTTTAATTTTTAACAACTGCACCCCTGAATTTTTATAGCATACAGGGTCAGTGTAATGTTATTTGAACAGCAACACCTCTATATTTTAAAGCATACAGAAGTGTGCTTTGAATTTTAACTACAACCCTGAATTTTTACAACATTCAGGTCAAGCAGCTCCCCTATATTTTACAGCATACAACAGTGTGCCAATATCACCAATATAGAGTACCGCTGCGCTTTATTACTAAATGATACACTGAAGTAACTCAATCAGATGTCAGACCCCGACATGGATTCCTCAGTTTTCAAGATATTCCTATGGAGAAGTCTACCGAATGAGTAGACAAAACAGCATATGCGTTGAGAGGGTTTAACCCACAAGCCTATTCATAATCCACACATCCTCAAAAAGAAGAAAAGTGGTCCAAAATAAAGTAATACAGTAATTAAATATACAGACAATAAAAATGACTTTAAAAAGGGGTAGTAGTGCTTGACTCTCACCTGGTCAAATGGTCTATTTAGCATAAGCAGACATACGAGTGTACTGTAAGTGTGTGAAAACATGCGTCCCTTAGTGCTCAATATTCAACCGAAGGAATCCAGTATTCCTTCCCCGATCCTCCTTTCCAACGCTTTACAATATTTCTGGTATCTTTATGAAGGCATAAGGAGGTAGTGCTATACAAGGTATTTACACCGCCAATGATGGGTCTAAAAGCTAAGCCTAATTCCATACATGGATCGCTAACAGCTAAAATGCTTCTATAATTCCAAATGCACAATCTATTCTGATTGTTGCCAGTCTGATATTTATATGGGTTAAAGCATTATTTACAACAGCTGTAACAAGCCGCGTAAACAGAAATGGGTCTGTGCTTTCCGTTTCCACCGGAAATGACATTATGCATTCCACCGCTAAAACCAACTGCACCCGGAAGAGTCAACAAGTTACATAGTGCTTTGATTCTCTGATTGCCATACCTGGAAGTCATGTGTGGTTTATTCTGCGTTCCACATCGCTGAACTACTTCATTATATAGATGAACATGATAAACATCTGGTTTTTCGTATAACGTAGATTTCAATAGTGGTGGCCGAAAGATCATATATCAATATCGAAAGAATGAAATTCCTTCGTCCAGAATACATAAAAAAAAAAAAAAAAACATTACATTAGAAAAATTACAGATAATAAAAACTATAGATTAAAGGAAACATTTTAACTTAAAATCCTTATTCAGTCCTAAAGGGATAAGAGTTTTATATCTATAAATGAAATTAATTTCTTCCTTTGCCAGTTTCATCATAATATCTGTTTCTCTGGGACTCAGACTGACTTTCTTCAGACCATAGAAGTTTTTTATTTTCGATACATCACAACAATATAAGGTTTTAAAGTGTGCAGACAGGGCATGTGTATCTAACTCTTTATGGATGTTTCTTAGATGCTCACCGATCTTAACCTTCAGTGGTCTACTGGTCCTCCCAATATAAAATTTGCCACATCTAAGAAATATCCGTTGTCTGAAACGCTCATATGTCTGCTTATGCTGAGTAGACCATTTGACTGGGTGAGAGTCCAGCACTACTACCCATTTTTTGTCATTTATTGTCTATACATTAAATTACTGTATTATGCTATTTTGGACCATTTTTCTTTTTGAGGACGTGTGGATTATGAATAGGCTTGTGGGTTAAACCCTCTCAATGCATATACTGTTTTGTCTACTCATTTGGTAGATTTCTCCATAGGAATATCTTGAAAACTGAGGAATCCATGTCAGGGTCTGACATCTGATTGAGTTACTTCAGTGTATCATTCAGTAATAAAGCGCTGAGGGACTCTATATTGGTGATATTGGTTGTGTATTATGTTTCACTGAAGTGTGGGTGACGCTTGGCACCAATTGAATCCCATAGGCTGCTATTTTTATTGCGCAGTTGTTCGAGTTCAGGTTATTTCTCATCATCATTAGTGAGTACTTCCTAGTAAATACAGTGCCATAATTACATACTGTATTATATATTAAATAAAACTTTATTAGTTATAATTAATAGAACACTTTTTTGCTGCTCTTTTAATATTTCTTATAGACTATTTAGTTTATCCCACTGGAAATGCTTTTATTACTTTATATCTTTCTTGAAATTCACATACTTATTCATTGGGGGATATTTTGTAAAGCTTACTATAAAAAAAGGAGAACCAGAGTGCTGGAGGATTTAAACACATTAAACTGTTTCTACAAAGTAAATAACAGAATCATAATTTTCCCTACATCCTTTAGGGTATGCATTCCTGGTGGCTGTTTTGTGTCTCTGCTAAATGAAACCTGGTTCCTCATATGGCATTGATTGCGTAATGTATTATTTATTAATGCAAGGCTCATAGACTAAATTTTTGCACTGGTTGTTTTTATTTGTTGCTCTCTGCGATGGACTCCTCTGTTCATTACTATGTTGTCCTCAAACCTTATTTTTTAATAAATCCTTCTTATCTCTCATGAATTTCTACAATTATATTACAATAATTTCCTTCCTTATTATATTTACTTCTGTAATGTAGTTTTCATTTTTGAAAGGATTCTTTTTAGATTGTAATTGCCTATTTTTTTTGTTTCTTTAAAGATTGCACTCTAAATAATATGTCTAGTAAGCTCAAAAGAGCATTCACCCATTATCCTTTTGCCCTTACAAACTTAGAATTTTTGTACTCTGAATAATGAATCAGAGTACCTGAGACAGAGGACCAGTAGGGGGGGAAGATTTATCAAAGTTTGGAGAGAGAGAGAGAGAGAGAGAGAGAGAGAGAGAGAGAGAGAGAGAGAGTGAGAGAATAAGAGTGAGGAGATATATAAAGTACTAACCAATCAGCTTCTATCTGCCATTTTACAGGTTGTGTTTGAAAAATTACAGTTAGGAGTTGATTGGTTGATACTTTTTCTTTCTCCACTTTATCGCTCTCCAAACTTTGTTAACTATCTCCCTTACTGTCATTTTGTATGGCCATTTTTTTTCAACAACTGTTTTTATGAGTAACTTATACCAAACTTATCTTCAAGCTAAAGTGTTTTGGAGGGTTAGCACCAGACCTCATTGACTTGATCTTAGTGTTTTGAATTGTGGCTTCAGTTATAGTGCATCTCTTTTTGGAACTTTGCTTTATTTAAGTGCTGTAGCCCTATGTCTGAATCAAATTGATGGTTTGTAGTTTATTAGACATCACTAGTTTGGAAAATATATGTTTTACCTTTTATTTTTATTTTTAATATGATTTCCTTAATAAAAAAATTGTAGCACCCTATGTAATAATATCTATTGTGATAAAAGTATAGGTGCATTTTTAAAGTGGGATGTGTAAACTTTTTATCATATAGACGTGCATACTGTATTTCATCATCATTATCTTCCAACAGTGTTTCAGTCACAGCCTCACAGCAACACTTTATGCTGTTGACACCATTTAGATGCTCACATGAAACCTATCTACACATGGCCGCACAAACTGAGATAGCCTCTGCTGCAGCCAATAATATAAAACTCTAAATGGCCAGATGTTATTGTAACCCCTTCAATGAATCTTCAAGACAACTTTGTGTAACTAGTTTTGCAGAATGAACATAGTGCAATAAGTGATTTACAATAGTCAAAGGTATTTAAAAGAGTAATTTACTGTAGAATAGATGGGTCTATCAAATCTGCTTTGCTGTCAAAATATATGACTGTGATATAACTCAGTTACTGTATGTTCTATAAAATCAGTTGTACAGCTATATGAGGATTATGTGATATGCTGTAACTTTAAAACTGTCACAATGCAGTACATGCTTTCTATCACCAAACAGTATTAGGTACATTTTATCTACACACAACCGACAGATACCACATAATAATCCTCTTCCTAGGCTACACATTTTCTTGCTTCCAAAGATTTAGCAGTTGTAACTGAACTGATGTCTGTAGAGAGTTGGCAAACTGCTTCCAGCGCCTGGTGTTTAGTAGCACCTGCCAACTAATCAGATGCAAGTACTTGGACTCAAGTCAGCAGGGAGCAATGTGCCTGCAAGTTCGACTACTGCCAGATCTCACACAATAGGATGGTAGTTGGCACAGTGAGTGTAGCAAGACTAATATAGAAATAAACAATTCAATTCATGTTGCGCTCTAAAGTTCAGACATCATGAATTATGTATATGCTGAATGTACTTGAATAATCTTTTCCTTCGATGGTTATTTTTAGATGTACATATTACTTGCACTTTATTTAACATTTCAAGAACTGAAAGGACCCTGGAAAGATAACATAAATGGATATAACCCTAAAGTCTCTTTTACTGTAAATGAATTAGATTACAACTTTATAGTGTCTTGTAAACTGAGAAAAGTAACAGCAATAATAAAAAAAAAATATTTAACATGATATTCTTTTCTGTGTTTGTACAGAAACTATCTCTGACACCATGAAGCAGGGATGCACCCACATGATTTTATCAATAAGTCAGATACTAAAGATTTTGTTTGGTCCTTTCTTCATTTATTCTAAAGGGCAGTGGTGTAACAAAGGGGGTGCAAGTGGGACATGTGCCCTGGTGCCATGGCAGAGGGGGGGGTGCTTCAGGCCAAGACAATATCCCACCCAGCAGTCAGAGGCAGCAAGAAGCGGTCCGACTAAAGGAGAAGAAGGGTGCTCCTCCCCCTCCCTTCCATCTCCACTCCTCCTCTCCTCCCAGTGGCAGGCTTGGCCAGTAGGGTTTTTCTAGGAGGGCCACAAGCATGCAGTCCATGGCATTTACATGCCTGCAGACATCAGGGACACAGCACTCTGGTCTCCCATAGCGTTGAGTCAGCACGGCCACTGCCAGTTCAGCTGCCAGTGCCCCTGTCCCCCCTGCGCTCAAGAGAACAACTTGAGGGCAGGAGTACCAGGCAACCAGGATGCGGTTGAGTAAATTTTTTTTTTTTTGCTGACGTGGGGTTGAGGAGTGGGATGTGGTGTTGTCCTGTTGGGGGCACTGTTGCCAATTTGCGCTGAGCACCAAAACCCTTAGTTACATCTCTGCCAATCAAATTTCAGGCAAAGGGTGTGAGGCACCTTTGCAATGGCGTAGAATTGCTGGTAATGGCACAGCATCTCAATTTCCCCCAGAATTCACACAATTTTGTAGAGATCTGAGAACAGTATTGTGCCAGTCTGAGCTGCTGTAAAGTGCAGCTATTAGTGCAGTAGCTGGCAGGGGCCAAAACATTGCCCATAATTACATTGACCTGTAAGTGTTTTTATCACCAGAAAGTAATCTACAAAGTAATGAATTTGTGGTTTGTGTTATATAAATGTTAACATGCTGTACATAAATTAAATGTGTTTAGTATTGGATCTGTGCCACTAAGACTTCTTATACATGTTGAAACTGATGAGCACTACTGCGCACAATCCATATTGGATTCTTTTGGGAGGCTTCAGTCCCTAACCAAAATGGTCACCAACCATACTTCTGCACATGTGTGGCGCCGTCTTGTCACTGTGTTAGAGCGCCACAGTGGTAGATAGGCATCTTCCACGTAGCTCAGTCAGACCCTGCGATTACCACATTCCAGGACACCTTCAGAAATGCTGACATGACTTGCATCTTGCACCATTACTCTGATATAGTCACAGGCTGATGACCTGTATGCTCCGCTCAAGATCCACTCAAGCTAAGAGTCTATATAAGCAAAACTGTGAGTGCATCTGTACAAAACAAATTAATAACTGGATATACCACTTCACTGGTTATGTACTGGACTGTTTGTTGTCTCAGGGCAACTGCTGGTGTGTGCTTACACTCATCTATACCACCAACAGTTATTTTATTATTTATCAACAGTTTCTTATATAGCGCAGCATATTCCATTGCGCTTTACAATTAGGACAACAGTAATAGAACAAAATTGGGTAAAAACAGACAGACATAGAGGTAGGAAGGCCCTGCTCGCAAGCTTACAATCTATAGGCAGTTGTACACACATATTTAAATAACACCCAAGTTATTTGTATTTTCTGCTTAGTCCTGGTATCGGGCTTTAAGCATGACAATAAACAGTCATTTCCCTGAATGATTTAACTTTTGACTTATATGTGCAGTCAATTATAAAGTCTGAATACAAACATATGCAAATAAAGCAGGCATTGGGGCACTTTTTATACAATATTCAGTAATGGTGTGAATAATAACCATTGCATTTATTGATTTAATTTGGTGTAACATGTAGTGTTTATAAACAAGCTATATATAATTTTCATTACCATTCATTACCAGTTTTTTATATAGTGCACACATATTCCGAAACACACAAGTTTTATGATGAAAGAACATTTTTAGAACATTAGAAAATAAAATAGTCACCTTTTAGATTGTGAAGCAAAACAAAAAAGGTAACATAATCACACAGCATGGACCAAGCAAACAGATAACACAGGGCTGGGATGGGGGGGGGGGGGGAAATAATCCCAATTTTCCATTGATTTTTGGGTGCTGATTTCAGAAAAATACTAAAAGAAATGACATCACAAACCATTTTTCAACAAAATTAAAATGCGATTTTTCTATACATTAATGTGGTAATTTTTGCATATAAGTCTCTTATTTGTTTGTATAATATAGCATTGTTTGAAATATATAGAGTAAAATAATTTTATTTATATAGCGCTCTTTCTCCAATAGGAATCACGGCACTAAACAGAATTAACATGATACAGTACAGAAACAATGAAGAACAGAAAAGCTTTTCATAAAATACAGAGAGCATGGATATATTAAAGGGACAACTATGGAAATGTTTGAGTAAACAGGAAAGTATTGAATTCATTTTTGAATGATTCTAGAGTGGGAACCTCTCGAACTGTACAAGCAAGCGAGATCAATAGAGTTGGAGCCACATGGCTAAAAGTTCGGCCCCCAGAGGAATTACAGGAGATTCTAGGTACTGCTAATAGTCCTTCATCTACAGATCCCAGTAATCGAGTGAGGCAGCATGGAGTCAGAAGCTGCTTCAGGTACCTTGGGCCCTGGTGTAACAGTTCATTCATACCAAGGGTTATTTCCTTTTCTTAGTGGCATAGATTTGGCATTATGATTTTATTTTGAAACTGTATTTGTACCATTATCAGAGTGAATTAATTGACTTGGTGATGTATTGGGGAGTATTATGTAACACAAGTTACTGTACAGTATGTGGTGATATATGTTGGGAATTTTCAGAAAAAAATCATCAGAATAATATTACTGATTTTTTTTAATAAGGAAAGTATATTATTTATGTTTTGGTGTGAAAGTTGGTGACCAGGATAAGTCATGGACCCCACATAAGGTAGAAGAACTTCAACAGTGGTCAAAAAGTAAGAAAAAAATCTTTCCATTTTTGGGTCCCTGATATCTCAAGGCAACACAGAAATGATAGGGATAACTGATACTTTGTTATTGTAATATAAAGGCTGCTTTCTCAAAAATAGGTGTAACATGTTCTTCCCAAACCTCTACTGTGCTACATGGCTCAGGAATACCAACTGATTCTGAAAAAGAGACAGAACCTCTAATGAGTACTTTTAGGGTGCTTCAAGTGGCACAGCTTTTTTTCACAAAGTTAATTGAATAATTTTGCAAGAGATTTAGGTCATTTTAAACAATATGTCAGAAATTGTGTATATGATTATGTTGCTGGAAAGAGACTGATTTAAGCATCTGTGTAAAATATTTCTGGGACTGTTAGATGCAAAATTGATAGAATGTATTTTTTTGGACAAGACATTAGAAAACTCCTAACAAACAATGAACTTGGGAAAAAAGGAAACTGTTGAAAGAGAGTCTTGAAATGCTTTGAAAGATCATAAAGAAATTCTTGGATAACTTCAAACATCACAACTATAAGCAAATAGTGGAAAACATGCTAGAAAAATGCAAAGCAATAGGTTGTTCAATTAAATTGAAAGTGCACATTCTGAACAATCACAGCAAGTAAAAAGATTCCACCAAGACATAAAGGAGATTTAACGGTGATGTCAGGGAAGACATAACATTAACACAATGGGAGACTACTGTGAATTAATGCACAGAGAAGACTGATAAACAGTGCATAGTATATAAAAAAAGTACAAAAGATTTGAAGGGAAAATAAAAAGGCAGTAAAAGGACTTGTAAATGTAAGTAGCATTGTAAAATAGTTCTTTGTTAGATTATTTTGTGCAGTACTGTACATAAGAATATAATTTTAATTTAGGTAATAAAATTAACATTTCACCAATACAAGTAGTCTATTTTCCCATTTTTCACATATGCATTTTGTGAAAAATCTTTATGTATTAAAGAAACTGTTTTACTTTTATACCTTTTAATACTGATATTACAATTAAACACAACATTTCACGAAAGGTTTTAGCTTAGACTTAGCCATCACTGTAGTTAAATGGCAAGTGGATAAACAAAAGAAACAACTTTATTAGAATATTAGTTGACTTGGACCAATTTATATATAATCACTCGCTTGAGGACAAGCTGAATTGTTAATTCCTGTGCAGTAGTATAGGGTGCACTAGAAGCCACTGAAAGTGTTCACCCCAAGGAGACAAGTGTGTGTGAGGTCCCCATCAGGGACTCAGGTCTTAGTCTGCCACCTTAGTAGTCTGGTTCACATGCTGCCTGCCTCCACAAGCTTATGCATAGGGAGTAGATGTTGCCTCCTGGTTGAAGTTTTAGCTGTAGCTTCTGTCCTTATGCTGGAGAGTGTACATTTTTTACAGTTTTTGCTTTGACAACTGCAAGTTTTTATTCTTTATATTTCCTTTCTGCCCCAAGTCAACATTGATTGTGCCATTATCAGTGCCACTGATTGTGCCATTACCTTCTTATAAAGAAGCATAGCTGAACGAGCATGATTTATAAGGAACTCCTGTATCTTGGTCACAGGAGTTCCTTACAAACCATGCTCCCTCAGTCATGCTTCTTTAAAGGAAGGTACATCTCCAGTAAAACACTTTTCTCAAATCCTTGACTGACACATGCAGTGTATTAAACTCTACTTCCTGACAGCCCCGTACACACAGGGAGATGTGTGCTGAGCGATCTAGCACAGACTACTCAGCACACATCTCTTCCCCCGCTCAGCACTCAGCGCAATGTGTTCTGAGCAAAGGAGGGGGGAGTCGCTCACTTCACACAGCAGTGAAGTGAGCAATCTTCTAGATTTGGCATGCATGCATGCCAAATCTAGAGTCAGCGATTGCTATCGCAATGGAAATACACACGGATAAATCCATGCTTAATTTCTAAGCAGTCTAGTCAGATTGCTTAGAATTTAAGCACAGATCTCTCCGCGTGTACCCCCCTTTACTCTACATATAACATGATGGAAGTTTGAGAGCTGACAATTACATGAGTATGTGTAGAGCATTCCTTTTATTACTACTAAATAATGATTTTCTGTTTAATTTCTTGAAATGCAACATTTTTGTTAGTTGTCATTATGTTATTAAAACAGTAATTTACAAGACATAATTAACATAATTATTCATTTTATGTGATAATATCATTATCATTATTTTAAGGAATTAATTCAAATTGTATCAAGATTATTTGGTTTGCAAGGTCCCAAATTTTTATTTAAATCATTATATTTTATTTAATTTAATGCATAAATGAATTCAAGAACAATATTTCAAACATATAAGATCTTGTCATTTCCATATTGAAACACGTTTAGCTATTAGGGAGTAAAACCAGATTACATATGTGAATAAACAAGTTGTAATATATAATTATATCTTCATGTTGCCTTTAATACAAAAAAGCTTATTCCTTTTTATATACAGCTCGATACTGTGATTCTAAGAATGCCATTTACCTAATCTTAATGTTTAGTTCTTTATAAACTGCTTCCTACACATTTCTTCTGGACCCTGTAATCTAAAATGCTTATCTGATTAGAGATGACATTTTAACCATCTACTAATTCCAGAGTTTGTGCTATAAACTAACACTTTGGAAGCATTAAAAGCCTAAAAGTATTATTGTTGCCTGTTGCTAATGTGCAAAACACCTACAGAAAAGTTATAGGCCTAGTATTTTAGTAATTGTTTTATGCTATTGTTATGCAGGTGTGAGTATAGTACTTAATGTACAGTATCATGTCAAATAGCAAATGCTGTTTAGAAGTTTGATCCTGTACAATTTGTTTCATTTTTTTAAATGCTGCTTATGAGTCATGCATTTTGTATTAACATGGGAATTATTTCTATATAATTCTATATACTTTGGTCAGGATGCAGTTAGCAATCCTGACACCACTCAGAATCCTGGCACCAGAATACTGACTAATGATATCCCAAAGGTAAGTATAGGGGTTAGGTTTGGAGCCTGGGGAATAGAGTTAGGCACGAGTGGTGGGTGTTAGTCCTAACTGCCACCCCTAGCTGGGTTCGGATAGGGGGCAGGGAAGGGTAAAATAATTAACCCCGTTCCCTGTCGGCACTCTAATTGTTGGGGAGTCAGTCAAGTGACCACCGGTATTATGTATCACACCCCTTTGGTCATAGTGCATCTGTAGTTGAACCAGGCATTGATTTATTATTTATTTACTATAGGAGATCCTTGCTCACACTTCATAGACACCCCCTGAGGAAGTCACAAGAAAGGCATTAGGTGTTACCATCTTGACATGAATTGTCTAATTCACTGTCTGTGAGCTCTCCCCGGCTGGGAGTTCCTTAGCATCAGGTCTGCAAAGGTCAAGAAGGGCATGTTTTATGTGTGTAATGTGATTTAAGACTTGTTTTTTATACATTTTTAATCTGTGAAAAGTAAAATTTTCTGTTATGGGTGCACAATGTTAAGATGCGATACGATATAAGGGTTCCATTTTAGACTTAACTACTTAACCTTGATCTTCAAAAGATCTAAGTCACTAGTAAAAGAAACCTGTGGTTATAAGCAGGATATAATTCTAGGCGCTCACCAAACACCATCTTTCATTCTGATTTTATTGGTCCTTACAGCGTACTTTTTGGGGACAACAGCCTATCCTCTTAAGGACGTTGGCTAATTATTTCTGAAAAATTGTGGCATTTCAGTGCAAATCGGACTCTCTTATATATATATATATATATATATATATACATACCAACAAATATAAAACCACAGCACTCACCACCCCAGAAGCGGGGTGCAGTGTCTGCACTCACCACTCATAGGGTGGGGTGCATGTAGCCCATGGCCACCTACTTAAAAATAAACAAACAGAAAGTTCAGCACTCACCAAAGCAAGCTCACTTATTTTCACAACATCAATAAATAAATGATGGGGGTTTAGTTAGTGAATTGGTCAATGCACGGAAGCCTGCAAACCGCTCACCAAGGTACCCCACCTTCATGCAGGTCCTACACTATCCCAAAGTCTCAAAAATTAAAACCTAGCAACTGTATCACATAATATAACTGCAAATATGCCCACTTGGTTTACTGTGCATCTGCCAAATACTCCATGGCTTTTAAAGGTACACTAGTCACCTGACACTGGCTGATAAACCACCAAAGAACAGCTGACTCAGGTCTAAGATAATTGGGCTTGCATAGGGGTGCATGAACAAAGCTTGTGGCCACAGTTAATATGAGTTAACCAAAGATAAAACCCTACAATATACCAACAAATATAAAACCACAGCACTCACCACCCCAGAAGCGGAGTGCAGTGTCTGCACTCACCACTCATAGGGTGGGGTGCATGTAGCCCATGGCCACACTACTTAAAAATATACAAACAGAAAGTTCAGCACTCACCAAAGCAAGCTCACTTATTTTCACAACATCAATAAATAAATGAATAAATGTTGTGAAAATAAGTGAGCTTGCTTTGGTGAGTGCTGAACTTTCTGTTTGTATATTTTTAAGTAGGTGGCCATGGGCTACATGCACCCCACCCTATGAGTGGTGAGTGCTGACACTGCACCCCTCTTCTGGGGTGGTGAGTGCTGTGGTTTTATATTTTTTGGTATATTGTAGGGTTAATCTTTGGTTAACTCATATTAACTGTGGCCACAAGCTTTGTTCATGCACCCCTATGCAAGCCCAATTATCTTAAACCTGAGTCAGCTGTTCTTTGGTGGTTTATCAGCCAGTGTCAGGTGACTAGTGTACCTTTAAAAGCCATGGAGTATTTGGCAGATACACAGTAAACCAAGTGGGCATATTTGCAGTTATATTATGTGATACAGTTGCTAGGTTTTAATTTTTGAGACTCTGGGATAGTGTAGGACCTGCATGAAGGTGGGGTACCTTGGCGAGCTGTTTGCAGGCTTCCGTGCATTGGCCAATTCACTAACTAAACCCCCATTATTTATTAATTGATGTTGTGAAAATAAGTGAGCTTGCTTTGGTGAGTGCTGAACTTTCTGTTTGTATATTGTTAAGTAGGTGGCCATGGGCTACATGCACCCCACCCTATGAGTGGTGAGTGCAGACACTGCACCCCGCTTCTGGGGTGGTGAGTGCTGTGGTTTTATATTTGTTGGTATATTGTAGGGTTAATCTTTGGTTAACTCATATTAACTGTGGCCACAAGCTTTGTTCATGCACCCCTATGCAAGCCCAATTATCTTAAACCTGAGTCAGCTGTTCTTTGGTGGTTTATCAGCCAGTGTCAGGTGACTAGTGTACCTTTAAAAGCCATGGAGTATTTGGCAGATACACAGTAAACCAAGTGGGCATATTTGCAGTTATATTATGTGATACAGTTGCTAGGTTTTAATTTTTGAGACTCTGGGATAGTGTAGGACCTGCATGAAGGTGGGGTACCTTGGCGAGCGGTTTGCAGGCTTCCGTGCATTGGCCAATTCACTAACTAAACCCCCATCATTTATTTATTGATGTTGTGAAAATAAGTGAGCTTGCTTTGGTGAGTGCTGTACTTTCTGTTTGTATATTTTTAAGTAGGTGGCCATGGGCTACATGCACCCCACCCTATGAGTGGTGAGTGCAGACACTGCACCCTGCTTCTGGGGTGGTGAGTGCTGTGGTTTTATATTTGTTGGTATATTGTAGGGTTAATCTTTGGTTAACTCATATTAACTGTGGCCACAAGCTTTGTTCATGCACCCCTATGCAAGCCCAATTATCTTAAACCTGAGTCAGCTGTTCTTTGGTGGTTTATCAGCCAGTGTCAGGTGACTAGTGTACCTTTAAAAGCCATGGCGTATTTGGCAGATACACAGTAAACCAAGTGGGCATATTTGCAGTTATATTATGTGATACAGTTGAAAGGTTTTAATTTTTTAGACTCTGGGATAGTGTAGGACCTGCATGAAGGTGGGGTACCTTGGCGAGCGGTTTGCAGGCTTCCGTGCATTGGCCAATTCACAAACTAAACCCCCATCATTTATTTATTAATGTTGTGAAAATAAGTGAGCTTGCTTTGGTAAGTGCTGAACTTTCTGTTTGTATATTTTTAAGTAGGTGGCCATGGGCTACATGCACCCCACCCTATGAATGGTGAGTGCAGACACTGCACCCCGCTTCTGGGGTGGTGAGTGCTGTGGTTTTATATTTGTTGGTATATTGTAGGGTTTATCTTTGGTTAACTCATATTAACTGTGGCCACAAGCTTTGTTCATGCACCCCTATGCAAGCCCAATTATCTTAAACCCGAGTCAGCTGTTCTTTGGTGGTTTATCAGCCAGTGTCAGGTGACTAGTGTACCTTTAAAAGCCATGGAGTATTTGGCAGATACACAGTAAACCAAGTGGGCATATTTGCAGTTATATTATGTGATACAGTTGCTAGGTTTTAATTTTTGAGACTCTGGGATAGTGTAGTACCTGCATGAAGGTGGGGTACCTTGGCGAGCGGTTTGCAGGCTTCCGTGCATTGGCCAATTCACTAACTAAACCCCCATCATTTATTTATTGATGTTGTGAAAATAAGTGAGCTTGCTTTGGTGAGTGCTGAACTTTCTGTTTGTATATTTTTAAGTAGGTGGCCAAGGGCTACATGCACCCCACCCTATGAGTGGTGAGTGCAGACACTGCACCCCGCTTCTGGGGTGGTGAGTGCTGTGGTTTTATATTTTTTGGTATATTGTAGGGTTAATCTTTGGTTAACTCATATTAACTGTGGCCACAAGCTTTGTTCATGCACCCCTATGCCAGCCCAATTATCTTAAACCTGAGTCAGCTGTTCTTTGGTGGTTTATCAGCCAGTGTCAGGTGACTAGTGTACCTTTAAAAGCCATGGATTATTTGGCAGATACACAGTAAACCAAGTGGGCATATTTGCAGTTATATTATGTGATACAGTTGCTAAGTTTTAATTTTTGAGACTCTGGGATAGTGTAGGACCTGCATGAAGGTGGGGTACCTTGGCGAGCGGTTTGCAGGCTTCCGTGCATTGGCCAATTCACTAACTAAACCCCCATCATTTATTTATTGATGTTGTGAAAATAAGTGAGCTTGCTTTGGTGAGTGCTGAACTTTCTGTTTGTATATTTTTAAGTAGGTGGCCATGGGCTACATGCACCCCACCCTATGAGTGGTGAGTGCAGACACTGCACCCCGCTTCTGGGGTGGTGAGTGCTGTGGTTTTATATTTTTTGGTATATTGTAGGGTTAATCTTTGGTTAACTCATATTAACTGTGGCCACAAGCTTTGTTCATGCACCCCTATGCAAGCCCAATTATCTTAAACCAGAGTCAGCTGTTCTTTGGTGGTTTATCAGCCAGTGTCAGGTGACTAGTGTACCTTTAAAAGCCATGGAGTATTTGGCAGATACACAGTAAACCAAGTGGGCATATTTGCAGTTATATTATGTGATACAGTTGCTAGGTTTAATTTTTGAGACTCTGGGATAGTGTAGTACCTGCATGAAGGTGGGGTACCTTGGCGAGCGGTTTGCAGGCTTCCGTGCATTGGCCAATTCACTAACTAAACCCCCATCATTTATTTATTGATGTTGTGAAAATAAGTGAGCTTGCTTTGGTAAGTGCTGAACTTTCTGTTTGTATATTTTTAAGTAGGTGGCCATGGGCTACATGCACCCCACCCTATGAGTGGTGAGTGCAGACACTGCACCCCGCTTCTGGGGTGGTGAGTGCTGTGGTTTTATATTTGTTGGTATATTGTAGGGTTTATCTTTGGTTAACTCATATTAACTGTGGCCACAAGCTTTGTTCATGCACCCCTATGCAAGCCCAATTATCTTAAACCTGAGTCAGCTGTTCTTTGGTGGTTTATCAGCCAGTGTCAGGTGACTAGTGTACCTTTAAAAGCCATGGAGTATTTGGCAGATAAACAGTAAACCAAGTGGGCATATTTGCAGTTATATTATGTGATACAGTTGCTAGGTTTTATTTTTTGAAACTCTGGGATAGTGTAGTACCTGCATGAAGGTGGGGTACCTTGGCGAGCGGTTTGCAGGCTTCCGTGCATTGGCCAATTCACTAACTAAACCCCCATCATTTATTTATTGATGTTGTGAAAATAAGTGAGCTTGCTTTGGTGAGTGCTGAACTTTCTGTTTGTATATTTTTAAGTAGGTGGCCATGGGCTACATGCACCCCACCCTATAAGTGGTGAGTGCAGACACTGCACCCCGCTTCTGGGGTGGTGAGTGCTGTGGTTTTATATTTGTTGGTATATTGTAGGGTTAATCTTTGGTTAACTCATATTAACTGTGGCCACAAGCTTTGTTCATGCACTCCTATGCAAGCCCAATTATCTTAAACCTGAGTCAGCTGTTCTTTGGTGGTTTATCAGCCAGTGTCAGGTGACTAGTGTACCTTTAAAAGCCATGGAGTATTTGGCAGATACACAGTAAACCAAGTGGGCATATTTGCAGTTATATTATGTGATACAGTTGCTAGGTTTTAATTTTTGAGACTCTGGGATAGTGTAGGACCTGCATGAAGGTGGGGTACCTTGGCGAGCGGTTTGCAGGCTTCCGTGCATTGGCCAATTCACTAACTAAACCCCCATCATTTATTTATTGATGTTGTGAAAATAAGTGAGCTTGCTTTGGTGAGTGCTGAACTTTCTGTTTGTATATTTTTAAGTAGGTGGCCATGGGCTACATGCACCCCACCCTATAAGTGGTGAGTGCAGACACTGCACCCCGCTTCTGGGGTGGTGAGTGCTGTGGTTTTATATTTGTTGGTTTATTGTAGGGTTAATCTTTGGTTAACTCATATTAACTGTGGCCACAAGCTTTGTTCATGCACCCCTATACAAGCCCAATTATCTTAAACCTGAGTCAGCTGTTCTTTGGTGGTTTATCAGCCAGTGTCAGGTGACTAGTGTACCTTTAAAAGCCATGGAGTATTTGGCAGATACACAGTAAACCAAGTGGGCATATTTGCAGTTATATTATGTGATACAGTTGCTAGGTTTTAATTTTTGAGACTCTGGGATAGTGTAGGACCTGCATGAAGGTGGGGTACCTTGGCGAGCGGTTTGCAGGCTTCCGTGCATTGGCCAATTCACTAACTAAACCCCCATCATTTATTTATTGATGTTGTGAAAATAAGTGAGCTTGCTTTGGTGAGTGCTGAACTTTCTGTTTGTATATTTTTAAGTAGGTGGCCATGGGCTACATGCACCCCACCCCATAAGTGGTGAGTGCAGACACTGCACCCCGCTTCTGGGGTGGTGAGTGCTGTGGTTTTAAATTTTTTGGTATATTGTAGGGTTAATCTTTGGTTAACTCATATTAACTGTGGCCACAAGCTTTGTTCATGCACCCCTATGCAAGCCCAATTATCTTAAACCTGATTCAGCTGTTCTTTGGTGGTTTATCAGCCAGTGTCAGGTGACTAGTGTACCTTTAAAAGCCATGGAGTATTTGGCAGATACACAGTAAACCAAGTGGGCATATTTGCAGTTATATTATGTGATACAGTTGCTAGGTTTTAATTTTTGAGACTCTGGGATAGTGTAGTACCTGCATGAAGGTGGGGTACCTTGGCGAGCGGTTTGCAGGCTTCCGTGCATTGGCCAATTCACTAACTAAACCCCCATCATTTATTTATTGATGTTGTGAAAATAAGTGAGCTTGCTTTGGTGAGTGCTGAACTTTCTGTTTGTATATTTTTAAGTAGGTGGCCATGGGCTACATGCACCCCACCCTATAAGTGGTGAGTGCAGACACTGCACCCCGCTTCTGGGGTGGTGAGTGCTGTGGTTTTATATTTGTTGGTATATTGTAGGGTTAATCTTTGGTTAACTCATATTAACTGTGGCCACAAGCTTTGGTCATGCACCCCTATGCAAGCCCAATTATCTTAAACCTGAATCAGCTGTTCTTTGGTGGTTTATCAGCCAGTGTCAGGTGACTAGCGTACCTTTAAAAGCCATGGAGTATTTGGCAGATACACAGTAAACCAAGTGGGCATATTTGCAGTTATATTATGTGATACAGTTGCTAGGTTTTAATTTTTGAGACTCTGGGATAGTGTAGGACCTGCATGAAGGTGGGGTACCTTGGCGAGCGGTTTGCAGGCTTCCGTGCATTGGCCAATTCACTAACTAAACCCCCATCATTTATTTATTGATGTTGTGAAAATAAGTGAGCTTGCTTTGGTGAGTGCTGAACTTTCTGTTTGTATATTTTTAAGTAGGTGGCCATGGGCTACATGCACCCCACCCTATAAGTGGTGAGTGCAGACACTGCACCCCGCTTCTGGGGTGGTGAGTGCTGTGGTTTTATATTTTTTGGTATATTGTAGGGTTAATCTTTGGTTAACTCATATTAACTGTGGCCACAAGCTTTGTTCATGCACCCCTATGCAAGCCCAATTATCTTAAACCAGAGTCAGCTGTTCTTTGGTGGTTTATCAGCCAGTGTCAGGTGACTAGTGTACCTTTAAAAGCCATGGAGTATTTGGCAGATACACAGTAAACCAAGTGGGCATATTTGCAGTTATATTATGTGATACAGTTGCTAGGTTTTAATTTTTGAGACTCTGGGATAGTGTAGTACCTGCATGAAGGTGGGGTACCTTGGCGAGCGGTTTGCAGGCTTCCGTGCATTGGCCAATTCACTAACTAAACCCCCATCATTTATTTATTGATGTTGTGAAAATAAGTGAGCTTGCTTTGGTGAGTGCTGAACTTTCTGTTTGTATATTTTTAAGTAGGTGGCCATGGGCTACATGCACCCCACCCTATAAGTGGTGAGTGCAGACACTGCACCCCGCTTCTGGGGTGGTGAGTGCTGTGGTTTTATATTTGTTGGTTTATTGTAGGGTTAATCTTTGGTTAACTCATATTAACTGTGGCCACAAGCTTTGTTCATGCACCCCTATACAAGCCCAATTATCTTAAACCTGAGTCAGCTGTTCTTTGGTGGTTTATCAGCCAGTGTCAGGTGACTAGTGTACCTTTAAAAGCCATGGAGTATTTGGCAGATACACAGTAAACCAAGTGGGCATATTTGCAGTTATATTATGTGATACAGTTGCTAGGTTTTAATTTTTGAGACTCTGGGATAGTGTAGTACCTGCATGAAGGTGGGGTACCTTGGCGAGCGGTTTGCAGGCTTCCGTGCATTGGCCAATTCACTAACTAAACCCCCATCATTTATTTATTGATGTTGTGAAAATAAGTGAGCTTGCTTTGGTGAGTGCTGAACTTTCTGTTTGTATATTTTTAAGTAGGTGGCCATGGGCTACATGCACCCCACCCTATAAGTGGTGAGTGCAGACACTGCACCCCGCTTCTGGGGTGGTGAGTGCTGTGGTTTTATATTTGTTGGTATATTGTAGGGTTAATCTTTGGTTAACTCATATTAACTGTGGCCACAAGCTTTGGTCATGCACCCCTATGCAAGCCCAATTATCTTAAACCTGAATCAGCTGTTCTTTGGTGGTTTATCAGCCAGTGTCAGGTGACTAGCGTACCTTTAAAAGCCATGGAGTATTTGGCAGATACACAGTAAACCAAGTGGGCATATTTGCAGTTATATTATGTGATACAGTTGCTAGGTTTTAATTTTTGAGACTCTGGGATAGTGTAGGACCTGCATGAAGGTGGGGTACCTTGGCGAGCGGTTTGCAGGCTTCCGTGCATTGGCCAATTCACTAACTAAACCCCCATCATTTATTTATTGATGTTGTGAAAATAAGTGAGCTTGCTTTGGTGAGTGCTGAACTTTCTGTTTGTATATTTTTAAGTAGGTGGCCATGGGCTACATGCACCCCACCCTATAAGTGGTGAGTGCAGACACTGCACCCCGCTTCTGGGGTGGTGAGTGCTGTGGTTTTATATTTTTTGGTATATTGTAGGGTTAATCTTTGGTTAACTCATATTAACTGTGGCCACAAGCTTTGTTCATGCACCCCTATGCAAGCCCAATTATCTTAAACCAGAGTCAGCTGTTCTTTGGTGGTTTATCAGCCAGTGTCAGGTGACTAGTGTACCTTTAAAAGCCATGGAGTATTTGGCAGATACACAGTAAACCAAGTGGGCATATTTGCAGTTATATTATGTGATACAGTTGCTAGGTTTTAATTTTTGAGACTCTGGGATAGTGTAGTACCTGCATGAAGGTGGGGTACCTTGGCGAGCGGTTTGCAGGCTTCCGTGCATTGGCCAATTCACTAACTAAACCCCCATCATTTATTTATTGATGTTGTGAAAATAAGTGAGCTTGCTTTGGTGAGTGCTGAACTTTCTGTTTGTATATTTTTAAGTAGGTGGCCATGGGCTACATGCACCCCACCCTATAAGTGGTGAGTGCAGACACTGCACCCCGCTTCTGGGGTGGTGAGTGCTGTGGTTTTATATTTGTTGGTTTATTGTAGGGTTAATCTTTGGTTAACTCATATTAACTGTGGCCACAAGCTTTGTTCATGCACCCCTATACAAGCCCAATTATCTTAAACCTGAGTCAGCTGTTCTTTGGTGGTTTATCAGCCAGTGTCAGGTGACTAGTGTACCTTTAAAAGCCATGGAGTATTTGGCAGATACACAGTAAACCAAGTGGGCATATTTGCAGTTATATTATGTGATACAGTTGCTAGGTTTTAATTTTTGAGACTCTGGGATAGTGTAGGACCTGCATGAAGGTGGGGTACCTTGGCGAGCGGTTTGCAGGCTTCCGTGCATTGGCCAATTCACTAACTAAACCCCCATCATTTATTTATTGATGTTGTGAAAATAAGTGAGCTTGCTTTGGTGAGTGCTGAACTTTCTGTTTGTATATTTTTAAGTAGGTGGCCATGGGCTACATGCACCCCACCCCATAAGTGGTGAGTGCATTCACTGCACCCCGCTTCTGGGGTGGTGAGTGCTGTGGTTTTAAATTTTTTGGTATATTGTAGGGTTAATCTTTGGTTAACTCATATTAACTGTGGCCACAAGCTTTGTTCATGCACCCCTATGCAAGCCCAATTATCTTAAACCTGATTCAGCTGTTCTTTGGTGGTTTATCAGCCAGTGTCAGGTGACTAGTGTACCTTTAAAAGCCATGGAGTATTTGGCAGATACACAGTAAACCAAGTGGGCATATTTGCAGTTATATTATGTGATACAGTTGCTAGGTTTTAATTTTTGAGACTCTGGGATAGTGTAGTACCTGCATGAAGGTGGGGTACCTTGGCGAGCGGTTTGCAGGCTTCCGTGCATTGGCCAATTCACTAACTAAACCCCCATCATTTATTTATTGATGTTGTGAAAATAAGTGAGCTTGCTTTGGTGAGTGCTGAACTTTCTGTTTGTATATTTTTAAGTAGGTGGCCATGGGCTACATGCACCCCACCCTATAAGTGGTGAGTGCAGACACTGCACCCCGCTTCTGGGGTGGTGAGTGCTGTGGTTTTATATTTGTTGGTATATTGTAGGGTTAATCTTTGGTTAACTCATATTAACTGTGGCCACAAGCTTTGGTCATGCACCCCTATGCAAGCCCAATTATCTTAAACCTGAATCAGCTGTTCTTTGGTGGTTTATCAGCCAGTGTCAGGTGACTAGTGTACCTTTAAAAGCCATGGAGTATTTGGCAGATACACAGTAAACCAAGTGGGCATATTTGCAGTTATATTATGTGATACAGTTGCTAGGTTTTAATTTTTGAGACTCTGGGATAGTGTAGGACCTGCATGAAGGTGGGGTACCTTGGCGAGCGGTTTGCAGGCTTCCGTGCATTGGCCAATTCACTAACTAAACCCCCATCATTTATTTATTGATGTTGTGAAAATAAGTGAGCTTGCTTTGGTGAGTGCTGAACTTTCTGTTTGTATATTTTTAAGTAGGTGGCCATGGGCTACATGCACCCCACCCTATAAGTGGTGAGTGCAGACACTGCACCCCGCTTCTGGGGTGGTGAGTGCTGTGGTTTTATATTTTTTGGTATATTGTAGGGTTAATCTTTGGTTAACTCATATTAACTGTGGCCACAAGCTTTGTTCATGCACCCCTATGCAAGCCCAATTATCTTAAACCAGAGTCAGCTGTTCTTTGGTGGTTTATCAGCCAGTGTCAGGTGACTAGTGTACCTTTAAAAGCCATGGAGTATTTGGCAGATACACAGTAAACCAAGTGGGCATATTTGCAGTTATATTATGTGATACAGTTGCTAGGTTTTAATTTTTGAGACTCTGGGATAGTGTAGTACCTGCATGAAGGTGGGGTACCTTGGCGAGCGGTTTGCAGGCTTCCGTGCATTGGCCAATTCACTAACTAAACCCCCATCATTTATTTATTGATGTTGTGAAAATAAGTGAGCTTGCTTTGGTGAGTGCTGAACTTTCTGTTTGTATATTTTTAAGTAGGTGGCCATGGGCTACATGCACCCCACCCTATAAGTGGTGAGTGCAGACACTGCACCCCGCTTCTGGGGTGGTGAGTGCTGTGGTTTTATATTTGTTGGTATATTGTAGGGTTAATCTTTGGTTAACTCATATTAACTGTGGCCACAAGCTTTGTTCATGCACCCCTATGCAAGCCCAATTATCTTAAACCCGAGTCAGCTGTTCTTTGGTGGTTTATCAGCAAGTGTCAGGTGACTAGTGTACCTTTAAAAGCCATGGAGTATTTGGCAGATACACAGTAAACCAAGTGGGCATATTTGCAGTTATATTATGTGATACAGTTGCTAGGTTTTAATTTTTGAGACTCTGGGATAGTGTAGGACCTGCATGAAGGTGGGGTACCTTGGCGAGCGGTTTGCAGGCTTCTGTGCATTGGCCAATTCACTAACTAAACCCCCATCATTTATTTATTGATGTTGTGAAAATAAGTGAGCTTGCTTTGGTAAGTGCTGAACTTTCTGTTTTATATATATATGTGTTCAGATATATATATATATATATAATCTGCCCCCCTTCCTTTCAATGGTTCTGGAGAATTGATTTCTACATGTCCATGGAGGACCTTACCTCCTCCTCTTCTTCCTATATAGGTCTCTTCTTCCTATATAGCCACCTGGTCTGCCTGGCTAAGTTTTAAAGAGACATTGGATTACTCAATCCACTTTGTACCTCAGACTAATACCCTGCCTGAGTGATACAGACAATAACCCTAGTTTCTCCTTTAAACTTTTCCTTTTGTATGTTTCTTTTCTATCCCTTTTTTGTTACTATTGTTTTTCTATAAATGGATGATTACTGCTTGCTCTAAGCATAACTTAAAGAATGCTTGAAATGTCTTGTGTTTCATATGCAAGTATGTATGTTTCCATTCTTCCGTTATTTGGCCTGGATTTATTTGTTTATTGTATGAATATTATTGTACTTAGTATTATTCAATAAAAATAGATTACACAAAAAAAGATATATATATATATATATAAATATTTATAGAGAGAGCGAGATATATAGATATATATATATAGATATAAAACCACGTGTCGGCGGCACTCCTGACTCAGGAACAAAATTACACTGGCAACATCCTGACATGATGTTGCCAGTGTAATTTGTTCTGAGTCCGGAGTGCCACTGACACGTGGTTCTATGTTCTTGACTGTTGGCCGGACAGTACACTACGGAGAGCACCCGGCAAGCTATCAGTGGGGGTATATGAAGGAGTGCCGGATTTCTGTTGCTGCTATATATATATATATATATATGTATATATATACATATAACTCTCTCTTTTTTTTATATATATATATATATATATATATATACACATACACACTGCTCAAAAAAATAAAGGGAACACTAAAATAACACATCCTAGATCTGAATGAATGAAATATTATTATTAAATACTTTGTTCTTCACATAGTTGAATGTGCTGAAAACAAAATCACACAAAAATTATCAATGGAAATCAAATTTATTAACCCATGGAGGTCTGGATTTGGAGTCACACTCAAAATTAAAGTGGAAAAACACACTACAGGCTGATCCAACTTTGATGTATTGTCCTTAAAACAAGTCAAAATGAGGCTCCGTAGTGTGTGTGGCCTCCACATGCCTGTATGACCTCCCTACAATGCCTGGGCATGCTCCTGATGAGGTGGCGGATGGTCTCCTGAAGGATCTCCTCCCATACCTGGACTAAAGAATCTGCCAACTCCTGGACAGTCTGTGGTGCATGGAGCGAGACATGATGTCCCAGATGTGCTCAATTGGATTCAGGTCTGGGGAACGGGCAGGCCAGTCCATAGCATCAATGCCTTCATCTTGCAGGCACTGCTGACACACTACAGCCACATGAGGTCTAGCATTGTCTTGCATTAGGAGGAACTCAGGGCCAACCTCACCAGCATATGGTCTCACAAGGGGTCTGAGGATCTCATCTCGGTGCCTAATGGCTGTCAGGCTACCTCTGGCGAGCACATGGAGGGCTGTGCGACCCCCCAAAGAAATGCCACCCCACACCATTACTGACCCACTGCCAAACCGGTCATGCTGGAGGATGTTGCAGGCAGCAGAACGTTCTCCTTGGCGTTTCCAGACTCTGTCATGTCTGTCACATGTGCTCAGTGAGAACCTGCTTTCATCTGTGAAGAGCACAGGGCGCCAGTGGCGAATTTGCCAATCTTGGTGTTCTCTGTCAAATGCCAAACGTCCTGCACGGTGTTGGGCTGTAAGCACAACCCCCACCTGTGGACGTTGGGCCCTCCTACCACCCTCATGGAGTCTGTTTCTGATTGTTTGAGTAGACACATGCACATTTGTGGCTTGCTGGAGGTAAATTGCAGGGCTCTGGCAGTGCTCCTCCTGTTCCTCCTTGCACAAAGGCGGAGGTAGAGGTCTTGCTGCTGGGTTGTTGCCCTCCTATGGCCTCCTCCACATCTCCTGATGTACTGGCCTGTCTCCTGGTAGCACCTCCATGCTCTGGACACTACGCTGACAGACACAGCAAACCTTCTTGCCACAGCTTGCATTGATGTGCCATCCGGGATGAGCTGCGCTACCTGAGCCACTTGGGTTGTAGACTCCGTCTCATGCTACCACTAGAGTGAAAGCACCGCCAGCTTTCAAAAGTGTCCAAAACATCAGCCAGAAAACATAGGAGCTGAGAAGTGGTCTGTGGTCACCACCTGCAGAACAACTCCTTTATTGGGGGTGTCTTGCTAAATGCCTATAATTTCCACCTGTTGTCTATTCCATTTGCACTACAATATATATATAGATGAAATATTCCTATTTAGGAACAAATTTCATACAGGCGCTTTGAAAATTACATTAAAATAAAACCACATAAATAATTGTGCACCTCCTACTTAGTGCTCTGCAGTCACTGAAAATATACAAAATAAACAATATAGAATGCAACTATAGAAGGGAGCACATATATAAAAATAAACAATTTATTATAGTATTAATATAGACACTTTAGTATCTTGATAAAACATAACAATGTAACCACATCAATTGACTTCAACCATTCTATGTGCCGGCACTCTGCTAAATGCTAGTGCAATCCCAATTAGAAGGACTGGGAGGGAACTTGATATTCCTAAGAATACTGTTTGTGTCCAAAATTCCTGATTGAATATAAATCACTGTAGATTTCACATACTGTGTGATATAAATGCGGTGTGGACTGTTAGAAACAGGATGTTCGTTTTTAATATGGAATATATTTGTCCCAGAATATAGCCTAATTAGGCAACAATGTCTCTCCACTCTTGAGCCATATAAGAATAAGTAAGCCCGATGGAGTTTTGCAGTGGTTTTCACCAGTAAATTTACATACCCCACTGTGTCCTTAATCCGGACGAATGCTGCAGAACACTTCCGGACCCTATAGCACAAGGGTAACGGCAGGTAGATGGATAGCAGAGACGGGGCGGTGGGCGGCCGTACAGGCAACGGAAGATCCCGTGCTGAGAAGGTGATGTTGCAGGCGGCAGTGAGAGTGGAGGACAGCAGATGACAGCCGCGAAGCGGACTGCAAGTCCTGGGACACGGCAAAGATGTGAGGCACTAACGGTCCATACCAGATGTTGCAAGTTGGTAAGGCTGATCCGTCAATAATGATGTGGCTCCCACCTTAACGTGTTTCTCCGGCGTAGGGAAATGCCGGTTTCTTCAGAAGGTATAACAAATGCTTATGAATCACCAGTATTTAAGAGAGATGTCCACCAATGGGAGATTCCATTTCTTGCATTATAATTAGCTGCAGGTGTTCCCCACACCTGCATGCAGAAACTCTGCAGGTGTTTATCATGCATTTGAATTTAACCATGTGGTAACATTGTACTATTACTATCTTTCTTAGGATTAAACAATAGTATATTTCAACCTACAGATTTACATAAACCAGATACATTAAAAAGTACATATCAATTTCTTCTCATAATTAGAATAAATTAATTATAACATATACATCTCTTTAGAAGAATGATAAGGGCACCATGGAGAGATAAACTAATTATCAGTTCAACAAGTAATTTAGAAGGCCAAGTATCACCTTCAGCATAGACTCTGCATGCAGAGCGTCTGTGGCTCAGCACACTAACAACCAGTGCCACTAAGCACCGAGACCCGGGTACAAGTCCCACCTAAGGATACTTTTTTCTAAGAAAATTTATTTTTTATAAAAAAAAAACCCTATGAGGCTTTAAATATATCCATAGTGTAATTTATTTAAATATACATTTTATATGTTATTCTACAGAATCTATGCTTGGTGGTCACACCTGGTCCTGATTTTTAGCCTAACAATACCCAAGAATAATCCAGCTCTAAAATGGGCATTAAAATTCTAATTGAAGTCAAAAAGGGATATGTGCAAATATGATCCCTATTTAGCTAAAAAGTACATTAAAATCAAAGTATACTCATGTACACCATACATATGTACTTAGAATAGATATAGTTCATAATATATGCATATAAATGGTCATTTTATATTTAAAGAGATATACATAGAAGCTATAGAAAAGGAAAAAACTAGAGTTTAAAGGGGATTAATGGTGTACATCATAGATAGTCTTTCAGATGGACCTACAACCATCGAGAATACATATGAAATAAAAATTGATATATAGATAATATTACTATACTACTGTGGGAGGATATTCAAATGTTGTTCAATTCAATACAATCATTGAGGCCCTTGGGAAAAAGAGTGCCCAAGGTATAAATCCAAAAGGCCTCTCGTTTACATAGATGGTTATATCTATCCCCTCCACGAGTGGTAGGTGAAAAGTTTTCTATACCTTGTATTTTTATGGACTTAATATCCCCATCGTGGATATCAATTACATGTCTCACCAAACTATGTTGGCCTCTACCTCTAAGGATGTTAGTCTTATGTTCTAGAAATCTGACATGTAATGTACGGGTTGTATGACCTACATACTGGATGCCACAGATGCAGTTAATCACATAAATAACATAGTTAGTTTGGCAGTCGATGTCACCCCGTACTCCAAACTGAGTGCCATATGTGAATGAGTGTATCAATAGTGTTTTGTCCATAATAAATTGACAAGTGATACACCTTTTTCTCCTGCATTTGTAGCACCCTATCGGTTTTTCATATTTTTGTAGCCAAGTATTCTTACTTTTAATAGCAGTATTAGAATCCAATGATTTAAAATGACTAGGTGCCAAATAGGTCTGTAGATTTGATGCTTTTTAAAAAATAATTCGAGGTTTTTCTTCCAAAACAGTAGACAAGATCCTATCAGTTTTTAGTATAGGATAATTTTTATTAAAGATATTCTTAAGTTCCCTAGAACACATGTTAAACTTAGAAACAAATCTAGGTTGTTGTAAATATCCATTAGATGTATCCTGTAGGTTCAATTTAGGTATCAAGAGTGAGTCCCTATCTCTCGAGCGAGTATCTATTAAAGCTTCATCTATCAATTTTACGGTATAGCCCTGATGTCTAAAGGAGGTGGTTAGTTCCGCAGCTTGCTTCTCAAAATGTTCTTCCTGAGAACAATTACGGCGTATTATAGGGTACTGGCTCTTAGGTATGTTATTGAGCCATGGATGGAAGTGGCAACTTCTATAATTTAAAAAATTATTAGTATCCACCTAATTACGAAAAGTAGAGGTGACCAAAATCCTTAAAATCCTACATGAGGGATTCTACAGATTTTTTAAATAAAATTAAGAATGTTAGATGGCAGAGAAACTATATGTTCCTGACATGTGATGTTGAATCTTTGTACAGCAATATACCCCATCAAAAAGGATTGGTGGCGACATAATCTTATTTAGTGTTGGATGATTCTATTAATGACTCACTTTGCCAATTCTTAATTAATGCCATTCAGTTCATTCTATCACATAACTACTTCACGTTTGATGGTGCATTTTATTTACAGGTCCTCGGTGTGGCGATGGGCACCAGGTTCGCTCCGAGTTTCGCCAACCTATATATGGGTTGGTTGGAGGAGTCCCTAATTTGGGGAGGACCATTCGGGGCGAACCTGGTGCTGTATGGTCGCTGCATCGACGATCTGTTTTTCATTTGGGATGGGGATTTACAATCCACAGTTTCATTTTTGGCACATCTTAATTCTAATAATTTTGGTTTACGGTTCACTAGCACTGCGCACTCTTCACATATTAACTTTTTGGATGTAGATATTGTTATTAAAGATAATCATTTGGTCACCTCTACTTTTCGTAAGGAGGTGGATACTAATAATTTTTTAAATTATAGAAGTTGCCACTTCCGTCCATGGCTCAATAACATACCTAAGAGCCAGTACCTTAGGATACGCCGTAATTGTTCTCAGGAAGAACATTTTGAGAAGCAATCTGCAGAACTAACCACCTCCTTTAGACATCAGGGCTATCCCGAAAAATTGATAGAGGAAGCTTTAATGATACTCGCTCCAGAGATAGGGACTCACTCTTGATACCTAAATTGAACCTACAGGATACATCTAATGGATATTTACAACAACCTAGATTTGTTTCTAAGTTTAACACGTGTTCTAGGGAACTTAAGAATATCTTTAATAAAAATTATCCTATACTAAAAACTGATAGGATCTTGTCTACTGTTTTGGAAGAAAAACCTTGAATTATTTTTAAAAAAGCATCAAATCTACAGACCTATTTGGCACCTAGTCATTTTTTTTTGTAAATAGATTTTATTGGTTTTCCAATAGAAATAAAGAAAGTCAATTACAGTACCGAATAGGAATGAACAAGTACAATTAGGCTAGTTGATTGCATAGACAATGAAAACATCAATAAAAATCAATTGTACCACATTAGCTGGAAGGTTAGGGGGAGATATGTAAGAATAAATTCCGCAAACCTATTGGCAGACGTAACATAGAATAAAATGAGAGCCTAACAATAATCCTCATGTTACAGTACAGTATGAATAGAAAACCCCAAAAAAAGAGGGGGGGAAAGACGAACAAAACAAAACACTACAAATAACATCAAAGGGAAGAAGGGTAGGGAACGGAAGGGGGGAAGGGGGGTGAAAAATCGTCATTGGAAATCATGGGTTCATAACCATGTTATATAGAACATTTAAAATAGTTATACAGCAGAATCACATCTAAGAATCGGCAGAGAGATTCCTAAGCAAATTCCAGGTAGTATTTTCGAATAATTTAAGAATATGATTTTGTGTCTGTATTTCCAAAGTGTTAATAAAAAAATTCCCATTTATGGTAGAATTTCTCAACGCCCACATTAATGTCAGGAATAGTAGCCCTTCGCTCATAATACAGTATTTGCAACAATTTTTGTTTGACCTCTGATAGTGAGGGAGAAGAAGAATGAATCCAATGAATGAGAATAATCTTTTTGGCAAACGTGATAACTAAAGACAGTAATTGGAGTTTAAATTACTTATCGGGACCTAAGTCCCAAGCTTTGAAATTCCCACAGAGACACGCCAAAGGGTCAGGGCTGACATGAGTAGAAAACATAACATTTATAAACTGAATTACTTTATTCCAAAACCGCTTAATCTTGCCACATTCGCAAACACAATGAATAAATGTCGCATGTGACATTTTGCATTTAACGCATGCACCAGATTCAAGGGGTGTCATATATCTTCGTTGTGCAGGAGCTATATATGCTCTGTGTAACATCCTAATGTGAACTTCTTGCAAATAGGAAGAGTGTAGGAATCTAAGCGTGTTATCATATGAAGATATTAGGTCTGGCAAAAGTTTGATACTAGGCACATCTAAAGACCATTTCTTCTTTCTTCTACTTCCTTTCCTTCCTCTACTTATTGGGAATTACTTCAACTTCCTCATCTGCCGGATTCCTTTTTTCCTGCTTTGATGGCTCCTGTAACTCCCTTAGAGGTTATAGGGGTCATCAAACGGTTGAAATTGTTTAAGACACCAGGCCCTGATGGGTTTTCTAATGAATTTTTTCGTATTTTATCTACACATATTGCTGATCCATTAGCTGCGATGTTTAATGGGATTATGGATGGGGGAGCCCTCCCTGCTCACTTCTCGGATGCCATCATTAAAGTTTTACCGAAAGAAGGACGTGATCTTAATTTGCCAGGGTCTTATAGACCAATTTCGCTACTAAATACTGATTATAAAATTTTTACCAAATTGTTAGCGGAAAGATTGAAACCTATTCTTCCGGTTTTGATACATAAGGATCAAACCGGTTTTATAACAGGAAGGCATTCGGTGGTGAATGTGCGGAGGGTTCTCACATCTATGTTTCATGTAACATCTAATCCCACCTTGAGATCTGCCCCACATATGATAGTAACATTAGATGCAGAAAAGGCGTTCGACTTAGTATTATGGCCCCATTTATTTTGTACGTTAGAAAAATTTGGTTTTCCTTCCTATTTTATTAATATCCTTCGTACTTTATATTCTTCCCCACAGTCACAAATAGCATGTAATGGGCTTTTATCATCTGCTTTTACACTAGAGAGAGGGACTCGTCAAGGATGCCCTTTATCCCCTCTCTTTTTCACCATTGCTATAGAACCCCTTGCTGTAGCTGTACGTACTTCTCCTTTGATTCATGGGATTAAAATTAGGGGGGAGGAATTGAAGATAGGATTGTTCGCGGATGATACGCTTTTATTTCTCTCTGAACCTAAACAATCTTTACCTTCTTTGCTTTATTTACTTGATTCATTCGGGGTGGTTTCTGGATATAAAATCAATAGATCCAAGTCGGAGGTATTATTGCTGGGAAGTTCTAGTCCAGAGTTCCTGAAATCTATACAAATGCCATTTTCTATAGCTCCATCTGGGTTTAAGTATTTAGGGGTCCATGTATGTCCAGATTTGACCCAATTATACTCGGCAAATTTTTCTACAACAATTACCAAAATTGCTACCAAACTTGAGTCATGGAGAGACTTACCTCTCTTTTGGGACGGTTAGCTATAATTCGGTCTATTATTTTTCCAAAAATTTTTTATTATATGCAACAATTACCGATTGCCATACGTAAATCAGATATTAAGAGATTGGATACATTATTTTCTAATTTTATTTGGCAGCATAAACGTCCGAGAATATCACGAGCAAAACTTATTACCTCTAAAAGCAAAGGTGGATTGGGATACCCGGATTTGGAAGCATATTCCCAAGCAGTGTTCTTCCGTTATATAAGTGCCTGGATACTTAATAAAGACCAATATATAGATTTAGCATTAGATTTAGCAGTTTTTTCCCCTTATTCTCCTAGTGCCCTATTACAAACTAAATGGCTTTCTATCCCACTAAATATTAGAAACCATATTTTGTTTGCAGATACATATAAAGCCTGGATTGGGCTAAATAAAAGATGTAGGTCCAATCCTTTTGTTACTCCTTTTATCCCTCTGTGGGGTAACCCATCATTTCCCCCATCACTTTCGAATTCATTGTTTGATGTTTGGAGAACAAAAGGATTGGATTTATCGTGCAAAGTTTTTGACCCGGGTGGCTCTTTACTTACCTTCCAAGAGTTATGTCTTAAATTTTCTCTACCAAGCTCACATAGGTTTATGTACTTCCAAATGCGGCATTTTTTAATGTCTATTAAGGCATTAGTGGGACCCGAAAGGTCACTGTGGCTCAGATTAAATCTATTGACACAATGTTATATTTTCTTTTTGAAAAAGACTACAGAGTGAAATACTTATACAATGTTATAATCAGTTCTGTGGAGCATGTACACTGGCCGGAGTTGGTCCGGAAATGAACACGGGATATTCCGTTGTTAGTGGATTTTCAAGATTTAACTGAGTTGTATTCTTACTCACTTAAGGTATTACAATCAGCCTATTTACAAGAAGTCCATATCCGAACACTTCATAGGGCGTACATTACTCCATATCAAAGAAGGTATATGGTTAAAAACGAGCTGGGACACTGTATAAAATGTAGAACTGTAGTTGCGGATTTTTACCATTGCATCTGGGACTGTTTCAAACTGCGCAAGTTTTGGTACAAGATACTGAATTTTATTAACAAAATGTTTGATCTTGATTTACAACTTGACCCTATGGCTTGTTTAGGGTTCAGTTTTAAAAACTGGAATTTAGCAGGAAAAAAAAGACATATTTTTCCATTGTTGATTACAACGCTTGTGGTATGTAAAAAATGTATATTATGCCATTGGATCAAGAAGTCAGTACCTAGTCTTATGGAAGTCAAACAAAAGCTACTTCAGATATTATATTATGAGCGGAAATATGCGGATGTTGATCTACTCTTGGGGGCTCAAAGGTTTTATTGTAAATGGGCTCCATTTGTTAGTACTCTGGATAGAGAAACTCTATTACATATATATAACTCTTTTGAAAATTTTACTTTTGATATGCATACGGTATCCTCTACTATGTGACTTTTAAAATAGGTGTACTCTGAGAGACATTTGTTTCATGCTTTTTTGTTTATTTTATTTTAATAATTAAGATACTGTGTTAAGATAGTTGACGAATATTATCTGATTTGTCTTTCCTATTCCCCTCTTTCCTTACCTCCCTCCCTTGTCTTTGTCTTTGTCCCCCCTTTATTTGTGAATTTTTTATTTCTATATAAGTATCCCTGTATCACTATACACTGGTATATAACAGTAACAATATGTGGATATACATTGGCGACTGCATTTGTGATATTTTGGATTAATATTTTATTGTAAAGTATTTTTCTTCTTTTTCTGTATGTGAAAAAATCCTTAATAAATACATTTAAAAAAAAAAAAGACCATTTCTTCAGGGTGGGTTCCCAATGAGCCGAGGCTGACAAGGAAGCCAATGAGGTATACAGTAAACTGATTTTATAAGGCACAGAAGAAATGAGCTTAAGCAAGGAAAGGAGCGTGTTCGTTCCATTATCAGTAGATGATGGGATACACAGGGATTGAATATAGTGATGTGCTTGAAGAAACATATAGAAATCTTGAGCAGGAATAGAATATCGGGACTGAAGATCAGCAAATGAATATAGACGGCCACCAGGGTCGAATACCTTCGCTATTGAGGCTAAACCTTTTTCCTTCCATTTAAGAAAACCCACATTAGATAGTGAATCGCTGATTTGTCTAAATGACTTTGTAGCCAGAAACAGAACCAAAAGAGGAGATGAGGTTTAGGACAGCTGGAAGAGAGGATGCCGGGTTGGAAAGAAAAAGCACCATATCGTCTGCATATAGGGAAACTTTGAGTAATTTGGAACGAATAGTAATACCTTCAATCGTAGCAGAAAGCCGTATAGCAATCGCCAGAGGTTCCATGGCGATGGCAAAAAGAAGGGGGGATAAAGGGCAGCCTTGGCGTGTCCCGTGTGAAATGGCGAAGGCAGACGATATGGATCCGTTACAGGAAATTTGTGAAAAGGGGGAATGGTATAGTGTTTGTAATATAGAAATAAAAGCGGGGGGGAAACCAAACCGGCGTAAAGCAGTGAAAAGGTATTTCCAACTAACTAAATCAAACGCTTTTTCGGCATCAAAAGAAACTATCAAACTAGGAGGGGTAGAAGAGCTCGAGTGGTGGATAGCTGCCAAAATTTTTCGAACATTAACTACTGAATGCCTACCTAAAATGAAACCGGTCTGATCCGGATGAATAATTTGGGGTAAATATAATTTCAATCTGTCAGCCAGAATTTTTGTAAATAATTTATAATCAAAGTTTAATAAAGAAATAGGTCTATAGGATCCAGGTAGAGATAAATCTTTGCCCTGCTTGGGGAGTAACTTAATAATCGCCGAATTAAAGTAGAGTGGAACCGAATTGGAAGAAATAATAATATTATAAAAGGCAACCAAGCTTTCCCCAAACCTAGGCAATAAAATTTTGTAAAATTCCGCTGATAGCCTATCTGGACCCGGGGCTTTTAATGGTTTTGATTGCTGAATAACCCTAGTGACTTCTTCGATGGAGACAGGGGCCTCCAGTAGATGGGAGAATTCTTCCGGAAATTGGGGAAGGGGTGGAAACGTCCAAGAACTGGGGGGAACCTCATCAGTAAAAGGAGAATCAATACCTTGAGGGTCAGAGTATATGGTTTCATAGAAATTCTTCATAATATCAGTGATCTGGTCACTCGAGTTCGCCACAGAACCGTCTTTTCGACGTAACGGGTGAACCAACATAGGTGGTTGTGAACCTTTTAGTAGATTGGAAAGGAGACGGCCAGTCTTGTTTCCAAATCTATGAAATTTATAATTAGTGGAAAAAAGGGAGCGATCACTTTTGATTTTAAAATATTCATCAAAATGAATCTTTGCAGTGCAGTAAACCGACTTATTGGAAGGGGTAGGGGCCGACTTAAAGGACTGATAAGATTCAGTCAATTAAGACTGTAAATCAAGATACATGGCAGCTAAGCGTCTATTCTCAGCCGCCAGGTAAGAGATTATGACACCGCGGAGGACCGCCTTGTCCGTTTGCCAAAACAGTAGTGGGTCCGAAGCTTCACAATCAGCATTAGCATGTTTAAAGTCCATCCAGGCGGACTCTAGTTTTTGCCGAAAAGAAATGGACTGGGACAAATAGTTAGGGAATTTCCATAATCTATAAAGGCCCTTGTCTATTGTAGTTTGAAGCGACAACCATACTAACGCATGGTCAGATAAACCTATGGGTTCAATAACAACATCTTGCACTCTGGGGAATAAGGAGGAAGATAGTAAAATAAAATCTATGCGGGAGAGGGTCTGGTGAGCTGCAGAGAGGCAAGTGAATTCTTTTTCTATCGGGTTCATAGCTCGCCAAACATCAATCAAGCTAAGTTGCTTGTAAAGCGCTGGTATACCCAATTTAGGGAGCGAGATGGGAGTCTTTGAGGTGGAGTACCTGTCAAGAATTTGGGAGGAAATAAGATTAAAATCTCCCAATAAAATCAGGGATTTTGAGCTATGTTGTAATAATTTGGCCAGTAAGGTGCTAAAGAAGGATCTTTTATAAACGTTTGGGACATAAATCGTGCAGAGGGTATATGGGGAATTGTTAATTACAATGTCAGTGATCAGGTACCGCCCTTCCGGGTCAATAACTGAATTAGAAATAGAGACGGATAAGGATTTTTTGGCTAATATAGCTATGCCTAGAGTTATAAGGTGCAGCAGCTAATAATTTCCAACCCAGTGTTTGTAGTTTCAGGGATTCAGTCGGAGTCAGATGCGTTTCTTGGATACATATGATATCTACCTTCAGTTTGGAAATATAGGTAAGAATCTTGCGTCTTTTAGCCGGGGAGTTATTTCCTCCGACATTCCACGTGCCTATGCGAACAGACATTTAAGTGATAGGTGAGTAGTGTTGGAACCGGTTACGAACATCCCCAATTGACCTGTCAAGTAAATAAAAAATGGGAGAGGGGGTGGGAGAGGAGACAAAAGGGAAGAGACAAACACAAACATGGGACGACATGAAATGAGAACAAACATAAATCTGCAAAGTCAAAACCAGTGCCATTGAAATCATGGAAAATGTTTGATGAATCTTATAGCAAAACACAATGGGCGAGAAAAGCCTCTGAAAACTGAATCAATGTGAAAAAATAGTAACTAGGCCTTGAACTCAGGCAGTAAACATACTATCAGTAGTATACCTGTAATATCATAAAATAAGACATATTTGCATAACAATTCGTAGTGAAATTTTAACGAAGAGATGCATTTTTCAGTGGGAAAATAATTAAACGAATTAGAACAAAGCAGTGTCCACATGAACTGTGAGGAGGTTAGCGAGTAACCGGTGGAGTATCCGCAATATCTCCTTGGGGCGTAGAACGACTCTCCTCCGCCAAGAAAGCCTCTGCATCAGCGGGAGTGTTGAAATCTTTGTAAGATGAACCATCAAACAGTCTGAGCCTGGCTGGGTAGATCAGGGCAAATTTACGCTGGTCTGCTACTAAGCGGGAGCACACTGGGGAAAAAGCCTTACGGGCTCGAGACAATTCTACTGAGAAATCTTGAAAAAGGTATAACTTCGATGACTCCCATGGAATAAATTTCTTGTTGCGGGACGCTGACCAGAGTAACTGTTTATGCAAGTAATTAAGACATCGAAACAGGACAACTCGAAGACGGGTAGACGTAGATGAGGAATGTTGACCCACTCTGTGAACTCTTTCAATGATGAGATCACGGCATTCAGATTCAATTCCTAAGAGGGTTGGGAGAGTGTTACGAACAAAGTGAGCTAGAGCCGGGCCCTTGACTGCTTCCGGGAGCCCCACTAATCGGATGTTATTTCTCATAGACCGATTTTCAAGGTCGTCTACCTTGTTCCAAAGATGGTAGGTGTCCTTTTCCAATTTGGGAACCACTTGTGTGAGATGCGAGACGTCTTGAAACAGGGTACCGACCGTATGTTCTGTTTCAGCAACCCGGTGAGTGAGGTGCTGCAATTGAGAAGTTATATCCGAAACTGCTTGTGAGAGTAGCGGCCCCATGGTCGCCTTAATAGCATCCACCACGTCATTATACGTAACATAAGAGTCCTGGGGGGCTACCGATTTTTTGGCGGCAGGAGATAGTGCAACGATAGCAGAATCAGAAGACATGTTGGGATCCGCCCTTCTCTTTTCCTGGCGTGGTTGAAGAGGTTGTGCGGAGGCAGGAGGCGTAAGATATTTTTCCATATAAGCAGCAGCCAGGACAATATAATATTCAGAAAAAAAAACCCAGTAGGTAGTAACAGTGACAAGTGGAAATGTCTCTACTGAAGAAAGTAAGATGAGGCCGGTGAGAGAGGCTATCAGCTCATTGCGCAGATAAAATCACATTGCAGAGTACATGAGTATATATTCCTGTGAGAGAGCCTCCAGAAGCATATGTAAATACACAAACAATGCAGATGGACAAAGTAACAGCCTGACCAGCAGCGCTGCCGAGGTCCTCATCCAATACAGAGAGCTTCTGAGGCAATTCGTAGGTAACTCAAAAAATGTGGTAATGCAAATCACAGGAACCAGGGGGGTTAATGTGAAAGGTGACAAGCTTCACATGCAGCTACAGACCGGGAGCATAGGGGAACAGCAGAGGGTGCACCCAAATATTATACTGAGGGATTGCTTATGACCTCCAGCAACATGTAGAAATAAGCCCCAGTAAAGTAGGTAATAAAACAAGAGGCTAGGGAGGTGATCCAGCAGGTATGAATAGAGTTAACAGTTCAGCAAAGTGTTCCCAGGCTAGGCTGCCATGTAATGTGCTGGGGAGAAAATGGCCACCGCAGTTATACACAGCCTGTGTACAGCAGAGTCTGTTGTGCCTCTCACCTCATGTGTTGTGCAGACAAGGGGGTATTAAGGCCCCTATCCATGGATGTCGTCAGGCCAGGAGAGAGGGTATGCAGCGTGCAGGCGGAGCTCTAATCAGAGCTGGTGTCCGCTGCTCCGTTCTTCCGCAATCCTCGCCGTGGAGCTCAGCCGGCGGGCCGGAGCGGGTACTCGAGTCCTCGGCTTTTCTGGCAGGGAAGGCCGCAACCCGGAGAGACCCTTAATAGCGTCTCTCGGTGCCGCAGCTCACACCACACTGAATCGCTGGCGGCAGCAGGTAACAAGGTCGCCTGGTAGAGGGTGGTTTCAGGGTGGAAAGTGGGTAAATGTGGCTATATGAAGGGTAGTTGGTCAGGAGCTCACTGGAAGGACAGCTATTCCCTTTCCCGGTCAGGCCACGCCCCCGGCACCTAGTCATTTTAAATCATTGGATTCTAATACTGCTATTAAAAGTAAGAATACTTGGCTACAAAAATATGAAAAACCGATAGGGTGCTACAAATGCAGGAGAAAAAGGTGTATCACTTGTCAATTTATTATGGACAAAACACTATTGATACACTCATTCACATATGGCACTTAATTTGGAGTACGGGGTACCATCGACTGCCAAAATAACTATGTTATTTATGTGATTAACTGCATCTGTGGCATCCAGTATGTAGGTCGTACAACCCGTACATTACATGTCAGATTTCTAGAACATAAGAATAACATCCTTAGAGGTAGAAGCCAACATAGTTTGGTGAGACATGTAATTGATGTCCACGATGGGGATATTAAGTCCATAAAAATACAAGGTATAGAAAACATTACACCTACCACTCGTGGAGGGGATAGATATAACCATCTATGTAAACGAGAGGCCTTTTGGATTTATACCTTGGACACTCTTTTTCCCAAGGGCCTCAATGATTGTATTGAATTCAACAACATTTGAATATCCTCCCACAGTAGTATAGTATTATTATTTCTATATCAATTTTTATTTCATATGTATTCTCGATGGTTGTAGGTCCATTTGAAAGACTATCTACAATGTATGCCATTAATCCCCTTTAAGCTCTAGTTTTTTCCTTTTCTGTAGTTTCTATGTATATCTCTTTAAATATAAAATGTCTATTTATATGCATATATTATGAACTATATCTATTCTAAGTACATATGTATGGTGTACATGGGTATACTTTGATTTTAATTTACTTTTTAGCTAAATAGGGATCATATTTGCACATATCCCTTTTTGACTTCAATTATAATTTTAATGCCCATTTTAGAGCTGGATTATTCCTGGGTATTGTTAGGCTAACAATCAGGACCAGGTGTGACCACCAAGCATAGATTCTGTAGAATAACATATAAAATGTATATTTAAATAAATTACACTATGGATATATTTAAAGCCTCATAGGGGTTTTTTTTTTATAAAAAATAAAATTTCTTTGAAAAAAGTATCCTTAGGTGGGACTCGTACCCGGGTCTCAGTGGATTGTGGCAATAGGTGGTTACTGTGCTGAGCCACAGAGGCTCTGCAAACAGAGTCTATGCTGGAAGTTATACTTGGCCTTCTAAAATACTTGTTGAACTGATAATAGGTTTATCTCTCCATGGTGCCGTTATCATTCTTCTAAAGAGATGTATATGTTATAATTAATTTATTCTAATTATGAGAAGAAATTGATATGTACTTTTTAATGTATCTGATTTATGTAAATCTGTAGGTTGAAATATACTATTGTTTAATCCTAAGAAAGATAGTAATAGTACAATGTTACCACATGGTTAAATTAAAATGCATGATACACACCTGCAGAGCTTCTGCATGCAGGTGTGGGGAACACCTGCAGCTAATTATAGTGCAAGAAATGGAATCTCCCATTGGTGGACATTTCTCTTAAATACTGGTGATTCCTGAGCATTTGTTATACCTTCTGAAGAAACCGGCATTTCCCTATGCCGGAGAAACGCGTTAAGGTGGGAGCCACATCATTATTGACGGATCAGCCTTACCAACTTGCAACATCTGGTACGGACCGTTAGTGCCTCACATCTTTGCCGTGTCCCAGGACTTGCAGTCCGCTTCGCGGCTGTCATCTGCTGTCCTCCACTCTCACTGCCGCCTGCAACATCACCTTCTCAGCACGGGATCTTCCGTTGCCTGTATGGCCGCCCGCCGCCCCGTCTCTGCTATCCATCTACCTGCCATTACCCTTGTGCTATAGGGTCCGGTAGTGTTCTGCATCATTCGTCCGGATTAAGGACACAGTGGGGTATGTAAATTTACTGGTGAAAACCACTGCAAAACTCCGTCGGGATTACTTATTCTTATATGGCTCAAGAGTGGAGAGACATTGTTGCCTAATTAGGCTATATTCTGGGACAAATATATTCCATATTAAAAAAGACCATCCTGTTTCTAACAGTCCACACCGCATTTATATCACACAGTATGTGGAATCTACAGTGATTTATATTCAAACAGGACTTTTGGACACAAACAGTATTCTTAGGAATATCAAGTTCCCTCCCAGTCCTTCTAATTGGGATTGCACTAGCATTTAGCAGAGTGCCGGCACATAGAATGGTTGAAGTCAATTGATGTGGTTACATTGTTGTTTTATCAAGATACTATAGTGTCTATATATAGGGGTATATGCAATTGCGGTCGAATTCCCGAAATTGTCGAATTACGGGAATTTTTCGCCCCCAAAAAAAAATCGTCAATGCAA